>NW_006920412.1:547983-548692 GCF_000344685.1 Gloeophyllum trabeum ATCC 11539 | reverse complement strand
TTCCCAAAGAACAAGGCTTATAAGAGTGGACGATCGAGCAGCGCGTCCACGCTTATAAGACTCAAAAGACGTTTCTCCTAACTCCGGCGGAAGCACCGGGAACACCGCCAGCCTTGTAGGGTAGTAGAGTACGGAGCCTCCAGAAGACTCCGGCGGTAGCACTGGCCCCAGCCGTAGCGTCGCGTGGACCGACGTACCAAAATAGACAGCTGCCAAAAGGGGACTGATGGCGCCCACCGACACGATGACATCACAGTGCCGCCGTGCCCGACGCTGGTTGTCGCTGTTCCCGACGACGTCGGCAATAGGTAGTGTGTAGCACCTCGAATAAAATCGTATAAAATTCAGTAAATTGTCATTATATTCTACGTCGCCGATGATGTATAGTTGTAATACATATAAGGGACCAATATGGTCCATTCCCTTGATATCTATGTATGTCTGGGGCATACATGCTGAACAAAATGAAATTTCCGATTTAGTGGTGCTCCTGAGGGACAATAAAGCTTGAATATCAGTTTTATATCCATATTTTGACGAGGAATAGGACTATAGGAGGGTGGGGGCTAAGGGGGGATTTGTGGGCTTAAGAGGAACTCACCGGACAAAGGGACCTCAACAGACAGGCGGGGAGCGGCGGGGACGGCGCACTATGCCACCTGCAGCATAAGATACATTTTGAGAGGAGTTATAGGACGTACCTAGGCCC
>NW_006920412.1:540498-547614 GCF_000344685.1 Gloeophyllum trabeum ATCC 11539 | reverse complement strand
CTTCCTCCCCACCAAACCAGGATGCTGGATGCTACTACTGTATTCCCAGGGCCTAGGTACGTCCTATAACTCCTCTCAAAATGTATCTTATGCTGCAGGTGGCATAGTGCGCCGTCCCCGCCGCTCCCCGCCTGTCTGTTGAGGTCCCTTTGTCCGGTGAGTTCCTCTTAAGCCCACAAATCCCCCCTTAGCCCCCACCCTCCTATAGTCCTATTCCTCGTCAAAATATGGATATAAAACTGATATTCAAGCTTTATTGTCCCTCAGGAGCACCACTAAATCGGAAATTTCATTTTGTTCAGCATGTATGCCCCAGACATACATAGATATCAAGGGAATGGACCATATTGGTCCCTTATATGTATTACAACTATACATCATCGGCGACGTAGAATATAATGACAATTTACTGAATTTTATACGATTTTATTCGAGGTGCTACACACTACCTATTGCCGACGTCGTCGGGAACAGCGACAACCAGCGTCGGGCACGGCGGCACTGTGATGTCATCGGGCGCCATCAGTCCCCTTTTGGCAGCTGTCTATTTTGGTACGTCGGTCCACGCGACGCTACGGCTGGGGCCAGTGCTACCGCCGGAGTCTTCTGGAGGCTCCGTACTCTACTACCCTACAAGGCTGGCGGTGTTCCCGGTGCTTCCGCCGGAGTTAGGAGAAACGTCTTTTGAGTCTTATAAGCGTGGACGCGCTGCTCGATCGTCCACTCTTATAAGCCTTGTTCTTTGGGAAGGTCAGGTGGCTCAAAACCAGAAGTGCTGCTCGTTCGATTGAGCGCGTCCAAAAGAGTGAGGAAGCAATGATGGCCGGCGATCCGGGACCACGGTCATGTGATGTGCTCACCGGTCGCGGCAAGGCATCGAGAATTTCCGTGGCTAGTTATGTGGACGAAATCCGTCGACGTAGATTACATGCCACATTATTCTCCTCATAGCAATTCTGAGATGTACGGACCGGGTGCCCAGGCTGAGTATTGACCCAATTGGGGCTCTTATCATGCTTGTGCATATATCTCGAAAAAGCCTCAGGAAATAAATGTGCCGGCCACCAACGGAGAACACATCACATGACCCTGGTCCCGGATCGCCGGCCATCATTGCTTCCTCACTCTTTTGGACGCGCTCAATCGAACGAACAGACGAACGGACGAACGAAATAAGAATTGAGCAGCACTAGAGGCTTCATCCTGCTCCTGCATACATACAACGCAAACGGCCCATACGGGCCGGCTTCAAGACGAAGGCTGTCCCCAACAGCAGGGGGAGATCATGCTTGAGCGAGAGCTTGCAAAATACAAGTTTAGACGAACCTGTGCTCTGCTGGCTCTCGTCAAAACAGACATAAACATACCCGCCCCAAGCTCGCACGGATTCGGGACTTGGAAGACCATACGGCGCGTTGTGCTTCTGATGACCTCTTTCCATGGCGAGTCCTGGTTCCTCCTTGTTGCTTGCTGGTCGATTCCCAGCGCCGAGAACTCGCCGCGACGAGTGTCGAGGCAGGCCGTCTTACAGTATAGCGCGTCCTACAGCTTATCTCGAGGTGTCCCGAGCTGGGCAAACAGTCCCAGCTCAGGTTATGCCTGATACCAGTCCGTCCGTTGGTTGCAATGCTTGCCGAGGGCCCTCCCAACTAAGCCGCCGGCTACGGCTACGAGGTAATGGCTGTGGTGCATGTATATGTACGTGGAGACCCGGAATATGTGTATGTGAACCTTCCCCCAATTTTTTGTGGTACCGAGGCCGCTGACGATGATGGTCTGTAGACGGATGCGCCGGGTAAGTTTGTTTCTTGGTTCTGGGTGGACTATCCCTGTCTATGCGCGTCTCTTGTAGTTGCTCAGGTTGAAAGCTGTGCTTGTGCGGCGGATGGCTGGTATGTTCATATCCTTCCTCGTTCCTTTATCTGATAAAGCTGCACCCAGAATCTCCTGAGGCGCACATTTTATTCGTGACAAACATGCAGTACTAGTACAGCACAAGGATGAACTGGCGAGGGACTGTTGAGGTCCTTCGATCAAGGCCCGTACGTGTTCTCCACGCATCTACACACGCAGCACGTACGTGAACCCATCCCACGCCTTCTCGCCCACAGTTTGGAGGGTCGTTGCCTCGAACTCAGTGCTGTTCTTCAAGTCCTCCAGCATCTTCCGGACACCCTTCGAGTTCTCGTCCTGGAACGACATATCACTGACGCGTCCCTGCCGAACGGTATTATCCACAATCTGTCTTCCGTCAGCCACCGCCCTGACACCACGAAGTACCCAACCAGCACTACTTACAATCACACCACCCTTCCGCACGAGCTTCTTGCAATACTCGAGGTACACCGGGTTCCCCGCCTTGTCCGCGTCGATGAACGCAAAGTCGAACTTGTTTGCGGGGTCCATCTTCGCGAGCGAGTCCGCCGCGGGGCCGACGAGGATCTTGACTTTTGAGGCAAGGCCGGCGTGCGCGATGTTCTCCCCCGCGACCCGCGCGTGCTTGGGCTCGTACTCGCAGGTGATCAGCTCTCCGTCGTCTGGCAGCGCGCGCGCGAGCCAGATGGCCGAGTATCTATCTCAATCAACGCAGCCCGTCAGCACCGCACCGCACCAAAGTCACGACCAGCGCCCACCCTCCGAGTGTCCCGAGCTCGAGGATCCGCTTCGCGCCGATGGTGCGTGCCTGCAGGTTGAGGTATTTTCCTTGCAAGGCGGTTACGGCGATGGGGTCGAGCTCGTTCGCGTCGCTGTTCCTGACGGCGAAGTCGAGCGCCTCGTCGGGCTGGGTGAGGAAGGACGCATGGTACTTGTCCTCGCGCTCCCAGGCGGGCTCGACGGTCTGCGACATAGCGGTTTGTTTATGTGTGTGTGTGTGCAGGGTTTATCTGATAAGATGGGATGGTGAGGACCGCTGTCGTTTGCCCCAGCATTTATATTGCAGCGTCTTGCTTCCTGGTTTGTTTGGACATCGGAGTCAGTCAGTTGCCCCTCCCCCCTCCTCTGTGAACGCGGTGGTTGGACCACCGATGTGCTGGCAAAGTCACTGAATCGTCATTGACTATCGAGAGCCTCGGGTTGGTCATTCAAGTCGCATGTTGCATGCCCGAATGCTAGTGGTAGTCCCCTGATGCCATATCCGCAGTCGTTCCAGCCTCACTGCAGGCGATGTTACGTGCTTGACTGCGCATCGAGCGGTGACTCGGAACGTGTGAGATTAGAGAACGAGAGAAAGTGCGCCGAGGTCGTCGTCCGCAGCAGCTGTGGATGTGGGGTGGCGGAGGACGAATAGTAGTTCTGATCAGGTTATCTGATAAGATGACTCAACAGCAAGATAGACGCTGGCACTTGCATCTCGACGCTGAGCCCGGGTAACAGGGAAGCTAGTGTACTGCGTATAGCACAGTCGCCGCAGTCGATGTCGATGAAGCTTGGACATAAGGGGATCGGGACATGGGAAGGAGGAAATGAGGATGAAGGGGCCATCGTGATATACCGCACCACCCAGCCTGATCGTCTGCTGCCTTGCAGGCGGAAGAATCTATGCGCATGTACTCCTGGCCTTCCGACCCAACAATATGTCTTGCTGATGCTGAAGGAGAACGTCGCTGTAGGGCTACTGTGTTTGTTCACTGGCGGTGTAAGGTATCACGGCCCTTTCGGATTGGCGGGATGTTGGGTGTCGGTGGTGATGCGAACTGGTGGAGGATACCAAGCCCGATGTCAATTCCTATTGGTTGCGAGCGAGCACGGCGGTTTGGCGGATACGGCGATTGGCCTGCCAGATATGGATGGCCAGTCAGGCGTCCGAGCGCTGGTGCTCTGCACGGCAACCTTCCCAGTTTGTGCTTCAGTGTTTTCATGCCAAACAGATGTTGGAGCGACTGTGGGAATCAGAGAGGTGACACCGCTCTGTTTCTCAGGCTGTGGCAAACTGCACGGATTCCAAATTTAGCAACATTCTTTCCTTTTTGAGTTATGTTTATCTTTCGTTCTCTTATCGTAACTCTTTATCACTCTGACAGCTCATATAGCGTTGTGATAGCCTTTTGACGTATCTAGATTGTTGTACTGTACCTTGCGAGCTCGAGGACCTTATGTACAACGCCCCCGTAGATACACCCCCATCTTTGCACTTGTTCGTTAGACGTGCTAAGTGGGGTGAGTTTGTATTCACGAACCCGTTCGTTCATGGACTTACCATTACCTGTAGTTTACTTGTCTGTTCGTTCACAGGTAATGCAATATCTTTGCACTTGTTCGTTAGACGTGCTAAGTGGGTTTACTTGTCTGTTTGTTCACAGACGTGCACGTCTACGCAAAGGTCGAATATATTATATTTTTTTAACAACAGAGTGTCGAAAGGTACAACTCGAGTACTGTATCACCGTCCCGTACCTGACCCCATTGGGGTTCAGTATACACGCAATACCCAAGCTCCTGGCATCCGAACACGGATACCATTCAGACCCAGCTAAGATCAGGCATTGATATGCGAGCGGACCATCCCATCGCTCGCTTCCACCGTGCCAGTACGTGTCCTCGGTGTCAGCCAGCTGATCCTCCCATCTCGATGTCGACGTATGAAGGCTTGCTTGATTGCTGGAGCGGTCTGGATGGCTATATGCTGGTCAGGCAGGCGTTGATAAGCCTCAGGATCATCTGACCCCCGAAAACGCGGACTCCGCACATCATACAAGCCCCCCCGGAGCTTATTCGACACAGCGCTCTCACGCCTCTAGGCTTCTATGGGCTCTAAAAGACTTTTTTTTCTATTTAGCTCCGGACTTCCTAACATCCTCGAGGCGTACACGGACCCATTCTGTGATTTATCTCCGCGCACCGAAGCTCCAGAGTGACTTAACCAACGCGACTTCTAGCTGAATTAGCTCCGGGACCCGCGGACACTTCTATCGAGGGGCGTCGTCCTCATGCCCACCCTCCAGCACTCACTCCCCCTCGCTTCCATCAAGATACCGAAGGTGCGGACGCATACGAGTCACCATGAGGCCAGCATCAGTCAGCAAGCAGCCAGAGGTAATTAGCACGTGACCGGTGCGTCACACGGAGTGATGGGACCGCTTGGATCAGGTGGCAGAGCATCAAGGCGACCTCTAGGGGTTGGGACGAGCAAGTAGGAGTGCAAGGGAGTCGTGTGGTGCATGGTATAGCGGCGGCAAGTGCTGAGCAATCCTGTGGGTAGCGGCGGTTATTTGTTATTTATCTCTGGATGGTCGCAAAGCCATTCCTGTAGTATAAATTGTACAAAGTAGCATACAGAAAAACAAGTTTCGACTTCACCATCTCAGAGAATTAGTGTTATGATCTCAGCAACCCGAGAAGTTCGAAAGCGTCGAACTTAGCGAATTATAACCGATCCTAGCTTTGCCAATAGGCCTGACTCGTCGAGTGAATTATCTCCGCCATCGATTCAATTAGCTCCGGTGAGGCTCACATAGCGAAACAAAATTAAGCAACTCTTTCTAGCGTCTTCTACTCCCATGAGCCCGAACCTACACTCGGTTCCGTGGTTTGCGACTTTGCTTGCGCCGTTTCGGAGATAAATACTCCGGAGCATCCATTAGTGTTTGTTTCAGGCATCAAGGTTTTGTTTTATTTTTCTAGGTCTTCCTACGGACTACCCTACGGTGTCTTACTCCTCCTTTCCCCCTCGAACTATTAAAAATACCCCTCAGTTGTCTCGGACCGCCTTCACCCATATCACGGGGTTTAGGTTTATTTACTTTGGTCCTTGGTGATTGTTGTGTGTCAGTGCATATCAGCGTGCAATCATGAAACCTTGATGACACGGCGCGAGTCTCCCGCATGATGGCCGCTTCTCCCTGGTTCGCGTTCTGAGTCTGATGACCGAGGACAGGCCAAGACACGTGCTAGAGAGCTCGCGATGCCTTCCGCTAGTCTACACTTGAGATGGACATAGACTTCAAGTTACAATACGACGCCCGGGCTTGGATCACTTAACCTTATCTACTCCAGGACGACCTTCTCCCAGTGCGAGGGACACGGGCAAAATCGAACAGTTTAGATACTTGGAAGCCTAAGGGAGCACAGAACCGGGCTGCTGGTGAGACATTGCGTCCTGCCGCCTTGGAACCAAAAGGGGGAGGTGCCTTACGGCTTGCCTAGAACCTGTGGCTCTTCAGGAAACAGAATGTGGACTTGCATCCCTTCGGCCGCATTGGTATTTATGCAATCTCCCATGCCACTGGGGCGTAATATGGACATGCTGAAGGCAACTGGACGCTCATTGGTACGTTTGCCGTAAACCCTTTCCTGGTTCATCAGCCGACGGGGAGAACACTGGCCACCTTAGCTGTGTCGTGGCACGCCGACCCGGTGATAGGCACTAACACATGACAACACCAAAGACCAAAAAGAAATAAAACCTAAAACACCCAGCGGTATGGGTGTAGGCGGTCTAAGGCCATTGAAGGGTAATATTTAAGTTCGAAGGGAGGGGGAGAAGTTAGACGCCGTAGGGTAGCCCGTAGGAAAACCTAAAACAAACAAAATCTTGAGGCCTGAAACAAACAGTATAGCGATTCTCCAGAGTATTTATCTCCGAAGTTCGCCAGTAGCCCGGGTGGGGAGTTCCACTGAACCCGAACAATAGTCTCGTGCCTACAGACGCTTGGTGAATTTTATACTTTAAATCCGGAGCTTACTTGGATCGATATGCGATGGCGGAGTTATCTAGTTTCGACGAGTCAGGCCTATTGGCAAAGCTAGGATTGATTGTAGACGCTAAGTCCGACGCGAAGGGACTCCGAGGGTCGCTGAGACGATAATTCTGGTACGCTGAGAGGGTGAAGTACAAAACTTGGATTTTCCACTACGCTCCATACATTTTTATGCTATTGGAATGGTTTTGCGTCCGCCCGGAGTTAAATAACAAATATGCTCCGCATCCCACACAATTACTCAGCCTTTGCCCACCGCTATACCATGTCCCATACGATCCTGCCGTGTTTCCACGTGCTCGTCCTAGGTCCTATAGGTAGCCTCGACGCGTCAATGCTCGCTTGAAGTGCCTCATCACGCGGTACTGCAGGCTGATCACGTGCGGATTAGCTCCGGCCGCTTGCTGACTGATACGTT
>NW_006920412.1:514884-537229 GCF_000344685.1 Gloeophyllum trabeum ATCC 11539 | reverse complement strand
GAGGAAAGGGTGGTAACGACTCCCGACTTCGTTGGAGTCAGGTCTAGTCAACTGCACTTCACTAACGAAAATTAGGAAACTTAATGGAACTGCCTTATGATACGTACGGTGATAAGCCTCAGGATCGTCTGACCCCCGAAAATGCGGACTCAGCACATCGTACAAGCCCTCCGGAGCTTATTCGACACAGCACTCACACGCCACTAGGCTTTTATGGGCTCTAAAGAACTGCTCTATGTAGCTCCGGACTTCCTAGCATCCTCGAGGCGTACACGGACCCATTCCGCGATTTATCTCCGCAAACAGGAGCTCCGGAGCGACTTAACCAACGCAACTTCTAGATGAATTAGCTCCGGGGCCGTGGGCACTTCTATCGAGGGGCATCGTCCTCATGCCCACCCTCCAGCACTCACTCCCCCTCGCTTCCGTCAAGATACCGAAGGTGCGGACGCATACGAGTCACCATGAGGCCAGCATCAGTCAGCAAGCAGCCAGAGGTAATTAGCACGTGACCAGCGCGTCACACGGAGTGATGGGACCGCTTGGATCAGGTGGCAGAGCATCAAGGCGACCTCTAGGGGTTGGGACGAGCAAGTAGGAGTGCAAGGGAGTCGTGTGGTGCATGGTATAGCGGCGGCAAGTGCTGAGCAATCCTGTGGGTAGCGGCGGTTATTTGTTATTTATCTCTGGATGGTCGCAAAGCCATTCCTGTAGTATAAATTGTACAAAGTAGCATACAGAAAAACAAGTTTCGACTTCACCATCTCAGAGAATTAGTGTTACGATCTCAGCAACCCGAGAAGTTCGAAAGCGTCGAACTTAGCGAATTATAACCGATCCTAGCTTTGCCAATAGGCCTGACTCGTCAAGTGAATTATCTCCGCCATCGATTCAATTAGCTCCGGTGAGTCTCACATAGTGAAATAAAATTAAACAAGTCCTTTTAGCATTTTCTACTCCCGTGGGCCCGAACCTATACTCGGTTCCGTGGTTTGCGACTTTGTTTGCGACTTTCCGGAGATAAATACTCCGGAGCGTCCACTAGTGTTTGTTTCAGGCGTCAAGGTTTTTGTTTTATTTTTCTAGGTCTTCCTACGGACTACCCTACGGTGTCTTACTCCTCCTTTCCCCCTCGAACTATTAAATACCCTTCAGTTGTCTCGGACCGCCTTCACCCATATCACGGGGTTTAGGTTTATTTCTTTTGGTCCTTGGTGATTGTTGTGTGTCTGTGCATATCAACGGATTACCGTGGCTTGATCTTGAAGCAGGATTAGTGATTAGGGTCATATGGATCAGGACACGAAAGCACTGACTCAATCTTTTTGCCACCTTCCGAGGCCATATCAATGTGGTGAATAACGAGACTTTGACTGAGGGTATGAGGGGGGAACCACAGTGTAAAGTACGATTGTGGATCAGTATAAGACACAAAATCATGTGTTGCAATGTGTCGCCACACGACGGAAAATATACACTAGTGACTCACACTTCATCTCCTTCTAGTGCGAAGACAACCTGTTGTGCCCAGGCCGCAATGCTTTCCTTCGCTCCAGAGCCAGAGCCAGAGCCATTCATCAATATACTTAGTAAGTCCGATCTCCACTGTAGGACTCTTCTATTGTTGATATCTGCGTGCACTTGATGTGAAGCATCAGACAGCGCACTTCGTATCTCATAAACGTGGTGGCCCAAGGACAAGAGAAACAGGCACAACTTCAAGGTCAAAGACACTCGAAGACGCATCACACACGGAATTCTGGAAAGCAATATGCACTCGAGGCTACCAGCAATTATGAGGAGCTTAGCCAAATTAAGGAGAACAATAGCGCACCAAGACGTCTTCCGATAAGCCCGAGTCCCCGTCTTCTAGCCAGCCAAATATGACTTGGACAGTGGCTCCGCTGGGAGGAAACGTGAGACCCACTACAGGGGCATGGGTACGCCACACATGTCACTGATACAGCGCGCTAGCCATGAGTCCATAGATATCCTCTGGGCCAGCCATACAGATGACAGGGATTACCGGAATATCAGTGAAAGCAGCACCAGGAAGCATGTGGATGTTCAGGTTCTCGTCTTGACATTTGACATTGGTGTGATCAGGTGCCTCCTGGCCTGCAGGACAGCTGTCCTTGTCGCTGGAGCCTTCACCGAAAGAATCGAACTGCGCCGGCGGTGTGTAGGGTCTGTCGTAGTCAGAGGCATGCCAGCGGGGGCGAACTGGCTTCTCTGAGACCAACACCCGTTGCTGCCGAGAACCAGAAGCATCACTGGCCTCGATCCCAGTACGTTGTGGAGGTCCGAATGACCTTCCAGATGCTGAATTAGCACTAGATTTGGCCCTTGAATGGGAGGATGTGCTCGGAGGGGTTGAGCACCCTGTGAGAAGCTGAGGGAAATCATCGGCCGTGCAGCAGACCACAAGTGTAGCAATCGACGTAGTTGTGGTGTATTTCTGTACAGGATTAACCAATACTTTCGGGTGGCGGGGGAGAGCAAAGCGTGCCCTATCACTAGGATTCAGACGGAAGTCAGCAATGCAGTTCCAAGGTTTGGAAAACTGAAGACTCTCGTACAATATTAAGACTCCCGGAGATGACAGGAACATCAGATAGGTTATGAGGTTGGAAAACAGGGATTCTTTCGAGTTCGGAGTGCAGGACTGCTGCGACTCTGCCCGTAGAAGTGATCTTAAGGTCACAGTCGTCGAAAGAGCGACGTCAAAGAAGCGACTAAGATCGCCTTCGAGAGCATCGCGACGCTCTATTTCTACCTCGTCATCCTGTGTGTCTTGGATGACGGGACGCCTCTGAAGTAGCTCGGCACTCAAGCTACTCGCGTGTCCCGAAACAAAAGGATGTGGACCCTATGGTATAGATCGTCTCTGGTCATTCGCAAATCGTTGGTATAAGGGAAGCTTACATGCGTAAACCAGTGAGGTAGGGAATGCGGAAGACATTCACTCAGGCTGCGAACCTGAGCAGGCCAAACTTCATTGCTGGAACGAACAGCATGTAACGTTACATGCTCCGCGTCCTTCCAAAAGTTCATTCTAACACGCGAAGAGACAAGGTGAATCTTCCATGTAGTTTCATGGATTGCGATATCCGTACCCTGGGCAGTACGCTGAAGTTATCCCCCGCCTCCAGTCTAGGTAAGTAGTATGCACCGCGCGCAAGCGTGAGTTGGTTGAACTTGAGCCACAACTTTAGCAGCACCGCCACAAAGTGATGGGATGCGTCACTTTTGTCCCTCGCGTTGGTCCCGCGAGGATGTCCTGGAATTTGAAGCTTAAATGTTGCAATTTGAAACCTGAGCGATGGAAGTCATTCACTTTATAGAGGACGTCGTGATGCGACTGTGAGATACTGGCACAAAGCCACCGTTATTCTGATGAATATCGGCTGCGTATTTTGTTCCCTCACGACATGGCGTCTGTAAGGTAAGAGCTTCGAGAGACGAGACGGATGAAATAACAATACAAGACTGAAATCCGTCTAGGGAAGCCGGTCGTCGAGCGTGCATTCCGTGCTTGTAACGCTCGTGCACTGAGTAGATTATTCAAAGACCCAGGAATACGATGTCTCTACACTACGAGATAAATTACAAGATAAATACAGCATTACGTACTCAATCCATTCTCTAGTGTGTGGTGTTGCGTATAAACAAATGAATGGTACGTGGGGTATTCACACCGGGTGGGCACAGCCGACCCTTCTCTAATGCGACACCCGCCGGTGCCCAACCGTCTTACTTCTCGATATCGGCTCCTCCTGCCCCCCCCTTCTGCGCGATAAGTCGTCTTCCAACTCCTCGACGGACAGCGACCCGCCCTTGCGATGGAACACCTGGTCCCACCACCACTCCCCTTCGGGCCGGCGCACGATACGCGCGTCCACGCGCGCGTCGCCTTGCCCGCGGTTCAGCCAAATCCACTTGTACTGGATCGCCACGGTGACGAAGGGGCCCCACCGCGGGCGCTGCGCATTCTTGGGCTCGTTCCAGACGACGTCGTAATCGGGTTGGCAGTTGCTAGTGGAGGTGACGTTAAGGTTAAAGGTTGGGCAAGCGGGATATGTGGAGGAGACGTACAAATGCACTATTCCTGGGAAGAGCTGCGTGAAGCGCTCCGGCGCAGTGCGCACGTCAAACTGCTCCTTCTGGTGCGCCACCTGCTCCTCCTCGGGCATGCTATCGTCCCCGTCGGCCAGGGACAAGCCATATCTACGTGGACAAACGCCATCAGTACCACTAACACTGATAAAGCAAGAGGTAAGGGACACGCGACTCACGAAAAGCGACAGTGGGTGATGTCCCAACTCATCGAGAGGTGCTTGAAGTACTCGGGCCGATGCTTCCACACGGCCCAGTACAGGCCTTGGTCCCCGAACTTGGGCTTGAGAGGGTCGGTTCCGGTCGCTCTCCAAGCGGCGGGGGATATTGACTTGGGTGAGGAGGGCGGGAAGAGGGTGGAGGGCATGAAGCTCGTCGCACGCATCGCACGGAGGTTCAACAGCCTATACATGGCCGTCGTGAGCACAGGTACGGCGAGGGACAGGGTAAGGCGTACATGACACAAGTACAGATCTCCATTGGGTCGCTGTCGGCGCCGAGCGTCGGGAACGCAATCATCTGGTCGTCGTGCATCTCCTGGAACTCGCGCCAGAGGAGAAAGGGGTCAACGAGGAAGAGCATGTCCGTATCGTAGAATATGACTTTTTCCACGTCGTAGAGGAGTTCATGGATGAAGACTTTTACGAGGCCGCCTGGGCGTGGAATTAGCGATTCGAGCACACGGGTGTGGCGGAAAGGAGGGGACGTATTGCACGATAACCGCTACTATGCATACTGCAAAAGCACTCACCAAGTCCCGCTGAATATCTTGTGTCTACCCCGGCCCGGGATGCTCTGGCTCTGATCATCGCGTCCGTTAGGGGGTAGTACCGCACGTTCACGGGGTACGCCGGTCTGCTAAACAGGTCTATCTTTTCTTGGATTATCGGAACCGCGTCTGGACTGCAAATTATATGGAAGTCCGCAGGTCTTGATACGTGCATCAGCGCGGTTTTGAGCGCGAGCAAACCCTCGGTCGCGGATGAGGCTCCGAATGTCACGAGCGCAAACACCACAGGGGCCATCGCGGTGTCTGCGACCTTACTGTCCGAGGGCGACGAAACATTAAGGTGGAAGTTAATAGTCGAGTCGGATTGCTGCTTGAGGTTAATAACAGACTTGAGCGAGTCGATAGGGTGGGTGTACGACAGGAAAGCGTAGTTCAGGCCGAAGAAAAGAACGAGGGCGACGGGCAGG
Source organism: Gloeophyllum trabeum ATCC 11539 (assembly GCF_000344685.1). NCBI lineage: Eukaryota > Fungi > Basidiomycota > Agaricomycetes > Gloeophyllales > Gloeophyllaceae > Gloeophyllum > Gloeophyllum trabeum. Next base: position 531,916 of record NW_006920412.1, on the reverse strand, counting down.
ACATAGCGAGTGGTAAAGGGCATCCTCCGGGGTATATGGCAGTCAGTCTATGGTGTGCTGTCGTAGCTGGCGTTGAGCAGTGTCCGTGAACGGCTCGGGCGCATTTGTCTGGAAAATGAAATATGGAATATAGGGATAACCGAACAGATCCGATCTCTGCGACAAACGGTGGCGCGGACTCATAGCGACGACGCGGACAACGATCCTCGACATGCCTCTGAAGCTGCAAGACGGTGCAGCAGCATGGACGGAAATATGGTGCTACGAATGTCTGCCTTGAATAGACTACTTCCAATTACCCGTCAAATAGAGTAAACCCTCGAAGTGATTGACGAGGAAGCGATCATCGACAGTACTTAGTCACCCGCCGACCGAACAAAATCCAAACGTCAGCCACATTCATCTCCTCAACGGCTCTTTTATTTGTCGGCAGTGGTTGGGACAAGAAACAACGCCCTCGCCTTTTACTAGGGCGTTCCGTGTCTCAACCCCAAGTCAGTGTCGATTGCCAATTTCTCAACTATCAGGGCTACCTTGTTTGTGTCCTTTTTACTTTAATTTTACATTTGGTTTGTACCGAGATCATACTCTGCTTTCGCGGGAGGTTGCCATAAAGTCCTGCACGAAGGCTTATGTGGCCATCGTCGACATGGGCAAGGGGTGAGACCGCTAGAATACATTTGACACTATCTACATGGTACACGTCCGGTTCAGTAGGTAAGTCTAATGCGCACTCTTTCATCTTGTAGGTCCGGATGAACCAGACCCTGCCTGACTACCTGCCTTCCTCTCCGCATTCCCCTCGTTCACCGCACCGTATGTCGACCCTTCAAGCCCCGTATTCCTCATGGTGGTCAGCTCCCCCTCGATATCACCCGTGAACGCGTCCGTAGCCACAGTCGACGCCCCGCTAGTGAGCCTGACACCGCCAAACTGATCGCCTGTCGAGCCACCAGGGATGATCCCGCCGGAGCCATAGTCGGCTTCATCGAGACCGTAGTTACCGTCGATGGAGGTGGTGTTGGTCTGCGGTTTCGCGGCGATGGCGCCGTCTGTGACGTGGACGGTGAGTCTGTTCAGAGCTTGGTACCAGGTAGCATCGAGAGACGTACCGCTACCCATCTCTCTGTTTAGCTTGTTGTAATCGATGTCGCCTGGGTCTGTGACATAGGAAACCGTAAGTCGCGTCCCTGACCGCCGACCGGAGATGAGTGGTTCACGTACCATCAATTCCGAGCATCTTCTGGTCCTTGCGGTCGAAATCGTTCTGGTTTGGTCGGTAGGTCATAGCTAGCTTATGTATTTATGATCCTTATTGTCAGTCGGTTGGATGTCAAGCGCAATGGGATGCACGTAGCTTTTCTCCATTCTACTGTCAGCTACATACAGTAGAGTGCGGGGTATGTGACGTCACTTGCTTCCCGGCCACAAACGTGAGAAAGGTGGCTTCGCAGTTCGGAGGGTGCATGTTATCAAGCAACTCGGGACACTACCCGACCGCTCACGACAATTACCTTTGCTCTGAAGTGATATTGCTGTAGCAGGTGCATTTCAATACAGTACCCGCGGATGAAATAAGGTCCACGTGTCAGCAACAGCGACCTACTCAAAGCGTTCTTCAGTCACTGGCAGAGCCACAACACCCTCATCTTTCACTAGAGCATTTTGCATCTTGGCCTGGCGTAACTCTCCTTGTCTACTAGTAATTGATCACACTTCAAGCTTCTCCTTCTAATTTCCTTTTACTGTGGTGTCATGTCAGTCTGTAGATTCATCATGGCGTCTCCGTTATCGACGTCGTCCAATCGTTCGAAATTGTCGCTACCTGACAGTGATCACTCGAGCACGGTGATTATGTTGACGCCTAGGACTGACGCGTTACCTGCCCCTCGCCGCTGGCAAACCCAACCTGTGCCCCGGTCGCACCACGTCCTGGGCTACCTCATAACCAAAGCTATGACTCGCCGCTTTTACGATAAGTACCTGCCCATGCCCGATGGCGCTTCCGAGGATGAAGAAGAAAGCTACTTCTTGACAATACGAGATTACCTGCCGCAGCTGCTCCCGCGGGAGTACGAACCTGGAGAGCGTCCTCGTTTATGTGGACAAGGACCGCATGAAGATGGGCGAAGTGCTGGTGCTGGCGGACAATCGGGGACGGCTCCCGAAACATCGAGTGCCACCCCCGCCCGACGCGGTCGACAAGATTGCCGACGACTTGGGTCTTGAAGGCGACGCCCGCGAGCCTATTTGGTACAAGTGTGTTGACTGAACAAATGGTGCGTCTGAGACCGCTGAATTCTCTGTCTCCATCCTTACAGTCCTCACAGCCAAGTACCCGAAGAGCCACTGCTCACGACTATGGCTTCTTTTGTATGCGGCGCGCCCAGTGCCCCGCCCTCGGAGATTCTAGCTTGCCACCTGCCGTACATGTGTATAATACTGTATTTCCACAATTTGCGAGCTGTGTACGCTACCTTCGGGAGGCTTCGAGATTTCTGTTCGTTACGTTCTGGACATAAAGGATAGCTGTCGTGCCATATACTCGAATGTTACGTACATGTGCTTGACCGTACACATAGCACGGAAATAAGCCAAAGGTGTATGTGTATCATCACATGGCAAGTGAATGTTTGAAAGCTACAGTGTTACATACACATTTCTAGCACATCGAACAAGCATACATACCATCTCTCGAGTGGATGTGCCACTACGGCATTGCATTGACTCCTGCTACATGACATCATAAAATAGAAGTTACGAAAACACCAGAGCCAATTGTTAAGAAGACACATACAATGAACTCATTCAGCGCGACTCATGCCATCTAACAATGACCACAACAGCCAGACATTGGGGAGTCCTGAGTGCGGTCACTCTGGCAGTCCTGGACCACATCTCTGGCAGAGGAGATATCTTGTCCGCCCTGCTCATGGGTGCAACAGGAGTCCTCATTGCCACATTTGTTGCGAGCAGAGTTAGTGTCAGCCTCGGGCGAGCTTCCCATACAGCAGGTGTCAGGTTCTCCATCGCAGCAGGGGTCCGGCGCGGGCGCGGTGGCGTCTTGGTGGCCGCAGCAGCTCTAGCCCGGTATTCAGTAAGTTCGAAGGGTCCGGATCTGTCAGGAAACGTACATCGTTGCAGCCGTCACTGGGGAGGGCATTCTGCGTAAGAGTATTCCTCTTCTTGAAGACAATCTCTCGGGTGCAGCACTTCTCACCATCGGCGTTCACAGGCTTGCAGCAGTCCTAGTAGTAGCGATTGAGATACCTCTGTCCAGGCGTAACTGGAGTTTCAGTACTCTTACCCCGACAGATTCTCCGCAAACACATTGATCAGCTTTGGAGCATTCCTCCTTGGATTCGCAGCATGAACAAATATCTCTGTATCGTTCCCCTTCTTCCAGCTCCGAGATGGGCAGCACTGGCGCACGACACGACCCGCAACATCCACCGTCAAAGTCTGGGTTCCTCGCCCAGCGCACCATCTTCACGCCTTCCCATCCGAAGAGGAAGCCCAGCAAAATGGACGTGGCACCATCCAGCCACCAGCCACCTCGCCACACACGGAATATGAGCGAGCCTACGAAGAGGACTATGGTAATCTGGATGCAAGAGAGCGAGCACGTCGCTTCGCCCTGCATGGTGGAGCTATTCAGCGCACGCGCAAGGTACCGCTTCGGCAACCATATCAGGATCATAATGACCAGCGCTGAGGCCGAGATTATGAGGGAGGCGTTGCTCGAGTCTGGTTCTTCATGACGGACGAGGACCGCGACTGCAGTGCCGATCGTCGACGCTGCGAGCAGTAGCAGAAGAGCACCTATAGCGAGCGTCGAGTGCTTTTCAAACCTATATTATTATACGAAGGCAGAAAAGTGAGAGGTAGATCTCCTGTGAAATATGACAGTTTTGAGCGTCACCTGAGACTGCGAGGGTCGAGCGTCGCGGCTCGTTCTTCTCCTGGTTTGGCAACATTTCTGAAACGCCATACCACGATAAGGGACGATGCTACTTCGACAGCCGATTGAATCCCGAAGAATATAAGAGAGCGGGAGGAGGACTCCGCGCCAAAGCCGATCGACAGTCCACCCTCCGCGCCGTTGTACAGCACCGACGCGACGCTGATGGCAATCGCCCAAAGCTGCAGCTTGCGATACGAAGGCATACCGAACGTCTAGCAAGTCGGACGAATCCCGCCCGCATACTTGCCTTGTTTATAGAACTTGTTTCCCAGCCGTCGAAGTTCGGCCGTGTATCCGGGTCACGCCTCCCCGGCGCGTAGATCACAGCTTTGTTACATACATCCCGCGAATGCCACTACGCGTCCTGCGGCCATGACGCTCATGACTCCGGATGTTCCGACGCTCAAGAAAGTCAAGAACAGGGTCATAGGGAACCCAACGGAGAAACTCGCTTTGACGCAGGACGAGCGGTTCATAAACGCGTGAGTACCGAAGCTGTGGCAGGATATGTGAATACGCTTCGTATCACCCTGTCCACTGTTAATCCCATATTTCGTGACATAGTCTCGTGGACTGCGTTGAGCCGACCGCGTCGTATGATCCGCGCTATGCAGATACCCCGGAGGATCTTCGAATTGAGGCGGCTCAGGTAATCTCATCGCTCGCATACGGGCCAGAGGCAGCTTTGAAGAACCTGCTGCGATTTCAAGCACACCAGGCTTTCGTCTGTGCTGTCTCCAATCTGCAACCTACCGATTCCCCGGCCTTGAAGGCAGCGTTGGCGAGAGGGCTCAGAGTGTTAGGATCGTCTATTGCGGATGTAGTGGGCCCTTCGATGTGGGGGATACGTGCTGAGAAATCGGAGGCACGAGGCGAGGCGAAGGTCGCATTAGAGTATCTATTCCAGGTACGTCTACTTATCGCAGTGGCGTCCTGCCTTAATTGAAGTTGTGCTAAACTCCTCAGGCCGAAATTCTTGACCTTTGGCTGCCTCTTCTCGAAGACCCATCTATTCAGGTCACTATGCCAATAGCGCAGCTAATTGCGTCCGCCATACGCAGAGCGCCCCATCGACAAGCTGTCGTGGATTGGCTGCCTCCTGTGGATAGGGCTAAAGAGAGCCGTAAACGTGGTTGGGAGAAACCAGTGAGGACATCGGGGAAACAAGGTGGATGGGCTGCTAGATGTTTGACGGCACTCTGTCAAAGCCAGGAAGCGAAGGTACGTATGTCTCGTGTACAACAATGTACAGTGTCTCATTTCATAGCGTTGAAGGTGCAAGAAGCGGCCTTGTCTGCCATAGCTGCATTAGCCAAGGAGAACAATCCCTTGTCCGTAGCACTGGAGACTCTTGGCCCTGACGGTAAATATCTATTCACACCTAGCATTTTGTGGCATACCCCCTTACGCTATACAGGACAGTCCGCACGGTCTATTGCATTGTCATTGTGTAAATCTCGTTCCACGGAGGTCCAGATTGCCGCAAGTTTATGGTATGCCGGAGTAACTTTTCTAATTTCGCATGACGTTCATTTGGGAGGTAGTGTAACAAGAATTGTGCGAGCTACGACTATAACAGAATATGGTCCTCTGCACATTCATCCCCCTGCTGTGGACTCACCGCTGGTCATGGTCATCTTACCTGTGCTCAACCGCCTAATCGAGTCGCCGAAAGTATCGCATGAGGCCAAGATGAAAGCGTGTTTCATTCTCAGTTCGTATTTCCTTCCATGATTTTTGCACAAGCTGAGCACAGAACTCTTTTGCAGGCTACCTAGTCACAGATGATCGGGAACTGTGCCAGTTAGCCTTCGAACGAGGTTCTCTCTCAAAAGTGTCTGATCTCGCGAAGCAAATCACACCTTTGGAGAAGAGCAGTGACTGGGACGAAGACGAACCTGAAAGCATATCTTGTCTTCGGGAGGTAGGTCGGTCTCTGGCATGTCACACTATGCACCCTGAAATGTATCGTAGGCCGCTCTGACCGCCGTCGCCTGTATATCCATGTTCGACAACGATATTCGGAGAGAAATCACCGACAACCTGGACCTCCTCCCTGTCATCCACGCGTCCTTGTCTCATCGGCACGTCGGCGTACGGTATGCGGCGTGCCAGTGCGTGCGAGCAATTGCGCGCCACGTCGGTGCCCTGCGTACGAGTATAGTCGACAACGAGTTGGGAAGTGGCATATTCCGGATTTTCCAGAAGGAGGAAGAGGACCGGCAGGTTACGCATGCTGCATCAGCGGCGATATGTAATTTGATGAACGAGTCTTCGCCGTTACAGAAGGTATGATTCCAAGACTATCCTTCCTCGGCAGGACAAAGTTAGACCTGGCTCTGGTGGACCAGGTATTTCTTGAGCAAGGCATCGTCACCCGGCTGATTCAGTTGCTCAACGGCGATGACCCTGCGCTGCGACTGAACGCCATCTGGGCAATTAAGAACACAATGTACAGAGCGACCCACGAAGTCAAGAAGAACGTCATGGGCCAAATCGGCTGGGAGCAATTTGCCAAGTTAGTAGGACCCAACGTCGACGTTAACGTCCTTGTTAAATCATTTTAGTCTGTTGACAGATCCAAGTGCGGATATCCAGGAGCAAGCAATACATGTCCTGCAGAACATCGTGGATTCGGAGGAGAATATCAAGATGGTCTTCGATGAGATAGGCGGTGACGCACTGCTCAGTGCTGTGGAGGTTGCCCTGAATTCGGAGAACGAACACGTCTTGCGCCATGTCAGTTCGTTATGCTCTCTCGGTTCTATGCGGTTAACTGAATGGTCGGAAAGGGAGCCGCACTGTTATCCAACCTCGCAAATGGTTCCGCGGCATACCAAGACCAGATCCTCGCACACCAGGAACTGCTGTCGGCGTTGCGGAACTGCCTCATCGACCATAACGTGGAAGTCCGCAAACCAGCCATGGCGTGCATCCTACAGCTGTCGAAGTCGAATCTCCGCAGCCAGCAAGCCCTCCGGGACGCCAACATCCACTCAGTGTTGCAGCGGATGACCGACCACAGCCGTGGGATCAGCTTGAGTCCGGGTGGGTTGGGCCGACACCATCTCGGTGTGGAGGACAACTTGGATGTTCGAGAGATGGCCCGGGAAGCCCTGGAGTGGCTTGAGCATGGCGAGGATATGCAATGCTAGTGCCCGCTATTTTATCACAAGCTTTGACCGCTCTGCCGCCGCCGCCGCTTCTTCCTTTCGTGGTCTCGGCTGTAATATATACCGGACGTTTGTGTACGACTTTAGTTGAGCTCGTTGTTGCTGTACCATATATCTCGTACTACAGGATATGTGCTGAGTGTTTTCTCCGGGTTGTGTGGGACGGGCGGGCGGGAAGACACCACTGGGAGGTCCGAACGGCCGTCCTAGCAGCGTCCCGGGCCTCTCCGGCATGCACACAAGTAAGCAGGGTCCGAAATTTCTCAAGCATCCCACCGCGTCTGGCACGGACACGTCGACGGCCCATCCCTCTTTCTGCAATGGCGACACTAGCACGGTTACGGCCTACGATTGCCAGGCGCACTGTAAGGGTTCATAGACGTCGCCGTGTAGTTTGTGCTGAACGAGACGCGTCTGCAGCCCTTCCGAGTCGCCGCGCGGGCGCTGCAAACGTCGGCGGACACGACACAACCACTAGATACCCCCCACAAGTCGGAGCCGTTCCAGGTTAAACTTCATGAAGACTCCTTCCACACATACAGGCTGGATGCCCCGCCGAACTTCGAGGTGGAGGTCACGAAAGATATGCTCATGACCATGTACAAGGAGATGTCAACTATGCGGCGGATGGAGATGGCTGCGGACGCCTTGTACAAGGCGAAGCTTATTCGTGGTTTCTGCCATTTGGCTATCGGGCAGGTACGTTATTGATTTGATCCTTATAGGACTGGAGCTCAAGGAGCATGTAGGAAGCTATCGCGGTCGGCCTGGAGCACGCGATCACGAAGCAGGACCTTGTCATTACTGCCTACCGTTGCCATCCCTTCGCAGTTATGCGCGGCGGTACCATCAAGGGTGTTATTGGCGAGCTGCTCGGCCGACAGGCCGGTATGTCGAACGGGAAGGGTGGTTCCATGCACATCTTCACGCCGAACTTCTTCGGTGGTAATGGTATCGTCGGAGCACAAGTTCCCGTCGGTGCCGGCATCGCGTTCGCCGCGAAGTACCAGGAGAAGCCCATAGCCACCTTCGCCATGTACGGTGATGGTGCTAGCAACCAGGGTCAGGTGTTCGAGGCGTTCAACATGGTGCGTCTCTGGCGTATACTATACATTGCCTTAGCTCTGAAGCCCGATATCAGGCCAAACTCTGGAACCTGCCCTGCGTTTTCGTCTGCGAGAACAATAAGTACGGAATGGGTACCTCCGCCGAACGCAGCTCCTCGAACACCCAGTACTATACTCGTGGCGACAAGATCCCTGGTCTCCAGGTGAACGGAATGGACATCATCGCTGTCCTCCAGGCATGCCGGTTCGCAAAGAACTGGGCAGTCTCGGGCAACGGCCCTCTCGTCATGGAGTTCGTCACCTATCGTTACGGTGGTCACTCGTACGTCCAGTCTTTGTTCTCTACTCGCGTATTATTGAGTACCCGATCTAGCATGTCGGATCCTGGAACCACCTACCGTACACGTGAGGAGATCCAGCGGATGCGTTCCACGCAGGACCCCATCCGTGGTCTCCAGCACTACATTGAGGAGTGGGGTTTGGCTACGGAGGAGGAACTCAAGGTCCGTACAGGACTCCAGAATGATTGTCCCTGTTCAGTCTGACTGACCTTTTCTGCAGAAACTCGACAAGCAAGCTAAGGCCGAAGTCGACGAGGCAGTTGAGGAGGCCAAGGCTTCGCCAGAGCCCAAGATTGAGGACCTCTGGACCGACATCTACTACAAGGGTACTGAGCCGCCGTTCATGCGCGGTCGCGAGCGGGAGGAGGTGAGTTGTGCATTATAATATATGCTGTTTTGGAACTCACTCTTGGTAAAGGTTCACTACTACTAAAATACACGCAGGCGGATCTTTGAGGATTGGGTCTTTTGTCGATCGTTTATAGACTCTGTTTAGTACTTAGGTATACATGCGTCGGATATCCGACACCCAAATAATTGATGCTAGCATCGTCCCCAACAAACTCCGTGTAAGAGTACAGTTCGTGTGCCTGAGGGTGGGTCACGCTCGTGACATGTCCAGCCCTGCTCCTCGTCCTTCCACAAGTCCTCTAGCGTCTAGACGGCTGGTCTCTGGCGTGTCGCCTTCTCACTCCCCAAGCCAGGCCCGGAATCCTGTATCTTTGCGTCTTTACAAGGTCCTCGGGGCTGGGTTCGAAGATGAAGCAACTAAGGAAGCTCTGCGGACGGTGTCCGAGCTGTACGGCGCGTCCAATGCTGCTGGATCCAAGACTACGAATGTAAATGGCAATGCAAAACCTATAGCCGGCAGCTCTGAAGACTCGGATGAACTGGATTCAGACGAGGACGAGCGAAGCGATACAGATGAAGATGAGAAGCTTTCGTTGGGCCCGTACCTATCGCGTCAGGTCGTGGCGCCCACAGGAGCTGCTGCTCGTGCCAGGAAGAACCTAAGAAGAGACATTGATTTGAAACTGGCTAGCAGTAGCCGGAAGTTTCTGAAGGCATTGGGTGAAGTAGACCAAGTAAGCTCCTCCCTGAAATCTATGCTGCTTCGTCTATGCTGTACCAGTGCGTATGGTGGTATTCGGGGCGCTTGTGTTTCTCGTTGAGCAAGGCTAGAGGGTATGTCGGGTGTAAAGGAGTGCACTGTGTTCTTCGTATCCTCGTTGCAGTGGCATGCTGGAACACTGAGACAAGCTGGACAGTTAGTAGTGGGGCACTCCTCACGAGCTAAGTGCCGTCTTGACCTGCGCTTCATTGCCTCGATAAAAGCAGTATATTGACAATATGAGGTGACTCCAAGGCTTGCCTGTATGAGCAGGCAGGATTTGCAACCACCGCACCTGCATACACTCAGCTATCCCTGAATAACCCTGGTCAGTCATTAACTATATTGCACCGCAGAAACTGGATGCATTGCAAGAGCATATAACATCTATGCGCACTCAATGCGATGAAGCCCACGAGCAGTTGCAAACGACCAACGAAGCATGTAAGTCGCTGCTCGACCAGGCTGGGAACTTGCGACAAGAGAGGTACCTTTCCGGACTCAGTTTGTCGGATTATACCTAATCCCAAGTCGTTAGGGATATGATAGCTACCCAGCAAACCATTCTCAACCTCTTCCTGTCCCGGTTTACCCTATCGTCAGAGGAAGTAACTGCTCTTACTTCCCGCGACGTCCCGCCTGGCAAGTTGTTCTTCACCTCTATGGACAAGGCCACGAAAGTTCGAGAGGATTGCAGGGTCCTCATGGGTGTGGATGGCCCCACTAAGGCAGGGTTAGTTGAATCCAGTGGACAGCTGGACTGCCGATCCTGACCACAGCTGCCTCAGACTCGATATTATTGCCGCTACATTCGCCAATCTGGAGCAGGCTTATGAAAAGATATTCAGATATCTTGTGAGCGAGTTCCAGACGATAGGGAGAGGCAACCGGGACCGCGAGAGAAGCGTGGATCCTGACGCCAACTTAGAGGCATCTCCGATATTGAAGGAAGCCGTGCGCAGACTTCGGAGTCGACCTGAATTGCTTTCGTAAGTCGGTCATTCAAGTTTCTCCGAAACCCGCACTCATATTGAGATTGTTTAAGGGAAGCGTTGGGTGCGCTATCACAAACTCGTCAGTCTACACTACTCGCCACTTTTCTGGACGCGCTCACTCGAGGCGGCCCATCTGGTCTTCCAAGGCCGATCGAGCTTCACGCGCACGACCCCTTGCGGTACATCGGCGATATGCTAGCTTGGGTGCACCAAGCTATAGCCGCCGAGCGTGAATTTATGGAGAGTCTATTCGGCCTGGGAAGGGAAGGTGAAAGTAGCCGTAGGATGATAGGGAGTGTACGCAGGTTTGAGAAGGGGAAGATGGGAGAGACAGAAGAGTGGATAGGTGAAGTGGTAGACAGGAACGTTGGGAAGTTGTGCGGTCCGCTCAGAGTATGTATCACATCGACCGTCCCTGCTATCCTCTGTCTCACTGCCGAACACAGGTTCGAGTTCAACAGACAGTTAGATCTCAAGAGAGGCCAATCCTTGCGTTCAAAATTGCGAACCTCCTCCACTTCTATGCCTTGACCATGCGACGGACCATCGGCGAAGATGCGGCTCTTTCGCAAGCTCTGGGAGAGTACGTGAACCGCTCTTATAGATTCCTCGCGAATGCTGATGTCGTTGCTCAGGTTGAGTGAAATGTCTTACAAGGTCTTTTTCGACGCCATAGAAGCTCAAGGACGAGCCTTATTACGAGTGATTCTGGTAGGTTTACTTCCTGCCCATTGTAGGTGATACTAATCATCCATTTTATTTTGAAGGATCTCGATGATTCCGCGCTCTCACCGCCAGCGACCGTGGAAGAACATATGCAGACACTACGCGAAATATTATCTGTCTACGAATCTTCTCGGCTTGATGACCCAAGTGATACGCAGCCTGAGGAGGACGGGAAAGCGGAGACATCGGGAGGGCAGTCTCATTTCGGCGTCGAGCGCATTTTGGAAATCATGATCAATCCTGCGCTTGAGGTCTGCCTAACAGCAGCTGAGGACAAGAAGAGAAGCAGACCTACGTGGGATAAATCGGTCTTTGTATTGAACTGTTTGACATATCTACAGGTATGCTCCTGATCCTTCTTCACCAGTGATACAGACCTTCTCACCGCCCAATCTGTGTGCGTCAGGGTGTTTTAGAGCCATATCCGTTCGCTTCTGCGGAAAAGGAGCGTTTGGATGCACTGGTGGAAGAAAGAGTGAATGATCTCGTCAACGAACATGTAAGCATGTCGTCGCTCTCTCAAGCGCTGTTTTGAATCGAAGTTATCCAGTACCTCGATATTTTGCGAGATGCTGGTCTGGATTCTGCTGTAGCTGTCCTTGAGACCAAGGCCCCGGGAGTGAGTCATCCTTTTCAATTCTCCGTCGCCCATCTGACAGCGCTCTACCCCAAAGGACCCCCTTTCGCGCATAGAAGCTACGCAACCGAACGAATTGTCTCTGGCGTTGCAAAAGTTCTCAAACTGGCTCTCCGGGCTCGAGGTTGTGCACTCACCCAGGCTATCCCGGCTGACGGTGCAGCGTTTGCATTCGCGGATTCACCAGGCGGCGCTGACTCGTGTGGCGAACGCGTATCGAAAGCTGTGTGAAGAAGTCAGAAAACCCGAGAATAAATACGAGGCTGCTAGTACGCTGCTTGGGGGACAGCGGCCGTTTGGACAGATTCATTTGCTCAACCAAATATTCGGACTGGGGGACGAGGGAGAGTAGGTGGCATATTGTATGCGTATCGATGTAGTTTCCCGACTGCATATACAGCCTCGTGTTCAGTATCCTGTCCTGAATGTTACCTCTCCAGGTAGCCTGGTATCGTCTCACATGGACACGGGATAATTGCTGTTGTGGCGTGTTTTTCTCTGTATCTGCGCTGTGTCGAATTCAAGGGGGCCCGTCATGTCTATTGGGGGTGCGCAATCTCGAAGTGGTGTGGCAAAGACATGGCGACCAATTGTGGCCATTTCCGGACGCAAGCAGCTTCCTTGTCAAATGGGACGGGGTGAATGAGCTTCCCCTGTCAACGTAAATAGAGTCGCGGTGGATATCTGGCATATGTCTGGCGGGACGACGTGAAATCTCTGAAAGGTGGACCCACAACGCCTCACCGTCCCTCCTCCCGCCTCCCCATCATTTCTCTCGTAGCGGACGCGTTTCCTTATCGATTCCTCTCGCTCTTTCAATGAAAATTGGTCTCTGGACATGGGGCTTTCATTCCAGATCCTTTACAAGCAGCATGGCGCAGTGGAAGCGCGTTGGGCTCATACGTTTGATTACGTAAGAAATCACGTGATGTAACCCAAAGGTCGCTCGATCGAAACGAGCTGCTGCTAATTTTCTTGCTCTTTGCCTTCCTGACAGCCTTAGATACAGTATATATATTGCTTTTAGACAAACATGTATTTTATCCACCTTTGTTATGAGCTTTTGACAGTTGGACAGTCTATGTTGGACAGTCATTCGAGCATGGTCTATACTTGCTCTGGGACTTCCTTGTTGCATCAGCCATCCAAGCATCTACCACACAGTATTTGGCATTGTCAAATATACAGCTATCATATGTACATGGCACTGACTGTAGTACCTGTGAAAGCCTAATGCCAGTTATTCAGTACACTCAGAAGGTGAAGGAGGCATAATGTCACAGCAACGTGCCAGGACATAGTTAGATCCCCAGTTGAAAGCAACCAGTGAGGGGCCTGAAGACTGCAACTCCCAAGGTGTGAGCAAGTGTCCCACAATCACATATATGCTTTGCTACTCCTTCTCAATTTAGGGCTGGGCAAAAGATTGTACAAAAGGGAATTTCAAGCCAACCAGAGCCTGTGGTAGTCCCTGTCATGTCGGTTACAATCTTTCCCGGCCCCAAAGTCTGCAACTCAAAGTGTCAGAGAAGCGGCAATAGCATGTGGAGGAGAGAAGTTCCGTTGATGTCATTAACACCTGAAAGTGCAAGCTGCTTTGCTGCTAGCCAGCATCCAGCCTATGTAAGATAGTATGTACGGTGAGTCACCTTTGTGCCTCCCGGCCTTGTTGCAAACTCAGACGCAGCATCTGTGGTGCATCTTGAACAATGTCTCGGAAGCACTGCAGGAAGGCGGTCAGGGGGTCATGTCCGTACGCGACATCTAGGCCATTCCTGTGGATTCCCATTTGGAGAGGCCTCCCCGGTGACAGCGCGTACAGTATATGCCAGAGCCTTGTTGGAGCAGTCACGAGAAGATATCTGTGCACACTTGTATCTTGAATATTGGTCCAGCGAAGACTTTTCTCCCTCCACCACACGGAAATCGGAAATTCCAGCCCAGGCTCGGACTCCGGTTGATGATAACGCCCGATGACAAAGATCTGCCTCACTGAGAGGCGGCAGCAAGCACTACCTCCTCACGATTGTTCTACCAACCACCGCCAGGCAAGGAGCAGAAGCTAGTGAATGGCACGGGTACGGGTTGGGTCACGGGTTTTGGTTTCGAACGGGCGTTGAACAACGCATTTTCGAGACCCCCCGGGTCACGGGTACGGCCGAATGGTACCCGTACCCGTACTCGTGCGTACCGTTCTTTTCACTAGCGGAGGCATCCTACATGCGGTCATGAAGCACAAAGATTGCAGTGTTTTCCCGATGAGAAGCCCAGCAACTTGTCTCAATCGATCAATGCAGGTGAGGTGTGGTCGATGCCCTTTCCATGAAATTCTGACCTCATCCAGGGGTATAACTGCCGGGTCTTCTGCAGTGCACCCTCCACAGTTCCATACCACTTGAATGGCAAGAGTTCAGTTATGAGAATATACACTGCCAGTCAGACACTCAGAAATACACGGACAGGAGTAGTGCACTGTCGACTGGGGGCAGCGGGTGCATACACAAGCATATATGCATACAGGCACCACACCTGCACAGGCTTTATCGAGGATCAGCGGCCAGATACTGATATCCCCAATGTCCACCTCGCCTGAGAAGGATATCTAGCATAGAAGTACAGTCCGCAACCTAGAGGGAAGAGGGCAGGTGGAAAAAGCTCAGCTGAACGACAGAAAGCCATGCACCGGATATTGATAGAAGACGATGCCGCAAATAGTCACATAGACAGTAGCAATATGCGAGAGGGTAGATGAACGGGTGGGACTTGCAGGTTGCATGCTACTCGGTGCCCCGGCGGGTTGTAATATGACTGGCTTTGTCCCGCTCCCTGAAATTGGATTACGTACGAATTGAGCCCAAACACCCAGAGAGGATTCCACTCTATTTCTTGTTCGTCCCTGGCCTCGACGCGGGGAGTCATAAATCACAACGTCGCTTGCGACAATCTGAAGCGAGTCGGCTCTCCCTTGCAAAAGAGCTAACCTCCATGCCATCGGTGGTGGATTGACGATGTAGTGAATCGCCTACAGTAGATGGTCCAAGTCGGCAGAGAAAGTGTATCTTGAAATGTGCTGAATAGCGAACGCACCCACATCGATGAGGCTTCGCAACCGGGAGACCGTTTCTCATCATGATTGCGCTGCCCGTGCTGTTGCAGTGCAGGGGAAGCGCGTTGGATGCTTGAGCATCACGTGATATACTCGATAGGCTTGTGACCCATAACTCCCAGCCACATTATGCATATGGTGGCAAGAAGGTGATTGTGCTTGGACACTTCGATGTTGTGGCCATTTTCAAATATCACAAGCCATGCTGCGTGAACGACTTCACCGTAACAGTAATAGTTGGCTCGTGTTTCATCATCTCTGTTTTACAGTACTATATGGCAGGAAACGCGACCCGAAGTAGCACGTCCCGAGAGATGGGTTCGACTCCTCATATACATACACAAATGTAGCATTAGGGTAGGGTATGGCACAGCAACTTTCTTATGTCTGTAACAAAGCAACATGAAATCTCAACATCCCCCGAAGGTAGCGGGGATAGCTCGAGTCCTACAAATACACGGGTACGAAATTGACGAGCAAGGATGAACGTCGTGAGACTGACGTGCCTCGACTCTCGAGCCACCGTCGTGAGCGCTGCAAGGATGGTAAGGATGGATCCTAAGATCTGAGAGGGAGGAGTCCCAAATGCACCAACTGTCTAATAAACACACTTGTACCAAATAGGTTCGCGGGCGTCACCTTCAAGCCCCAAGTCGTCCGCAATCTTGTCAACCACGTCGGGCAGGGGCGGCTCGCGCTGTTTCGAGTGCGCACCCCGATTATCCGCGAGCACAAGCGCGGCGCCCATCTTCATGCGCTCCTTGTCCACATAGACGAGCACGCTATCCAGATTGGTCAGGCCGTACTCGCGCGGGAGGAACTGCGGGAGGAAGTCGTGGAACGTCTGGAAGCAGCTTTCTCTCTCGCGCTCGGAGGGGTTGTCGGGGAGTGGAATGAACTTATCGTAGATGGGGCGATTGAGAATATCTTTGGTTATGAGGAACCCCAGCACGTGGTGCGATCCGTGAACGGGTTGGGTTTGCCAGCGGCGCGGGGCTGGAGATGTGTCGGCCCTAGGGCTAGGATTAGAGGACGTCGGTAAGGGAGACGCGATGATGAATCGACAGACTGGCATGCCAATGACACAACGGCGAAAAGAAACCAACTTGAAAGGAGAAGGTTGACGTTTGGTCAATCGATAGCAAACAAGCAGAAGTACGCAGGGCCAAGAGGCCAGACGCTCTAATATAACTAGGTGGTGACCGATGAGGCTTGAGTGAAGGCATTAACGTTGAGCAGGTCGCTGTTCAAGCTGACGCGTGGACTTTGTCTCGTGGGCGGGCGTTGTCATTCACCCATATCCTACGGTAATTTTGAACAAATGTCAGCTGGGGGCAGAACCGATTATAGGATGACTGCCATTGTCGTGAGCCCTGAGTACCAAGTTGTGTAGATGTGGCATGCAGTGGCGTCCGAACTTCGAAGCCACCTTTTGGAAGCAAAGTATTGTAGTGGCAGCACATACCCCGCACCTCGCATACATAACTAACAGTAGATGTGGAACAGACACTTGTCTTTGCATCTGCTATAAATCATGACAGCGCCTGAATGTCACCGCATGCACGAAAGCGTCAAATTGATAACTCCAATACCAGTCTCCGTAGCACGGGACTCATGAACCAGAGTGTTTGTATAACCGCGGCCACCACAGGACAGATGTACTCCCGACCCACATCAGTGGGCATCATCTAGCCGAGGCACTTCACGGAAGATCCACGTCGCCAGTCCAGGTGATGCAGCGCCAACATGATACTCTGGTCTACGCTCGCGAGGCTCAAGGCGTCAAAAACAAATATACACAGCAGCAACGCACGGAAACCTATCCTTCCAGTGCTTCGCCCAAGCCATACCACACCCCAGACCTCTCGCTCAAATCTGCAAGCCTGGTATATGCACCGGGCTTGATATTCTG
>NW_006920412.1:492755-514164 GCF_000344685.1 Gloeophyllum trabeum ATCC 11539 | reverse complement strand
CCTCCGTAGCACGGGACTCATGAACCAGAGTGTTTGTATAACCGCGGCCACCACAGGACAGATGTACTCCCGACCCACATCAGTGGGCATCATCTAGCCGAGGCACTTCACGGAAGATCCACGTCGCCAGTCCAGGTGATGCAGCGCCAACATGATACTCTGGTCTACGCTCGCGAGGCTCAAGGCGTCAAAAACAAATATACACAGCAGCAACGCACGGAAACCTATCCTTCCAGTGCTTCGCCCAAGCCATACCACACCCCAGACCTCTCGCTCAAATCTGCAAGCCTGGTATATGCACCGGGCTTGATATTCTGAGCATTGGAGACCGGACCTGGGATATCCTGCCTCTTGGTATTCTACTGGAAATACGACCCTCCGTCCCTTAGTGCGACAATTCCTGTATAAGCCAACGCAACAAGCCTACCGAGTTGGCGACTTCTGGTCCCAAATCCCAGGCTACCAAGAGCGCGCAATCTGCGCCCACTGTCGTGACTGCCCAGACAATCTAGACCATATTCTACTGGAGTGTACCTACCCGTCCCAGCGCGTCATATGGCTCCTGGCCGAGGAGCTCTGGCCGCGATCACACGCACCATGGCCACAGCTCACCTTTGGTGCGCTGCTCGGCTGTGGCAAACTAGCTATCCCCCTTAACGAAAACCATATCAACGATATTAATACCCAGGAAAACCAGGAACCTACTCGCCCTCGTAAAACTAGTGCATCCCGCCTCCTCCAGATCCTGATTTCGGAATCCCTACACCTTATATGGGTAATACGCTGTGAACGAGCGATACAAAACCAACACCACTCACCTACTGCAATATCCTCCCAGTGATCCAAGTGCGTTTCCGCGGCACCGGCCTCCTTGCCCACCATGCGAGGCCCACACATCTTAGTTTTCCCCGCCCAAGGGAAGCCACCACGCCTCAGCCACCACGCCAGCCACCACAGCCACTGTCTTCACGCCACAGCACATCACAGCCACCGTCTCCGCCACAGCCACCGTCTTCACGCCACAGCCACGCCACATCCAGATGTGACCGATCTCAAGATCACAGATCTATCTGAGAGCCACAGCAGCCTCTTGTATTTCACACAGCGTGCTCTCGCCAGACACAGTGTCTGGCAAAAAAAGTAACCTGTTGTCGCATGCCGTGTCTGGCAGTACACTGTTGGGTCTGGCAAAGAGTACACTGTTGTTACATGCTGCATCTGCCACTGTTGTTACATGCTGCGTCTGCCACTATTGTTACCGCTACACCGTCCCTGTCTACTTTTTCCCCAGCCTACCCAGCAGAGCAGACACGCCCACTGTAGACGTGCTGGCCCTCCCTAGGGCGAGCTGTCCCTCCGCTCTCGCCCTCTTCCCCTTGCCCTCACGAGCCACCGCAGCCCCCTCTTCCTCGTCACGCACCCGTTTCCTGCCGCCCACCGCTGCACCCGCGGCCTGGCCCCCAGCATATTCAGATGGTTCACAGCATACGCTCTGTAAAATACCACTGACCTCCTCCCCAGTTCTCTCGGGACTGTCCGCGCATGTAGTCGCTTGATTCTGTAGAGGCGGATCGGATCAGAACCACTGGCACAAACGGGGGACGCTCACCTCTTTATTTCCTTGATTGCGTTCTTTGTTCTTGCATGGGCTCGACAGCTGTTTCTCAGCCTCGGCATCCTGGCGGTCGACACTTGCAGACCTCGTAGTCGTAGCAGTAGCTGCTGTCAAGAGCCCCAGAATGGTCAGAGAGTCCCCAGTCACAGAGCCAGGACCAGCAGGGCAGAGCCCCCCACCCCGACAGACAGTTACCTAGAGCCTTGCTCCGACCACCAGAGCTCGTGGCCACAGAGCCATATTCCGTCGGAAACACACCCCCAGGCGGCAACATCAGTCGGCGAAGCTCCTCGAGGCTCAGTTTCGGCGGAGTCTTGTCCCTATTCTTGCCTTTTCGTCCCATGATAGAGCACCAGTAGAGCGAGCACAAGGCAACTTCGGGTGCGCGCCACCTGCATATAGCGAGGCCGTGCGAACATCTTCATACGCTATGTGGGAGCATCTTCATATGCTATGATGCGGCTGCACTTGTCAATGTCCTCCGAGACTCCGAGTCGACACGCCAGGCTCCATGTGCATCCCTGCACCTGCGAGACCTGCAAGTCTACAGAATCATCATCAAAATAAATGTTTTGCACCCTCTGCGGAGGAGCTGTCTGTTCCGAATACTTAGTCCTTTCAATCAAATTAGGTATTTTTGGTTCAGCTTCTGTGATCCTCATTGCTTTGCGTGCATAGAAGGCACTCTGAACACTGATTGGGTGCCGCCCCCCACTCCCATGTGAGTACTACATCTTCTGCTTCACATTTCTTCACTCGCACACCCATAGGGACTGCAATTTGCTCCTTTCATGGCAAAGTAGCCTCCGGACAGAACCAAAGCGCTGTTCCGCGCCAAATTATTAACGGCTTAGCTCTTCGTATGCCCCCCCCCCCCAAAGACATTTCATCTTCCAAGACATGTCTACTGTGTCGTACGATGTTCCCTGTATATAAGCTGCACAAAACCCATTGGTATTTCCACAACCCCCTCTTTCCTTCTCGCCCCCGTCGCCCCGCAATGGCTGGCAAGGGCAAGAAGCGTGCAGCCAAGGCTCCCACCAAGCCCTCCGCCTCGGGCCCTTCCCCCTTCAAAGAGCCTGGGGCGCTGCTGTCAAAGCAAAAGCAGCAAGCTACCCGCCCCGAGACTCCGCTCGCAGCATCTTCGTCCTCTGGGCCAACTCCACAGCCCAGTCCTCACAAGAACAAGAAGCGCACTACAGATCCCAGTACGTACCTTCACACCCCTGCTTACAGTATACAGCCCCCGTTGACCTCCCTCTTTTGCCGCACAGCCCCTCACGTCCCACAGCCTGCCCCGCTGGCACCCAGCAAAGCCAAGGCCTCGGTCACTGCTTACCGGGGTGTTCGGCGTGATCTGGCCGGATAGCTGGACCAGGAGTTTGCCTCTGCAGAAGAGGTCGCCGAGCAGCAAAAGGCTTTCGATCGCGTCCACATGAAGCCGGTTGCTCCAACGACCATCTACCACCAGAATAAGGTCCAGTCCGCGTGGATACTGTACTTTACAAAGTTCCTCGGTTCTGAGGATGCGGCAATAGAGACCATCCAGCCTGGCGCTCCTTGGCCGGAACTCAAATCAGTCAAGCACTTTGTTCACTTTGTGGCCACTCTGGACTGGTGCGGGGCGCCACAGGGTGGGCCCTCAGGACGACAAAGATCTTTGTGGGTAGGATGATCTCTTGGGTGCGTGTCTGTGAAAGATTCTCACTCTTCGTCCTCGTGATGATCGTCCATGAACAGAGAAAGCGCTTCGGATGTGTTATAGCTGACAGGACTTATACGACTCAGCTTTATCAGGTAGGGCGATGGGGCTCTTGCGTATCAGCAGTAACTCATGGCTTGCATCTAGGCTGTAGTGGAATGGGCTTTCAAGGACAAGGTCCTGCACACCGGCGCCCTTCCCAAGAGAATCGTGCGCGAGGAAGATGTTGAAGAAGGCCTCGCCGCAACCCTGCAGAGCATAGTGACGTTCTCGTCTAACCTTATGGTAGCACAGCGTTCCACATCTTGCCATCGCCGTCAGCAGCCTCAATGAGCTTTCTCTCACAGCGCACCCAAATATACGCTCTCCAGGGTGTACTCTTTACGTTTGGACGTAGGGTCGGCGACGTGGTCCTGGCGACTCACTACAAACCAGACTCGGGTCTTTATCTGAAATGGGGGGTGAGTGCCGCTTTCTTCTCTCCTCTAAATCAGCTTGGTAAAAGCGATCCCCAGCACATTGAATGGATAGCCTCTGGGTATACGCCCAAAGTCGGTCTGCAGATGCATTCATTTTGGAGCTTCCATGCGGTAAAATGCATGAAAATGGATGACGGTCAAGTGTCAGTGCAGAGTCCTATGCTTTTCACGGCGAGTTGGTCGCTGATGGTTAGGAACCCAGGGTAAAATCGTCTATGAGGAACCCGCCGGTCTCCCGCACGCACCTGGACCCTCAGCTCCCCATCCTGGCTCTCGGCATCTACCGCGGAGTCTCTACCGCGGAGTCTTTGAGGACGACGTCCTGGGGATGCACCAGGGCCGCATCAAGCCTAAATTTCCCCATGTCATCAAGGTCAAACCAGAGATGGCGGACGAGCCCATCTTTATCAATGGCCTGACCGGGGACACCTGCTGGGGTCTCTGGGGTGATCACCTACATTGGCAAGATCCGCAGGGCTCTTGGTTGGTCAAGTAAGTATCTGGCCTCCCTCCTCATCTGCACCTTTATTCATGCCACCGTCCAGATTTCACCACCAAATCATACCGTTATGCATTTGCAGGTGTGATGGCTTCTGCCATGCCAAAGGTACCTTTCCTGCCGCTTGCGGACAGTCACATTGCTCACCTGCACGTTTCTTTTAGCACCATTTCACGTACTTGATGGGGCACACCCTTAACTCTCTGCACGGCAAGACAACTTACCAGGCCCCAGACCGACCAGTGGACCTGACTGCTTTGAGGTATGGTGAAGCCGAGCAGTGCACTGACATCTCCGACTGGCACAGCTCCGTAGCCTTTGGGCGGGAGAGGGAGAGGGGGATGAACGATCTGACAGTTGAAGACCTCCAAGCTGACTCTCAGCTGATGGCCTTGATCTCGGAACTCGCCAGAAAAGAGGACAAGGTCAAGGAAAAGTACAGTAACGTTTCCACAGAGCTCCCAGACGATGTAAGCATTCCAGCCTAGCTGGCTCTCTGTTCTCCCCATTGATGGCCATCTTACAGGTTGTTTCAACTGATCCACTGGTGGAAAGTGCTCTTGAGATGTTGGCCGCAGCTTGATGCTTGCCCTGATTATCTATCCAGAGCGTACGTAGGCTGCCAGAGATAGAGCAGCCTGGTACAGACAATGAGATGCCGGACGACTCTTTGGATGCTGCTTCCATGGACACTGACAAGAAAATCCTGTCTGATCTGGTTTCTTCAGGCTCCGACCACCCGCTGGTGCCCCTGCTGCTGGATAAAAAGCGGGGCCCTAGGCTCGCGATCCTCGAACACTTTATAGGTCTCCTCAAGGTAGATGACGATATCAAGGAGGGCCTGTGTCCTTGGTGCAGGGAACCTTCCAAGGCCGAGCACCTCGCTGCGCACCTGTGGATTTGTGAGGCCAAACACCATCCCGGGATGTGGCGCTGCTCTGTCTGTCTCACTTTTCTGGCCGATGAAGATGCAGACGTCTCTTTCTCTGGCTCAGATGACGACTGTCATGGTCCCGGTTCCTCCAAGAAGAAGACGGCTCGAAAAAAGAAGAAGCCCACGCCGGGTACGAAGAAGGGCAAATCTACCCAGATCGCACCTGGCTCTGCCGAATACGAAGATGTTTACAACTCAGCTATCGCCGCGCACGCCGCTCTCTGCTTTGTTAGACTTCTCAAGGCCCATAAGATAGATGTGCCGCCCGACTATTCTGAAATATCTGATATGGTGGAGCAGGGGCAGATGGGCAATGAGCCTGGCGAAGGAGACGAAAAGTAAGTGCCCTTCCTTGTTCAATCGCCCCAAGTCCATGTACTGAGTCGCACTCTTGTCTCAGGCAAGGAGATACTTTGGACTTGTCCGACCCATCCACTTGGTAAGCATGTATTGCTTCCCTCGGATAATTTCACTGATAAAACCCTGGATAACAGGGGAGAGAGGGGTGGACACCTCTCCCTAAGTACACAGGTTCGTCTCTCTTATGGAAGGAGGGAAGCCAGGCGTTTCTTCTGCCCTGTCTGCATATTCAATCGGCAGCTTCCTTGGGTGGAGAGGCTCCAGTAAGCGCTTTGCCCTGGTCTTACTCTGGGTTGCCGTGCATATACTGATCCTGGACATACTCTAGTTCCTTCGAGTCCTACGGCAAAATGTATGAGCACTCGATCAGCCACTGGAGCAAACTCGGCAAGGGCATCACATCTGGTGAAGAAGATGACCAAGTGTACTCTGCTGTAGGTTTCCCAGCTGTGAAGCAAAGAAGGAGTGAGCCTATCTGACATGCATGGTTCATACCCTCACTCATAAACCATCTATGCATAGGTTTCAATCCTGCACGGCTCGAGAATTTGTGACCCATCTCCACTTGCAACATGGCTTTCATTATCTCGTCTGCCGTCGGACGCATCCCAGGCATGGCCCCGAGTGCTGGGTCCTTCCAAAACGATGCCTTTATGCCAAAGACGCAGAACTACTCCCTCCCCACAAGTCTGAGCTAACTGTTCTATTTGACCACCACAAATCGCAGGTCAAAAAGAAATGCAGACAGGCCATCTTGCTAGCCTTGGAAAAGGACAAGTCGCAAGATGGAGCTAGGGCCCAGGCCTCAAACCATGAAGAGGAAGTCGTCGAGCACGGAGAGGAGGAAGGAGCAGGTGAGGATAAAGAAGAAGCTGCTGAACAAGCCAGTGAGTGCCAGAGACTCATGGCAGATTTTGGGGCGTTGATTGGTGTGACGTTCGATGGCGAGGTCATTTCATGGCTGGAGAAGGAGGAGCTTACCCCGCCGGTGATAGCTTCGTTCAACTTCACTACTTTTTGCGATCTCATCCCTTCCGAGTTTAAAAGCCTGTTTACTATCGGTACGACCCAAAAGTTTCTCTTGTACTGCGCACAGTGGAGCAGCCCCACTATGTAGCTGATTATGACCAAATTGACTCGTGAATGAATTACATTTGAGAATGAATCTGCTCTATTCTCATGCTACAACATTGGTTCTCCAAGGTCCAACAGTAAAAATACACTGCACGTCCACATTGAACTAATCCTGGGTGCTAGTACTAGCAGAATCTCCCTCTGATGTTGGCTGTGGACCTGCCTGACTGTCATGAATAGTCTTACCCTGTTCCAAAGCAAGAAAGTCTTGAATGGCATCGGAAAATTCTGCGCCCCCTATGGCCCGACACAAGCACAGTAAAACGTGTTTGTAGCACTGGTGTGTAAGGGCCAGGGCATTGGATCCATTATCGAGCAGGGGGGCTGCGTGTCCGTTGCGGCCTTGTACCATATCCAAGTAGGCTTGGTGGAGGTGGGCCCGACGTTTGTTCTTCATGTTTTGGATCGACCATATCGGTTCAAACAAGGCTGAGGCTCCTATCTATAGTACAACGGCATGGTTAGATGAAGCCAGTGTTCTCGTACTTTCAGCACCCACTCTTTGCCACAACTGGAAGAAGCGGTTGCGAGCGGTCACTTCATGTTCGTGCTGATTCTTGAAATACTTGAAACTCAAGGCTTCAGATTTGATTCTCTGCTTTATCTCGTCTTGCGACATTTCTTGCACATCAGCCAAGGATAGACCTTGAGATAGCAGGTATGCTTGACGCTTCATGGACGACTTGGCCTGCTTTGTAGCTCGGTTCCAGTCAAAGGTAAACATGATGATAGTGACCCTGGTAAATATTTGGCACAGGAGGTTCCGTGAGAGCTGATGGTTTGCTATATCATTGACCAGCTGTTCAGGGAGTCAGATTGGTACCAGGGATCAGTGCGCCCAAACTCACCATATCTTCATTCACACGCCGTTCTTCAGGTTTCATGTCAAATAACCCCTGGAACATATGGAAAGAGGTCCTGCTGAGCGGAGAGATCTTCAATATGTATGGCTTCAGCAGAGAACGCTACATGAGCAGTGCATATAGTCAGCCTGCCCCCAGCCAACCGATGGCCCATGCGTGGCGCTCACCCATTCTTCATAGCTAGCGTACTTTACGCCGATGACAGCCTGAATGAGAGCAGTTTTCTCCTCCTGTTGGGTGGATTTTGTAGGCCGCACGATGGCTTGCAGAAGGGTAATAGACTCCATGGGCGGAGCTCCAGCACACTTTTGTATGGCCGTGCATACAGCCATGGCCTCATCTTTCTGCTTTTGTATTGTGAGCTCAGCTACTATATATTGTGGGATATTAGCCTACCTTGTCCGCTCTAGAAGTGGGCTCTTGCTCTTCCGCTTCAGACTCCCCAGGTGGCTCCTCTCCGCCGCCATCTTCAGGAACCATAGAACCCTGGATGAGGCCATTTTGGCTGAGAATTCAGCCAAGGGCTAAGCAGGCCTTCCAAGTGTCCATGGCTTTTTCACTCAAGGCCTCCTTCGGTCGAGACTCTTTCCATGTGGAAGCCCGCTGGGAGAGCATTCTACGGGTAGATTCGACTTCGTGGCGAGCCTGATCCATCACCCCTTGTATGAGAAGAAGGTCATCATCAGACTCCTGAGCAGCGGGGTCTGTTTCAGCCATTTGCAGATGGGGAGCCCAAAGAGCCACACAGAGTGCTCGGGCCGCGCACCTCGCGCATCCATCATGTGCACGTCACGTGCACTGAGCACTTTCACAAGCTACCACTGCGGACAAGCACTGATGTCCTGCCTCCGGACATTGATCTTTCATGGGATGGGTGGGAGAACACTTTCCTTGGATGTTTCTCAGTGGAACATGAGAAAGGACATAAAGAATGACAAGACAATGCTAATTGAATGTCCCGTATTTTTTGGTGACCATGGTAAATGTACTGCAGAACTTCTTTTGTTCCTTCAAAGGACATTCTGCATGTCCGGGCTATGGTCCAGCAAGGACCATTCGAGGAAGATGTTCTCCCACCCCAGAGGTGTCTTTTGCATGTCCGCCGGCGGGACATCAACCTTTGCCCGCAGTGTACGGACCCTCCTGTCATTCAATGGCAACTTTTGACATCGATGATGATTCACCAGCATACACCAGACATGCTCGTGGTATTCTTGGAGCAAATGCAGCCCTTTAGCCATGTATGGAGTAGAGGACATACATATGCCTCACTTGCATTTCACCGTGGTACTTCAAGTCACAGTCTAACTACTTTCCGAGCGGCGATAGTAGGCTAGCAGCCGATTCTTGGTACAACTTGAACATGCGCAAGGAGCATGTTCAGGAACAGAAATCTCGCCGGACACTGTGTCCGACGTAAATTAAGCTCTACAAAGCATTGCACAGCAGCATGGCGCAGAAGGAAGCGCGTTGGGCTCATAGAATCACGTGATTTGCTTACTAAGCATCACATGACTTTGTTACCCAAAGGTCGCTCGATCGAAACGAGCTGCTGCTAATACTTTTGGAGTTATTACAGTCTAGGACAACCAAAGGCAACACAATGAGTTCCGGCCCAACGGAATTTTTTGGCGGGAAACTTACTTCGGATTCAGACTTACAGCTGGCCTAAATTTTGGGCTATTTCACCAGCATCATGTAGACTCACTACCAGTGCCACCGCTTGCAGACAATGCACGTGACTTCCTTTGTAGGGAATTGAGTGAAGGAAGGCACAAGCTTGTGAGCAGACTGGGATAAATGAAGCATCACATGGCAGGGTCACACCTTTGAAACTGGAGCATGACAACGGATCTAGCGCAATTTGGCATCCACTAAGCCTCCCCAATCCAGCCTCTGCATGCTCTCTGCTTGCCTCACTCTCCAAAACTTTATAGGATCATAGAGGATGTATAGCAGAGTTACTCCGGCATATTTTAGTCTACTTCACATGTCTTTCCATGTCATAAACAAGATTTTTGTTTTGATCTTTCCCTCCTCATGAACAACCCACAGGGTACTATCAGACCACAACTATACTATGAGGATTTAGTTCCAAGGTCAGGTGCTCCAGAGTGGATCAAGAAGTAAATTTGGCACCAATTATCTCCAGCAGTAGCAGACACCTGTTTAATTGTGAGTTGTCCTCACCCCCAGCTTCCAGTACTTCCTCCTCTTCATCTCTGTCAAATTACCAAGCTTGTGGGCATAAATCCACAAACATAAGGCCAACATCAGTCAGCAAGCAGCCGGAGTTAATTTGCACGTGACTGGCATGCTGTGCAGCATGATGGGAAGGTTGAGGATCAGCACTAACATATCAGGACAACCTCTAGGGGGTAGGATGAGCACATGGAGGGACTAGGGAGCCATATGGTACATGGTATAGCGGCAGACGGGTGCTGAGCAGTCAAGTTACAGCGAGTATTTGTTATTTATCTCCGGGCGGTCGCAGGGTCATTGCTGTAGTATAAAATGTACGGTGTAAGGAAAAGTAAAAACAAGGTTGATCTGTCGGATTACATAATCAATTGCCTCTTGCAACCCAAAGGTCGCTCGATCGAAACGAGCTGCTGCTAACTATTTTGCTCTTTCTCAAACAGACCTCGATAGCTTGCTTTACACAACACATAGGCTTGTTTTTAGGCAAATGTGCTGCCAATTGCCACCCACATAACTCTACCTGCTTCAGTTGTGTGCCTTCATCAAGCATATCCACAATGTAAATAGTTGCAGTCAAAAGGTTTGCAGATGGTGAACAAACAGTTGAGTTGGGGCAATATTTGGGGGGTGGGCAACGCCGCATCGAAATGCGTACACTTATGCCGCTGGCTTTACGCTTTTCCTGCCTTATTAGGCAGGTGGGGCTCGGCGGTTCCCGCGTATTCCCACGCCTCGCGCGATGCGTCGACGCATCGCCTGTCCCGCTCGTTCCCCGGCGGCTGCACCTCCCCGGGGGTGTTTTTGCTCTCCTGCAGTAGATAGAAGTTGATGTATATTACCAAAATGCGTGGAACTACGGATAATGTACTCAAAAAATTGTTCTATGTAGTCCATTTAGCCCCCAAGAGCCGGGGAGGCATCCCGCAGGTGCAAAAGCACTCAGTTTACAGCATAAGTGCGCTGATATGCACTGACACACAACAATCACCAAGGACCAAAGGAAATAAACCTAAACCCCGTGATATGGGTGAAGGCGGTCCGAGACAACTGAGGGGTATTTTTAATAGTTCGAGGGGGAAAGGAGGAGTAAGACACCGTAGGGTAGTCCGTAGGAAGACCTAGAAAAATAAAACAAAACCTTGACGCCTGAAACAAACACTAATGGACGCTCCGGAGTATTTATCTCCGAAACGGCGCAAGCAAAGTTGCAAACCACGGAACTGAGTGTAGGTTCGGGCTCACGGGAGTAGAAGACGCTAGAAAGAGTTGCTTAATTTTGTTTCGCTATGTGAGCCTCACCGGAACTAGTTAAATCGATGGCGGAGATATTTCTCTCGACGAGTCAGGCCTATTGGCAAAGCTAGGATCGGTTATAAGTCGCTAAGTTCGACGCTTTCGAACTTCTCGGGTCGCTGAGATCGTAACGTTAATTCTCTGAGATGGTGAAGTCGAAAACTTGTTTTTCTGTATGCTACTTTGTACAATTTATACTACAGGAATGGCTTTGCGACCGTCCGGAGATAAATAACAAATAAACGCCGCTACCCACAGGATTGCTCAGCACTTTCCTCCGCTATACCATACACCATACGACTCTCTTGCGCTCCCACTTGCTCTTTCCAGCCCCTATAGGTCGCCTCAACGCTCCGCCACCTGACCCAAGCGGTCCCATCACTCTGTGCGACACGCTGATCATGTGCTAATTACCTCCGGCCGCTTGCTGACTGATGCTGACCTCATGGTGACTCGTATGCGTCCGCACCTTCGCTATCTTGACGGAAACGAGGGGGGAGTGAGTGCTGGAGGGTGGGCATGAGGACGACGCCCCTCGATAGAAGTGTCCGCGGGTCCCGGAGCTAATTCAGCTAGAAGTCGCGTTGGTTAAGTCACTCCGGAGCTTCGGTGCGCGGAGATAAATCACAGAATGGGTCCGTGTATGCCTCGAGGATGTTAGGAAGTCCAGAGCTAAATAGAAAAGAAGTCTTTTAGAGCCCATAGAAGCCTAGAGGCGTGAGAGCGCTGTGTCGAATAAGCTCCGGGGGGGGGGGCTTGTATGATGTGCGGAGTCCGCGTTTTCGGGGGTCAGACAATCCTGAGGCTTATCAGCGCGAAAGCGCGGCATAAGCAGCGTAAAGCATTTATTTCGGTGGATTTACGCCGATTTACATGATTTACGGCCACGTGATGCATGGATTTACGGGCACGTCACGCCCTCCGTACAATCACATCAAGCCGCCGCCGCTTCGCGCGGCGTTCCCGAGCGCTTCTCCCCATCAAACCCCGAGAGCTTTGGCGCCCTTGTCGGGATACTCATTTCGGGACCCCAGGACGCGTGGCGTGTAATTAGAACGCGTCTGACGCGTCGAGGACCTATGTGCTCCTCCTCAAATAGCACTATTTATCGTATCTAGAGCCTTTGTATCTAGTAAGAATAATATGTACAGTATACCGCTTGTGTTCACCATGAATCTGGCACTACTCGGGACCTTTTAATGCAGTGGGACTTAGAATTTTCGCGCTCTACCCGCTACCTTGGGCCATCAGCCACCGTTGACCCCGGGTCATGATAGGGTCGATTTACGTGGATTTACAGTACCTCACGTAAACTAAGCCAAATATCTGTACTTATGTAAGCAATTGGTGGTGCAAAAGTGACCAATGCTGCTCCTGTTGCCCATACACAATCACCTCACTCTTCTGAGGTCTAAGCAGGCACCAATGGGTGTATATAACATAGTCATGTCCAAAGGTAAGCCTATGATTAAATGTCAGAACTAATAAAATGACAGAACTCCCGGGCAT
This sequence comes from Gloeophyllum trabeum ATCC 11539, assembly GCF_000344685.1. NCBI lineage: Eukaryota > Fungi > Basidiomycota > Agaricomycetes > Gloeophyllales > Gloeophyllaceae > Gloeophyllum > Gloeophyllum trabeum. Next base: position 501,574 of record NW_006920412.1, on the reverse strand, counting down.
TCACCCTAGTCACATCACTGTCACACCGCGTCTCGCGCCAAATCACTTTTCTTCAGTTGACTACCGTGGACACTGTGCTGGCTCGTAGACTCACTTTCACGTCTAGCTTCAAACATGAGAAGTGCTCTATCAAGTAAGCTCTTGTGCGTGTTCAACCCAGATTGTCTGTTGGGTAATTTTTTTACACTATCTATTTAACTATCGGCAATTTCCCAAAAATTCACTGAACATGCACTAGTAATGATCTCTTTGTGCAAATCTGTGACTTAAATCTGCTTGAAAAGGCAATAGCGGGGACACAACGTTGTCCGACAGCAGTTGGTCACTGCCAAATCGCATTTAAGCCTGGGCCAAACATGTACAAATAGTACGCATTCAGATGCAGTTGGTCTTACTTCGCCTCCCGATCGACATAGCCACGACCTGCCATAACGGGAAATGGCGTCATGTGACCCCGGAGTCGCCGCAACACAAGCCACCCGAAGTGAAAACCATACAGCACCGACGCCATAGGAGTTAGACTACATTGCAGTAAGGATTACTAGGCGCAAATAAAATATATAGCCTCCTAGCCTCATTATCCTTAACTTATCTGGTATAATATAATTTATTCAGATAATACTAAGGTCCATATGGGACTCATTAATTACATTGCATGTATTTCATGTTCTTTTAACGCCTCCCCTTGTTGTAAAGCGACGGATGATGCCAATCAAGCAATGGGTGCGGCGGCCATGGCAGGCGGTCCGGAGCGTCGGAGGCCAAATAAGGCAGCCTTCCACATATATAAGGTTGTGGCGATGTCGATCGGGAGGCGAAGTAACACAAGCGTTCAGACGCGGCGTTGCCCACCCCCACAATATTGTTTTGCAGGTTGACAGCACGTGAGCGCGAGCTGCACTAGTAGTAATGTGAGTCCTTTGTTTTGTAATCCTGGCCCAAGCATCTACATCAACGCATGTTGCATAGTATGCTTCCCTGCCCAATACATAGCTTTCAGGCATACATGTCCCTAACTGTAGTACTCGTGGATGGAGAGGCCTAACTACACTCGTGCAGTGCACGTTAGAGCGAAAGAGGCGCATAGTGTGACAGTGAGATGCAACGAGTAATGGACAGCTCCCGTTGAGGTTCTTATAGGAGCGCCGGTAGGGGAGCACGATGTCGTTCTGCGAGACTCGCTTGGACAAGCGGCAGCATCACGCGGAAGGGGGAAGTTCCGCCTACATTTTCTTCACCCGTCAAGCATGGGTGCAGGGCCTGGCGTTTCTGGTTCCGCTTTGGCAAGCATCCAGGCTGTGGGAAATAGCAGGTAAGGCGGCTCACCGAGGTGCCTCCCGGCCATGTTGGGCAATACAAACCCAGACGCAGTATCTGTAGTGCATCTCGGACCATGTCTCGAGAGTACTGCAGGAAGCCGGCCAGAAGGTCCATGCAACATTCATGTCCGCGCACGATCCTGGAGGGCATGTCTAGGCCATTCGTGTGGAGTACTATATCCGGAGGTCGAGGATGCGTACCCGTCTCTCAACGATGAGGCCTGGATGAACATCTCCAGAGCTTCCTCAGCAAGAGTGGAGCAGCCGCCACAGCATAGTCGGAAACATAATACGCATGCACACTCGTACCCATGAGGACTCGTCCAGCGAAGATTGTTCTCCCTCCAGCGCATGGAGATTCCGCCCCAGGCTCGGACTCCGGTTGCGGGTAATGCGAACGACAGAGATTACCTTACCGAGAGCCGGCAGCGAGCACTGCCTCGCCTTCATGTCCCCAAACGCGACCAGGCGTTCGACATGCGATCAAAAAGCACAAGGATCGCCGAGCATGAGAAACCCAGCCACCCATCCCGACCGGTCAATGCAGCTGAGGAGTGGTCGATGCACTTACCATGAGATTTTCTGACCTCGTCCACGGGTATAACATCCCCCGGGTCTACGCGGCGCACCCTTCACCCCGCCGCGCAATGGTCGAATTTGGGATAAGAGAGCCTACAGGATATACGCAGACAGGAGGAACGCGTTGTCAGCGGCAATGGGCGCATATACGAGCATATATGCATATATATACGCACCACACTGACTATGTTAATCGTCAGCGGCCAGATATCCCGAATGACCACGAGCAGGAAGAAGACGATGCTGCATATAGTCACGTAGACAGTAGAACATGTGCGAGAGGGTAGACGGACGGGTGGTATTTGCCAGTTGCACGCCACAAGGTCCCCAGGCGGTGCCAGTACGACCAAGGGGCGGACAGAAATAAAATTTTAGACCACATGCCACAAATCTCAGTTAAGGGTCTTCAGGGGACCCCCCCTCCCCCCGTGGGACGGTCTCACGGTACATAAAGGGAAGGTATGTCACATGGCCAGGAAGGGTTAGGGTTAATTTGTCACAGCGGGTGTCACATCTACTTCGGTCACAATTCATATGTTTTTCTGAAGATCGCTACCAGGGGTCATTCTTTCTCTCCCCTTTCCTCTGGGATACTTCAGAAAGGCATTTAGGTTACTCAAAAGTACCCAATGGTGTGCCAGATACCTACCCGTTAGCCCCCTTACCCCAGATGACTGGGCGCTTAACTGATAATAAATCTCAGTTAAGGGGTCCGAGGTCCCCCCCCTCCCCCTGCATGTGGTCTCGGCATCTCCCGGTGTCCGCCCCTTGAGTACGACCATACATACTCGTAGCTTTTCCTTGCACCATCGAATTTCGATAGGGTACGGATTGAACCCGCTTTCTTGTTCGTTCCTGCCTCATTGCGGACAGTCACAGCGCCAACTTGAAGCGAATCGGCTGCCTTTCCGCAGAAGAGCTGCTCTGCATGCCAGCGGTGGGGCGTCGAGGATGTAGTGGATCACCCACGATAGAAAGTCCAAGAAGGCAGTGTATCATGAAGTGTGCTGGAACAGCGAGTGCAACAACATCGACAAGGCTTCGCCGCCAGGAGTGCTGTTGTGGCGCATGCGCAGTGGGCTTTTGAAGGTCACGTGATATGCTCGATATATCGGTCCATGGCCACAACATATGTGGCTCTTGGGACTCCTGTCACGGTTGCTCCCATAAACAGGGGGGACAAGAGGCCTCCTCGGCCAGAGACGTGGTTGAATACCGCCGGACTGATCGCACCCTGGATCCTCCGGTTATGGATGCTGTGGCCGCTGTCGAATATTACAAGCCACGCTGTGCGAATGAGTTCACCGTATGTGCCCTCTGACATGCAGCGGGAGCTGGCTCTCGCATTCTCGCCATTCCTAATTTATGGAGCTATGGGGCAGGAAACGCGACCCGGAGTATCGAGTCGGAGAGTTGGGTTCAACTCATATACATACACAGATGGAGCATTAGGGTATGGTATGGCACAGCAGCATCCTCATAACAAAGCGATATGAAATCTCAAGATCCCCCAAAGGTAGGGGGAACAGCTCGAGTCCTACAGATACACGGGTACTAAATCGACGCGTAAGAATGGACATCGTCGGACTGTGTCGGGCCTCGAGGCACCGTCGTGAACACTGCGAGGACGGTAAGGATGGACGTTAATATCTCAGAGGTAGATAGTCCCGGACGCACCAAATCTCTAATAAACACACTTGTACCAAACAGGCTCGCGGGCGTCGCCTTCAAGCCCCAAGTCGTCGGCAATCTTGTCCACTACTTCGGGCGGAGGCGGCTCTCGTTGCTTCGGTCGGCGCCGATTATCCGCGAGTACGAGCGCATGGGCCATCTTCATGCGGTGCTCGTCCACGTACACGAGCACAGTCTCCTGATTGGTGAGGCCGTACTCACGCGGGAGGAGCTGTGGCAGGAACTATCGTAAAGTGTCGAAGTAAGCCACTTTTTGGACCTCAGAGGGGTTGTCGGGGGGTGGGATGAATTTATCGCGAACGGTGCGATTGACAATATCCTCCTTTATGAGGAACCCCAGGACATGGTGCGACCGGGGAACAGGTTGGGGCTGCCAGCGGCGAGTGGCTAGAGACATGTTGACGCTAGGCGTCGACATGACCATCGTGTTCAACTTATCGCTGTCATCGCATGGCGATTTCGAGTTATTGGACGACGGAGATAATGAAGACGCTATGATGAACCGACAGACTGTCATGATACAAGGGCAGAATGAACCCAGAAGGAGAATCTTGACGTTTGATCAATCACTCGTAGACAGAGAGAGCTACGCAAGGCCAAGATGCAAAACGATCTAGTGGAAGATGAGGGTGTTATGGCTCTACCGATGACTGAAGAATGCGTTGAGCAGGTCGGTGTTGCTGACACGGGGACTTCGTTTCATGCGGGCGTGCTGTAGTTAACCCGTCTGCTACAGGAGCATCAATTGAGGGTACAAGCAAGTGTCATGAGTGGTGGGTCTGTGTTCCTGGATGAATGTGGCGTGCACTGTCCGAACTTCGAAGCCACGTTCTGACGTTTGTGGCCGGGAAGCGAGTGACCGCACCCTATGTGGCTAACAGTAGAATGGAGTATGATTCTTGTTCTGCAGAGCTACGAGCATTCCATTCCATTTGACGTTCAACCGAATAATGACTAAGGGTCTTAAATCTTAAGTACATAAGCCAGCGGCGATGTCACGGTTGGACAATGACATCGAGGACGGGGAAGGCGGTACTATCATTGAGGGGGTTCTGCAAAATTTGCAGAACCCCCTCACCCCCTTATATCTCATTCCACACTCAACCAAAAAATGTTGGGTAAGCTCAGGCAGGTATATATACACTAGAATAGAACCTCTGCCAAGTCAGAATGGGAATATCTGCTGTGGTTGAAGAGAGGGAGAGAAAATGGGTCCTGTAGGCCATGGGAAGGAAACAGTGTCCACTAGATCTCTCGTGATGCTCTCAATGGACTGCAGTGGAATGGCTTGGCGTATCATGAATATGCTGTCTATAGTACAATACACCAGCCCGATAGAGTAAATAACGAGCGTGTCGAGATAGAGAGGCAACTTTGCACATCTCCCGGGCCCATATCATGACAAAAGCGTGACATCGCTCGCGGCGAGATCCCACTGTGACCGCATGTGACACCTTTTTGCAGAACCCCCTACATGAACCGGCATCTCTCTCCTACGTTCCACAGGCTGCATAAAAATGCACAAAAATAATGAGGACGTTCATCACTAAGTTACACACAATATGCGGAAGATCCGGTAAGAATCAGCCAAGTGTGCGGAATGCTACAGGCCGAATTCGATACTTTTTGCAGAACCCCCTCAATGATAGTACGGCGGCTGAAGCTCTGAAGCCTGACGCTCAAATCGTAGGTATAGCAGCGGCCTAAGTGCGGACAGTACAGCAGCAAGGCACCCCTAGACGACCACAACGACCCCGTAGGGCCAGCGACTACGTTGCAGTGGTGAAATGGCAAAATATACAATGGATATCATTAAAATATCAATCTCTAACTATCTGTGATGCGGACGATCCTGAGAATATGCCAACGTTTACAGTATGCACGCTCACGTCCTAGTAATCAGTATCATATCAACTCGTAACGACAGGTCAGAGCAAACAAGCATGTAACCAAGCCCTCAGCTCAGAACAAATCCGAACCAGGGAACATCTGCGACTCCTCCCCCTCCCCCTCTTCCTCTTCCACCCTCGACTTCCCCACCCCCGACCCCGACCCCGTCTCCAAATCCCCCGACCGCTTCGCCTCGTACCCGCTATACGACGGCGGCACCTCCGCATCGTACGCCCGCGGCTCGGGGAAGAACGGCTCCGGCGCTGCCTCGTCTGAGCCAGAGTCGTCTTCGTGCTGGTGCAGCGACGACAGGGGCTCGCAGGCAAGGCGCAGGCCCTCGCTTAGCGTGGGCTGGTGGTGCGCTGGCGGCGGTTGTTGCTGTGGAGGGGCCAACGACCGACTTGGTGCTTGCACATCGTACTCGAACTGAAAAATTGCGCATTAGAGGTGGAACAGGACGAATGTAGAAGGCTCACAGTGTCGAATACCTCCTGTCTCCGCTTCTGACCCAAGCTCTTATCGATGCAGTAGCACATGTACACCGCATCGGCTCTGATTAACGCACGCTTAGTGTAACGCGAATTGGATAGATAAATCGCACGTACGTGTCCCTGACCAGTCCCACGCAAGACACCCCCACGAGCGCAGTGACGCCGCCCCCCATCAACGCCGCGCCCAGAGCAGAGTCCGGCGCGTTCAAGGTATGCGCCACGAAGAGGTATGTCGTCAGCGCGAAGGGGAACGTCAGCGTGAGCGGTGCAACAGTCAGCAAAGTCGAAGGCGCTGAGCATGATAATCGCGTCAAACCCGCAAATTCAAACATCAACCACGGCCACTCACGCTCAGACTTGAACCTCCGCCGGTACCTCCCCGGCTGCCGCGGATCACGGCTCTCCCACCCACATTCCATGTCAGCTCCCCGCTCCTGTCTGCGGCGCGCCAGAACGGCTGGCCCGTCAGCCCGACATAGCACAGCGCATACGTGCTCATGCTGCTCGCCTTGCCCTCTAGGAACCCCGCGAGCCACGCCGCGGGCGGAACTGCACCGGGAGCAGCATGCGCAGGAGGGACGCGAGCAGGAGGAAGGCGCGCGTCGCGGTGAGGATGAGCGAGGCGAGGCAGATGGTGCCGAGCGAGGGCTGCGTGGAGCGGAAGAGCGCGGCGTGGATGGTGTGCGTGTCTGTAGGCGGGGGAAGCGGGGCGGATTGACTTGGGTATCCGTCAGCAGGCTGTGCGACAGTAGAAATCACGGACACTCACTCTGCGAAGTACCAAGCACCTATAACACCGGGTGTGACGCCCCGCGCAACGCCCAGCACCACATCCACACACTCGCGCTCCCCACGATCGCCCACCCGGCCCATCGCCCACCCGGCCCATCGCCCACCCGGCCCAAGCCCTCACATGGTACTCCCATGTACCCTGCTTCGTGTTATGGGTGAAGTAACCGATGAGCAGCAGCCGGAAGATGAGCATCACGAACGGGATGGAGTGCGAGTACGCTTCAAGGCGCTCTGAGAAGGATCAGCAACTCGATCGCCACTGGTCCGTCCTCCATCTTCTCATGTAGAAAGCGCATTATCCAACCTTCTTCCACTAAATGACCCGAGAATTCTGGGGCAGTATGGAGACCAGGTGCGCAATCGATCCCTCCGGCCTCCCGCGGGGCATGCAACGCAAGAGTCCCGGAAGCTATGCAAATTGGATACATAATAATAGTAACATATCGACGCAAGATGATCTTTGATCAGGTGGTACGTAGTCTTCTGCGCATACCACTAGATTGCCGTCAAGCCTGGAGACAAATTTCCAGACGCAGCCTTCGCAGCGGCAGCGATCAGCTTGCTCTGTTCGGAAAGAGGCCTGAGTTCAACGTTGTCAACGGGCCTTGTGAAGTATACGATAGACCAGCGCTCATGCTGAGATTGTGAGCCTGGCGGAGGGCTGATAACAGTCAAGCACACGGGGGCTAAAACGGCATTGAAGTAGGAATATATGGCTTTTGAGCGTTCACTTATTATGTGATGATGAAAAAATACATCTTTGGCTTATTCCGTGCTATATATACAGTCAAGCAGATATAGCATTACAGTCCGGTCTATGGCAGGACAGCTTTCCTATGTCCGGCACGAAGTGGTCAAAAGTCTCAACATGCCTCCGAAGGTAGCGGGCATAGCTCACGAGCCCTAGAAATACAGTATTATACATTGGTACGGGAGTCGGCGAGCAACAATTCCGGACTTGGTGGCGTTGGGGCGGGCCTCGTGCTACAGGAGCCATCATCGTGAGTGTTGCTCGCTGGATGATATATCGATAGGATGGTATTTAAGCACAGACGCCGAAAGGTAAAAGGGGGGCACACGCACCGATCAAGATTTACCCGAGTCAACACACTTGTACCAGATCGGCTCGCGAGCGTCGCCTTCAAGCCCCAAGTCGTCGGCAATTTTATCCACCACATCGGGCCGGGGCGGCACTCGCTGTTCCGGGAGCCGACCCCGATTGTCCGCAAGCACGAACGCACGGGCCATACTCCACGCTCCTACCCAGCGATCGTTTCGGGCTCACTATTATTAGGGCAAAGGACGCCATGTGAGAAACACGAGCAACTACTTGATTTAGACGTCGCGTATCACATGCTTATGTAAACTTCTATGAACCTTATTTTTTGTGAGCCCTCCACGACCGCTGGCAGATAACACATGTAAACAAACGCCACCGTTATGAGTGACATACCTTTCCGGTGAGGACGCACGCGACCGGTCCAGCCTCACACGCTTCGTTACCGGGCGTACGCGACAGAAACAGCCGTGCACTATGTCTATGCAGGATAAGTTCGAGCGCGTACTGGCACTTTTTGATGAGTTGGATTTCCATGTCTCCGATTTCCTCTCCTCCCTGCTCTGGAGCACTTCAGCATTCAACCATAGTTGTATGCATGACTTGCACAAATGTATTCCTAGCGTTCTCAATGCATTCTATGAAAATAAACGGCTCTCTCCCTCTGTTACCTCTTGGGCCCACAGTCTCGTGAAGTCCCATCATATCAAAACAATGAAGACCCTCATTAAACCTGAAAATGGCTGGCATTTTAATGCTGTTAATGCATCTACTGATGGTCTGCAAGACTTCCGCATCGAAGATATGGCTGCTGACTTGCAGCATCTTGCGCCAGCCCTTTGGGATCTCCTCGATAGCCTTTTAACAGCTACAAGACCGTGGACGGGCCTCATCATCACCTGACGGGGGCGACGAGTGGCTGGAAGACCCGGACATTGATGAGAGCCCGGACGTGATACCATCACAGCCGAAAGACAGGCTTCTCGCGGAAGCACTTTT
>NW_006920412.1:430657-480140 GCF_000344685.1 Gloeophyllum trabeum ATCC 11539 | reverse complement strand
AAATCATGACAGCGCCTGAATGTCACCGCATGCACGAAAGCGTCAAATTGATAACTCCAATACCAGTCTCCGTAGCACGGGACTCATGAACCAGAGTGTTTGTATAACCGCGGCCACCACAGGACAGATGTACTCCCGACCCACATCAGTGGGCATCATCTAGCCGAGGCACTTCACGGAAGATCCACGTCGCCAGTCCAGGTGATGCAGCGCCAACATGATACTCTGGTCTACGCTCGCGAGGCTCAAGGCGTCAAAAACAAATATACACAGCAGCAACGCACGGAAACCTATCCTTCCAGTGCTTCGCCCAAGCCATACCACACCCCAGACCTCTCGCTCAAATCTGCAAGCCTGGTATATGCACCGGGCTTGATATTCTGAGCATTGGAGACCGGACCTGGGATATCCTGCCTCTTGGTATTCTACTGGAAATACGACCCTCCGTCCCTTAGTGCGACAATTCCTGTATAAGCCAACGCAACAAGCCTACCGAGTTGGCGACTTCTGGTCCCAAATCCCAGGCTACCAAGAGCGCGCAATCTGCGCCCACTGTCGTGACTGCCCAGACAATCTAGACCATATTCTACTGGAGTGTACCTACCCGTCCCAGCACGTCATATGGCTCCTGGCCGAGGAGCTCTGGCCGCGATCACACGCACCATGGCCACAGCTCACCTTCGGTGCGCTGCTCGGCTGTGGCAAACTAGCTATCCCCCTTAACGAAAACCATATCAACGATATTAATACCCAGGGAAACCAGGAACCTACTCGCCCTCGTAAAACTAGCCCATCCCGCCTCCTCCAGATCCTGATTTCGGAATCCCTATACCTTATATAGGTAATACGCTGTGAACGAGCGATACAAAACCGACACCACTCACCTACTGCAATATCCTCCCGGTGGCGTAACGCCATAAATAGACGGCTCCAAATAGACCGACTTACCGCCTGCAAACCTCAAACGGAATGACAAGTCCATACTGAAAGTCAAGGAAACTTGGAAAGACACGCTCGACAATGAACCATTCCTACTCGAAGACTGGGCTTCCCGCCCCGAAGTTTTAGTGGGTATTAGACCACCCAGGGCTCTGACTCAAAGGAGTATCCAGGTGCTTTCTCGAGCCCCACACTCTCCAGCCCCCGCTGGAGGCCGTGCGTAAACGCATTTTTCCTCGGACCAGATCGCTCTGCGATCTGCTATAGCGTATTATTTAGGGCTGTACCGATATCAGTGCTAAGTAATAAATATCGCTTGTCGAAAAAAAAGAAATACGACCCGCCTTGTACTGCGAAACCCGGGAGGGGGGGAGGGGAGTCCGGCTCTAATGCAGTAGAGAAGCCGTGCACCAACGAGAGAACAGAGGCTCATACAGTCAGGTAGAGGCATCGGTGGTGCTTGCTCGCCACCAGTACCTCGATCCGCACAGTCGGTTCTCTCCTGCACGGTCAAGGCCCGATATGCATTGTATACTTTCCAGGTGGCTGGGCATACGCTCTTCATTTTTCCCTCGCACCTAACCGGTGCCCTGTCGGGAGTCTCAAACGAAGCGCGTGGACGTCTTCGTGTGCGCGGGCGAGCTGGTGCCTACACGCAGGAGGGCTGCAGGATCATCGACGTCGAAAGAGCTATGAAGAAGAGAACAGAAGGCAGCGTGCGCTGGATAGTGACTGTGCCAACGCCGACGAGAATACGGCTGTGATAGTCTTACGACCGGTGGCGCGGTGGGCTCGTAACGCAACAGATGCGATAGGGGCCACAAATGAGGAAGGACTTACCAGCGGATGAAACCTCCCGGGAGGGTATTCCGTTGGCAAGGTAGGCAGACTACCCTGGAACGTGTTGGTTAACGAGCTGCCCGACCTGGTCGAAGTCTCACAATCAGGAGATTGACACGACTGCGACCGATGTCCGTGCTGTTGTGACGCAGTGGTTGCATCGTCAGAGACCTCCATTCGTCCAGCCGTGCGCGGCGGGCCGCCTTCCTCAGATGCGAGCAAGTCGGAGGCGAGCACGCACCTCGACGAGACGGACGGTGGGTGCTGTTGCTAGACTAATGGACAGATACACCACCCGCAAACATCATCCCTAATCATAGGACCGTGAATCCCATAAATAACGACGATCTGCAGACTGCGAACGAGTGCGTACCTGGATGACGTGCAGGGACGTACCCAGCCCATCGTGCATGTCTGAGTCCGAGTCTGCCTGCTACCGATACGAGGATGTGGAGTCCTTGATAGAGGCTGCAAGTCTAACGGACAGAACCAGGCTTGATGCTGGAGAGACGGGAGCAAATTCTAATCCGAGCGTATCTGGGCGTCACACACACTGTAACAGACTGTAGCCCTGAGGTGATCGGGTGCAGGTGAAGCTTCAAAGAGGCGATTAGATGGCAGATGTGATGGAGTTGCTGTGAGTATCTGATGATGTCAACCATCCGCGATCTCCCCAAACAGCGTCACGAGAGATAAGATAAACACGACTACCGTCAAATGTTGCGTCATGGTGATCACCCAAGCAGTAATCCCAGCATTATCCCGACGAGCAGGCTAGAATCGAGGAGAAATGTCTGCTACGGTCATTATCGTGTCAGCCAGGCTTGGACACGCGCAAACGTATCGAATGAACCAGCACTTGCGCCTATTATCTCCCCTGACCATGCATGAACCCCACATGATGACGTCCATGATTCATTGACCTCCCTGAGGTCTGCTCTATCCCTAAACCGAATGTGCCGCAGAATGACGGACCCATACCCGTCAATGAGGCCCGCCACGACGCATACCGAGACGTAAATAGCGACTCATACCACGCAACGCCCCTTGCACGACTTGCCGTTCTCGGTTCCCGCCCGCCTTCGCTACCCCACACGCCCCCTCATCCCTGCAACTGATCGCAGCTTACCAGCTTCCGTTCTGATTTCGCGACTTGGAGGCCGGGACCCACCCGCCGCTGACATTTACAGAGTAGCGAATCCCGCTATCCTTGTTCAGGAGTCACGTCGAGTTCTGGATGGATCGTCAACGATCAACGACTCCGAGCATGTCTAGCCGCAAGCCATCAATACGCGCTAGGTCAAGATTAGATACGTGTCGTATCGTCGTATCCCAGCAATCGGCGAAACGATAGAGAACTTTCAGAATTCTTCGCGCAGGCAGGCGAGCCCGGAAAGGTAATTATACCCCACTTGGGGCCACAGTGCACCACGACTCACCACTCTTGTTGATCAGGACACAGCATTAGCGGAGCAAAATTGGTGATACCCTACTCCAATAAGTAAGCCGCGGAGCGGCTGCTGAGTGCAGAAAATCCCAAGCTTCTCTATCGTTTTGCTGATTGCTGCCATACTACAAATAAATCACAGATCCAGGCCGTCCACGTCGTCTCTCCACCCCTCCTCGCGATCCAGAACGCTGCAGACGGTTGGAGATCCATTCCATGACATCGGACACCCATCAGTCATCCACACCGTACCATACCATTCCGAATCATACATGCATACCGCCCAATAGAATCTGAAATGCCGAACCAGACTCCTCCCAGTCCTTCCTATCACTCCAGACTCCGACCAATCAGGGCAAACTGGGACCCACTCCGCCACCGCCGGAACGCTCTCGAAAACGGAAAACCTGATATCCAAATTCCCCTTGTCCCATGCACGCAACGCAACGCAACGCATGCATGTGTATTCAGATTCACAAACACAGGGCAAGGGAGGGGGCGAGCAAATCGGAATTAGATGCCCCGCACGGCCGGGGTAGTCATCGCCCCTTACGAGTTCGAATTCAGCGAGACAAGAGACAATACATAAGTACCTTTGTAATTGTATTGGCCTGATCATGACCGGCCCTGCGAGTGAGCGAGTGTTTTTGACCGCGTGAACTATCGGCCGCAGCAAAGGAGGGTGAACGCCTCGGAGATTACTCCCAGGAATCATTAATCAGGATGAGTAAGATTCAGATGCCTGCGTTATATTATACGCGTACGCCGCAGAGGGGAAGTCTAAGGGAGGGGATGCTGGTGAAGGATCACCCGTACATATGTCCCGGCACACGCAGCTGCATTCATGATCATATCCCGTACGTATGTATGTAGAACTTGCATTTCTCCGCAATGAATAACCGTTGTAACGCCGGCGGGTCGACGAGGCATATAGTGACGCACATGTACACGCCTGCGAAAGTCCAGTCGAGAACTGAGCACACGCACAACGACAGCAACAGCAATCAATTGCGGTTCATATCTTTCATTGCATTGATCCATTTTCGGTCCTATACTTCATTCATACCCAATCGTCTACATAGCCATCCCCCTCCCAACCGTTCAATCATCCTATCAAAACCAGGGTACACCTCACTCGCACTGGATTGCGAGCGAGCGAGCGTGGTGTCCGTGAGAGTCGTGCATACCTAAATGCGTGAGACGAAGGCGGGAGTGAGGGATGCAAAACCCAAAACAAAGCGAACGCGAACGTGAGGCGGGTTAGGGAAAACATATATGCACAGCGCCGAGGGGACGTTCCCCGGCCCCCTCGGCGGAGAAAAAAGCGAAATGCATAACAAACAGGAAGGCGGAAAGGGGTCGTGAGGTGTCGTCAAGAGCGCAGCGTGTGCGCGGGTCGGAGCGGGCAGGGCAGGCGGGTGTCGCGTGCGTGTGTCGCTCGGTGCGGCTGGATGGTTGGACATACCAGGCCGGGGGGCATGCGTGTGTAGAACCATGATGTTCACAGAGTGCTAGTGGTCCCGAGCCGTCATTGGGGGGGATGTCGCATGGCAGGTGCGGGGTGAGCTTAGAGGCTACTTGTTAAGGAGTTTTCGCCGGAGGCGTCTGCGTGCGCGGAAGAGCGAGAAGCGCAGGGCGAGGGAGACGGCTTGCCATTGGCGGCGGATGGACTGCGTGCAAGTAGGACTGGAATAGGATATTCAATATTGGAAGAATAAAACCGGGAAAAAGATGCACTCACGTCCACTCCTGCTGCTGGCTGGACGAGACTTCGTCTTCGACAGTGGTTCCGTCGAGCTGGAAGGGCGACGGCGCATGTGGCACGACGCGCTTCTCGATGTCCTTCTCATCCTTGCTCTTCCGCTTCTCCTTCCGCGCGGCCATGCGGCCCTTCAGCAGCCTCCTGCCCTTTCTCTCGCCCTCCTCATCATAGCCGAACCCCGTCGCATGCCCAGACCCATACGCGTCCACAAACGGATCCTCCTCCTCGTCTGCGCGGCGGATGCGCACGTTGTAGTCGTCGTAGTGGTAGTTCTGCCGGAGGTACGGCGAGACGGTGGCATCGTCCTCCTCGGGCGACGACGAGAGGGTGGTGGCGGCGAACGGCGGCTCGTAGTACGGCAGGAAGCGGCGCGGGCTGGTCGTGCGCGTGCGCGAGCCGCTGGTGCTGCGGTCCCTCTGCGAGAGGTGGTGGTGGTGGTGGGCGTGCGGGTAGTGCGGGTGGTGCAGGCGCTCGGTCTCGCTGCCGCACGCGCTCGCGGCGTCGTCCTCGTCGTCGCTCGTGCCGTCCCACTGGGTGCGGTAGGTGTCGACGTTGATGCCGGCGCCCGGGGCGCTGCGGCGCTTGTGCGCGGGGGCGAAGGGGCGGAAGTCGGGGTCGTGGAGGTCGCCGTGGCGGTCGACGTAGGCGGAGGAGGGGGAGGAGGACGAGGCGGAGGAGGAGGACGCGGAGGCGTAGGCGGGGTCGAGGATGCGGGAGATGTCGTAGCCTGCTGAAGACTGCTTGGAGGAGGGGCGGCGGTGGCTCGGGAGCGCGTGCTTGTGCTTGAAGCAGGGCGGGGACGGCGGGGGCGTGAGCTGGGAGAGGTCGTATTCGTATGTCATCGTGGGGGGTGGCTGAAAAGTCAGGGAGCAGTAGAGCGATAGAGATAAGTGGGTGGTTGTTATAAAAGGGGCTGTAGTGTGGCGTCAGAGGGCTGCATGGTGGACAGCTATAAAGGATTGCGGAAGGACTGCCCGGTTGAGTCACGTCCCGATGAACAAGCAAGAATCGTCCCAATCGCCCCCTTCCTTTCCGGGCTGCCCTCACCTGCGGTCCCCCGGCAGCGCTTCGGCACACACACACGGGCCCAGTCCTCCTGCCGCATTTGGAAGCCAGCTGACCTGCCTCGTTGCCAGCCTTTCAGCGTATGCGTGCTCTCCACTCTTTCAGCTCCCGCCTGCAGCCTGCGCTGGCCGACGTGCTTCCTTGCCTCGACCTGGCACATTCACTCGGCCCTTCCCCGCGTTCGCCCCATCGATGCCCGCCATCCTTTCTGCGATCTCGCCGGGTCACGACGCCGCTCGTCACTCCCGTCCCAATCCGTCAGACGCCCTCCTGCACCATCGGTCCACCAACTCGCCCGTGCTCGTCCTCCCGCGGCCCGAGATATCCCCCTCAGGCACATCCTTTCCCAGCCAATCCGCGCGTTCCCCCGTCCGTACGTAGCTGTTGACGCGCATGCCGAGCGCAGCGGCCCATCCCTCAGTATCAATGAACGATCTATGAATCTCCCTCCTCCGATCCCGGATGTTCTACCCTTCTCCTTTCTCTTTTCGTCTCTTGCTGCCCTATTCTCAGCCCACCCTTGGCCGCGGCTAGCTATCTATAGATAACTGCACGCTCTCCGTATTTGGCCGTCTCCAGTCTCACTCGCCGTATCTGAATCAACCATCAATTATTGCTATCGCGTCAACAATACACCCAGGCCCACTTTCTACACTCTTCCACCCAGTGCTATACAACACATCTGAGTCGCTTACTGATCTCGTATAAGCCATCTTGTGTGCGCTCAATAAGCACTGACTGACCCGTCACTCCCCCGCTGACCAACCCGAACATTCGGTCTCACTTGCCCACTGGGACCGGCGCCTGCCTAGAACCTTCGCTATATACGCACCCAGTCGCCTTCCCTATTGGGCTCTGCTGTCGCCTCCTGTGTTCTCGGTCGAATCACGCTCAGAGTAAGAGCCCACCCAGCCAGCCCCCATTTGGGCTTTTGATCCAGGCTGGCGTTTCTCAGGCTGCGTAAACGCCGCGCAGACGCGTACATCACGTATCGCACTCGAAAGCTGTGATGCCCAGGTCCAGAGTGTATAGATACGCACATGTGCTCTCGCTCTCGCTCGCGCGTCTATCGTCCTAGCATCTAGCAATAGGCCCGTGCCCATGTTGAGTTGGACGTAGGCAATGGAAGCCCGAACTCGAGGCGTACCGTGCTCTGGCTGCTGTGATCAATTGCCTTGCGCTCTGGGCTATCGACCTTCTTTCCTCCAGTCCCCTCCAGCCGTCGACGATTGCGATTAGCCCGGATGTCAATCCGAACGCGAAGCACGCAACCACCACAAACCCGCACGCCCCTGACACCCACCCACCCGTAACTCCCAAACGCCTCTTCACACGAAACAGACGCCCATAAGTACAAACTATCATCGTGCCTTCGCCCCCTCCACCGTTCTCCCCGGATCGTGGGTGTTGCCGTGCTCTTGTTGACTGGAACGCCATACTCAATCGTGATTGCCTACAGCTGATGTGCGCCAGCGCTTGTGGATATGGTCGCAGGTGGGTATCGTGCGTTGCTCACGACGCCATCGGATAGACGCGGGCCCAGCTCTGCTATTCTTGCTCCATGTTTTCCGAATTCATCTCTGAATCAGCATTCATGTGCGTGTGTGTCCCAAAATCCGAATTGTGGGCCGTGCTGAATAACAGCGTTCGCCGTTCGCGCTTTTATCGACCACTCCGAATTGTCTGGTGATGTTTCGCCCGGATCTTGGCCCCAGATAATTCAAGGGTCACGCATGGGGACAGCCATGGTTGTTACATAGTAGATGAATAGGAATCTCAAGCTGCCCAACTTGCGACTGCGCGTGCGTCCACAACGCACATCTAATCTCAGGCACGGAGATGAGATTGGGGTGAGGTCCGCAGGATGACGATGACATCTCCCCGCCCGGACGCGTCGGCGTGCTTTTCATCGCAGTGATATGCGCGTGACGCGTCGCGGCTTGAAGCAACACCATCTACGAATCAAATATCGAATATTGATCATCTAACTAAGTAGTGAACTGCGCGAGGGCATATGCATATTGCTACCACCCGACGTCCCGCACGCAATCCGGAGGGTGCATCCTATTGGACGGGGAGAGCAGGATCCGGAGGGATGTACGCCCGGCACCCGGGGAGCCAATGCGAGTCGCCCGGCGAAAACTTGAAGATATATGCATGTGCACCTGCCGCGGCGGCGTCGGTGAGCGATGCGTCCGAGATCGTCCGCGCCTATAAGGACCCATTACTGCAATTTTCGAGCCCCTGCTCTCGATCGCGCGCAAGAGCCTGAGCACATGAATGCACGGGTGATTTGCAGCTCGGAGAGCGCTCTGTGAACTGGGATGTCCGTGCGTGTTGTGTGTCCTGCCCGTGCTTGCGGGATGGCCCGGGATGCTCGCATGCGTATCCATGCCAGGTCTGATGGTTCATGCTAGGCGACAGTAAACCCGGTGCAATTTAATACGTGGACGCAGGGATCCTCTATCCATCCCGAGCCCCAGACCGGACCAGGGATACATCTCCCCGCGGCTGAGCCTGCCCTACACGTCCGCGACGCGGGACTTGGCATGTCCAATGTCCGTAGCAGCATTACCCACCGGGATCCCAGCTTATAATATATCAACCCACAGCTGATCCAGCAGCAAACCTCCTCCGGCGACATCCCGTAGCCAGATGATATCCGTCTCTGGCTCGGGACAATCTGATTACTGAGCGCGCACTGGCAGGATCCGAGCTCACCACCACACTCGAGTCAGCAGTGATTATATGCATGGCACTGACCTCCTCATGATCAGGCTCTGAACAATCTCCCTTCTGCTCAGCGTGACTCCCCCCAATGCTGATGATCTCCGTAAACGCCGCCAGCATCCATTGCTGATAAGATGATCTATCAGCCGCCGGGTAAGGGAGAGCTCCCGGATGATTACAGTTATGTATAGGACACGAGGATGCATACGCAGCGGCGGGACTCATTCGTAAGCATAAAGAGAGCATTGGTAACGGTGGAGAGGTATTACTAAAGTTCGAGCTGTACACAGGAATATTGATTATAAGGGAAAGTCGCGTTGGTCGGAGTGCGGGCCTGAGTTCCAGAGCAGGTGAGTCCGGGTCCCTTTTGTCGTTGCGAACCCTACAAGCGTTAGACGGATGGCAGCCTGGATTGGCAAGTGCTGGGATCTGGTACTGGCGCTGGCGGATTGTCGGCCGGTTCATATCCCACCTCACCCCGGACACGGGTCGCGGATCCTTGTACGATTGCGATTCAATGAACCTATTGTCAGCGTGATACACCGGCAAGTATAAAGGAGTGACTCGTGAACCTAGTCCTGCTGTTGTGTTGCTGTGCATCCGAGACTCCTTTCATGAACCATGTCTATGAAGCCTTGTGTTCCGATTCGGAGGATGTGAAGATAAGATAGACCTCAGATGGCCTCGCGGGCTGTAGGAAGCCGTTCAGGTGAGCTCGGTTGATCGTACAGGATCCTTTGTCGATATCAGTTCACTGGACTCGGAGCTTGCACAAAGGACTGCGCCTTGCTGGGCGGTGTAATTGGGTTGGGTAGTCTGCTTTGAGACTGAGACGCATGTGATTGTTAGTATGGCCGATTGAACTCCCCCAGTACAAGAGAATCCAAGAGATCTAACTACAGCATAGGTCCGTACGCGCGCACTCTTGTATGTAACGCGGGGCCTCCCACTGGGCTATGGTGTCTCGGAAGTCAGTACCATTCAACTGTGAAGCATATTAAAGAAGCCCGGTAGGGACAATCCTGTAGGAACAATCAAACCCGGAGGCGTTTGTAAAGTGAGACCCCTGGAGCTTAAGCCTAGTGTGCAAGAACCAGACCTACTGATAATCAGTCGGAGCTTTCGAACATGATCTCCGACTGGAGCCTATTCTCTCAACACAAGGGCACAGCAACCCCGGTCCGGAAAGCTAAGAGAGAAAAGGCAAGGATGCAGCATGGCCTGCCTGCAGTGCGCGATTGAATAAACACGGCAAGAGAGACGCGTACGGGGGCGGAGCCGCAGCCTCGCTTAGCGGGCATGCGCCCACCTGGACCTACAAAGAAGGTTAGATCACCGGATCGGTTTGCCGCCCTGGGCCCGCGCTCGCAAGCGTACAGCAGCAGGCGCGAGGGTGACCTAATACAAATGCTAAGCAACGTGGGGTTATCTGTGATATCTTCACGGCGTTTGAGAAGTTGGTCTAGAATGACCCTGCCAGTTGCTCGCATCGTGTATTTCCGTATGACGTCCTGTGGTAGCAGCCTACGGTTGGCGCTGATTGTGTTGGGTTTGACGATTTACGTTGATTATATGAATTGAGACACGATCGTCGCTGTGACGTACACCAATGGTCGACGTAACATAAATCATACAGCAGGAGGGGTGAGATATGTACAAGGGAATACGAGAGCAAAATACAAACATCAACAGAATTTCCAGGGAGTGCGAATGACATAAAGATACGTGAGGCTGTGCAATCGCAATAATAAGGAGGTACGTATCTGTGTTGCTACCCTTCTTCCCTTGCCAAGTATGCCCGCCGGTTGGAGAGGCGTGCGTTTGAACCGTGCATGGAAATTTAGGGGATGGGCGAGCTCGATTATGATACCCTCAATGCATATCACCTTAGCATTGATCTGCACTGCAACTGAACCATTTACGAACTGCATGCGGGATGTTAGCTGTTTGATTTACTTGCCGTGCTAGACGCCGTCGTTCTTGGGCAGCAAGCAACAAATGTGCAGCTACCGCGTTCCGAGGTCGCTGGGATGCAACTGATAGTAAGGTGTTCGAGTTGGACAGCACCCCAGTTTATCCCAGTCTATTTCCAGGTTTTCTAGATGAAGTTTAGCTTCGACCGTACGAATGACTGGTGTCTAGAATAGCGCGAGCACAGAGCATGGAGTAGTACCACTCACTGTGACGCAAGTCCAGGAGAATTCTTGATACATATGGAGAGCAGCACGAAGGGTCATACGAGATATTCTGTTTGAGAGTGAGAGGGGTATACAGGCTCACCAGCGGCCGTTTCATAAGTTTCGACCGCCCCGTGGTGGAGCGATATGGTGCCGACAACTCACCTTGTCAGTCATACAGTCATACACTGACTTATCCGCCACGAACAGCTCACTTCTCCGGACCGAGCGGTAAAGCTTGCCGGAAACGGGCCGAAGGGGGGGGGGGGCGGGGTTGGATAATATCAGTCTCGCCAGGCGCTTAGAAATAAGATACGAACCCAGCGTCGAGGATTTCCGACTTGACAGTTGTAGCCATCCGCTAGAACTGTTTATCTTATCATTGAGATAGAAATGGGTAGATCATCAGCGGATGTTCATTGAGATAGTCCGTATGGGGAGGGCCTTTGCATGATCACCGTTTACAGACAGAAGTCCGATGTATCCCCGACCTTTCCGGGTCCACCTATCCGACTCTGGTAGCAGGCAAAACCGTATGGGGTGGGGGGGAGGGGGGCGTGGACCGGGAGGTATACGGGGACACTATACAACTTCGAGAAGGCATAACTGACAAGTGCATGCTGGGCACGGGATTCTGTTGTCTCCTGACTATTCCAGTATGGTCAGACGGAGCGCAGATTGTCGAATAACCTCGCAAACCTTCTCCGTGGAAGAATATAATCTATCGGGCGTGCCTATCTACTCAGCAGCAGTCAGGACTTCGTATCCCGGCATTCTACAAACATAGGACTGACCATGCATGGGTCTTCCCCACAAACTCCGCGAGCAGACCGGGGATCCGCCCCGTCCGAGGGCAAGCTTCTTCCGATTACAATCGGCATCTGATCAATCCAATCTGCTTAATGGAGACGTGCTATAAGTGTGTGGAAGCTGCTGCCAAGTGCAGAGTCTGAATCGGGGGAAGCAGATGGGGAGGAGATGGATAGATAGATGGATACGATGTGAATGGAACGGACCGATGCAAGGCCCGAGGAGATGGGAGTAGGTATACCTAAGTAGATGCCGGGTGTTCAGACAAGGGCAGCGAGTCGACAGATAATCAACCGCACAGCGTCCGGAGTCCGAAGAAATCGCTAGGGAATGTTGCAAGTGCACGACCGGGCATAATGCGGACGAATACATGATAACCCAGCAGAGCTGCTCCCAGTCCTTCCAAAAGAAGCAGAAAAGCGGCACTGGGTTATAGCTCTTCTACTTTCCGGCAGAGGATCATGGGCAAGCAATGAGAAGACTATATGGCAGATTGGTGTCAACGGGGATGCGTCTGTACATATGGGAGGAAGGCGTTGATTATCGCAACACAATCACAGAAGAATCAATACGGTATAACATCCAATATTTCCTGAGCCAGAGACCTGTGTATGATCCACGCAAGTACGCTGTAGCGTTCGACTTGAGAGTGACAGGTTGGCAGCCACCGGCAGGTGCCGAATCCCTCGTGCAAAACACGTGGTTGCACCGCATTTCCCGGCAACCCGTGACGCATGCGCACGAATCATTCATCCTCCCCGCTCGAAGCCTGGTCTGCGATCGCACTATCACTGTATCAGGCTGAAGCTTCATTACAGGAGCTATACAGGTTCGTACTCTCTTTCGTATTGCTCTAGTACCGCTCTGATATCTGTTTGTAGTCCCCCTACTAGCTCAATTCCCGGCTTCTTCGTTGTTCGGGGACCTCTCGTGAACCGCGCATATTTGGGAAGCTGACCGGGTCTAGCTTCCGAGCATCGTGCGGGTTTATCCAGTGAACGACAGAGAGCCGTGGATTAGTCCTATGCAGCGCAGCTGTAGTGATCGGACAGTTGACACGACGTTGAAGTGAGTCATACGTAAAATAACTGCCCTATCAGTCAAACAATTACGCGTCGATACTTATGGTCCTTACCCGAGCAGACTTTCCCTCTCTGCACGATGAATGCTTCATTTGCGGCGTACGCGTCGCAGTTCCTCACCCGACAGCAGCAGCAGCAGACGCAGGCCTCTAGCTTATCTTCAAGTCAGCCGCTCTTCTTCTCATTTACCACCGATAATGGGTCACGCGGGGGTAATAACGATACTGATTTGGACGACCTAGATGACCCTCATTTGCGCGCGAGTGAGATGAGCAGGGCAGGGACGCACGGGGCGTCCTCGAGTGCGCGGAGGGTGGAAGATGATGACGATGAAGACCCGTATCTGAGGCTGGACGAGGACGACAGTCCTGCGGGTGGGCCGGAGTCGCACTCGATACCACTCCTCCAGTCACACCGCGAGCCTAGTCATGGCTGGCTGGCGCATGCGTCGCCGCTCCGACCGGATTCGCCGTTGTCGACGCCTTCGTCTGAAGAGGCTCCCAGCCCGCCTCGCAATCCCAGCCCGCCCTCGCGGTACCCTCGAGCACAACCGCCTCCTCCACCTCGGACAGCGATTAACCTGTCCTTGACCGAGTCTCTGCTCCCGAGAGATGGCAGTACACGAGCTACCGACGCCTTTTCTCTCCCGGACCCCCGTCATCTCCACCGCGGACGCCGGAAGTACAACGACTCGATATGGACGGCGCTTTGGCTCGGCAGCGTCGGCGTATGCGCCTTTTTCTCCATCCTCCTTCTCTTCCTCACCCGCAGACCGAAAGACACACACAACATTAGCCTGCCATACCCCACGCTTCTCCATACAGTCCCGCTACTGACGATCATCACATTCCTGAGCGCACTGGTATCGTATGCGCATATATTTCTGCTGCGCATATTCGTTGCTCCGGTCGTCTTTGCTACGTCCGTGTTCATCCCTGCCACCCTATTCATCTCCGCGTTATGGGCGTTCATAGGAAGCTTCATGTGGGATGGGGATCAGGAACCGACATGGGGTGAAACCGTCGGGTGAGTGGTAATGGTCTTCATTAAGACACATGCTATAACTCCGCGCAGGCTCCGACTATTCTCCCTCGTTCCTCTCATCCTCTCCCTAATCACAGCACGCCGCCTTGTCCACCTCCCCCGTGAAATCCACACTACCTCGTCCCTCCTCACCCTCGCAACGCGTCTCCTCGTCGCCAATCCCTTCCTGCTCGCACTATCCCCCGCCATCCTCCTCGCCACGCTTCTCCTCTCCATCCCTTTCGTGACGCTCATCTTCCGGCTGCTGCTCATCGGCTACTTCACGCATAACACCAAGCAGGGTACGTGGGAGTATCATGTGAGAGCCTGGGCCGGGTGGGCGATTGTAGGCAGCGCGAGTGTGTGGATGTGGTGCTGGGCGGTTGCGCGGGGCATCTTGAGAGTAACCACGTCCGGTGTCATAGGTGCATGGTACTTCGCCGAGTGAGTCCGCCACCTCCTCTCCCCTCTCCGCCCGCTAAACGTCACCCAGCCAATCCGCACCGCTTCCCCCGCCCACAGACACGCACACGATCCACGCGGCGCTCTTCCGCTCGACGCAGCCCGCGCTGGGCACGGTCTGCCTCGCCTCGCTCATCCTCACCGCGACGCGCGCCTTCCTCCTGCTCGCGTCCCTCCTGCGCATGCTGCCCTCCGCGCTGCCGCTCCCGGTGCAATTCCGCCCGCTGCTCGTCGCGGCGGCGTGGCTCGCGGGGTTCCTGGAGGGCAAGGCGAGCAGCATGAGCACGTACGCGCTGTGCTACGTCGGGCTGACGGGCCAGCCGTTCTGGCGTGCCGCGGAGAGGAGCGGGGAGTTGACGTGGAATGTGGGCGGGGAGAGCCGCGATCCGAGGCAGCCGGGGAGGTACAGAAGGAGGTTCAAGTCCGAGCGTGCGTGGCCCTGCTTCACATAATCTCTACCTGAACTGATTATGTTATGTTTCTGCAGCGCCGTTGACTCTGCTGACTGTTGCGCCGCTGACGCTGACGTTCCCCTTCGCGCTTACGACGTACCTGTTCGTGGCGCACACCTTGAACGCGCCGGACTCCGCGCTCGGGGCTGCGCTGCTCGGGGGTGGGGTGACGGCGCTCGTGGGCGTGTTTTGCGTGGGGCTGGTCAGGGATACGTACGTGGAACAAACCACTCGATTGCCCTTGAGCTAACGGCCAGTATGAATCAGGGCCGACGCGGTGTACATGTGCTACTGCATCGACAAGAGCCTGGGCCAGAAGCGGAGGGAGGAGGTATTCGACACTGTAAGCCCTTGTCAGACCCGCTAGCCGCCGTACACCTCTCACGTGCGGGCATATCTTTCAGTTCGAGTACGACGTGCGAACGCCGTCGGCGCCTCCGCGGCAACGGCACCACCAGCCGGCGTTGAGCGAGGGCCTGCGCCTCGCGCGCGAGCCGCTGTCGTCGCTGCACCAGCACGAAGACGACTCGGGGTCGGACGAGGCGGAGCCGGAGCCGGAGCCATTCTTCCCCGAGCCGCGGGCGTACGACGCGGAGGTGCCGCCGTCGTATAGCGGGTACGAGGCGAAGCGGTCGGGGGATCTGGAGACGGGGTTGGGTTCGGGTTCGGGGCTGGGGTCGGGATTGGGGAAGTCGAGGGTGGAAGGGGAAGAGGGGGAGGGGGAGGGGGAGGAGTCGCAGATGTTCCCCGGCTCGGATCTGTTCTGAGGGACGGAGTGCTGCAGGCTTGGGATGCTCTGGCTCTGGCGGTCGTGACAAGATGATATGATATGACTTTATGCCATGACAGGACTGCTTGGTGGTGCGTTGGCATACATGTTTTCAGGTTTGCTTTACTGCGCATTAGTTAGAGAGTGATACTTTAATGTCATCCATTGTATATCCTGCTCGAAACACATAGTCGTTGTCTATGACATGCTGTTGTGGTTTTCTGCCGGTGCTCACCGGACTGTGGGGATCTGCTAGATGCGATGCGCTGGCCGTTGCGTATCGTTTTACCAGCCGTCATGGTGTCTCATTGGGCACGAAATTCATTCACGGATCCTGTCTTACTCATACTGAATGGAATCTCCTAGGACAAATTTCCCTTTCCTTCTACGCAAGATATTTCATCCCGTCGAATACAGTACAGCTCGTTCAATTGCCGGCGTTGTGGAATCCGGGACGACTTTGTGGCTTCGCTCTGAATGGAAGGTCTGGTAACAGGGAGTTCCAACACTTACTTAATAGAGACTGGGATGAAGTCTGGTGCAGAAAGGGTGCATGTAGGGATGAGGAGCCGAGAATGGGAAGTCGTGCAAGGGGCGTGAGGGGCGTTGCGCGGTATGAGTCGCTATTTACGTCTCGGTATGCGTCGTGGGCCTCGTTGACCCGTCATTCTGCGGTATATTCGGTTTAGGGATAGAGCAGACCTTATTATCAATGAATGATGGACGTCAGCGTGCACTACATCGCGTAAGTGCTGGTTCATTCGATACGTGCACGACGACGAGCACAGCAGACATTTCTCCTTTATTCTAATAGCCTGGTTAATGATGTGCTTACGTTGGGTGATCGCCATGACGCAACACGACTTTATCTTATCTCTGGTCTCTGGAGCGTGGATGGTTGACATCATCGCATCTGCTATCTAATCGTAGCGGCGCAAGCGCCAATCCCCGACTCCAGTCAGAAACCATCAAGTATTCCAGTACTAGTGTCTGGTCAAGTTGCGGAATGCCAGTCTTGACGTGTATGGACACATACACAGTATTGATATAGTCCTGTCTTATATCTACATCAGTATTTAAAGGGGCTTCCTCCCAGTTCCCGCTCAGAGATACTAGTCTCATTTGTCAGCCTCACTTGTGTCAATGCATCCTTTTATCGAATGCTATGCACTGCATCACTTTGACCTTTCACGTCAGGTGTGTGTGGGCAGTTGTCTTCAAGTCGAAACGAAAGTGGCGTCGGTCCGGTCGGGACGTTGCTTACATGAGGTTCTCACGGCGAGAGCGAGTTGTATGGTGGAGCGACCATTTCTTCCCGACAGAACCCTCCTCCCAACTACCGTGGGAGTCGGGGATCGCGCAGCTTCACCTCCACCTCATCATCAACTCGAGTACAAGAGAGGGACCCGGCGTTGATGAGGGCGGCATGCATACCTGGACGGCATATGTCCTCTCGCCGCTGCGATGCGAAACAGACGCGGTTCCATGCCGTTCGCTGGCGATGTACTGCGATACGTCTGTTGTATGTATGCTCGGCGGCGGCCCAGCTCGACACCGCCAAGGACCTCCACCCACAACATCAGAGCCAGGTCAATGGCTTACCCGGCTGCTCCCTATATAGTAACAATCCACCACTGCTGCCATTTTCGACGTGGCTCCGGAACTCGTCGCAAGTCCTAGCGCGGTCGAATTGGACACGTCGACGAGATAGACCTTTTGTTTCCGTGAGTATCTAATCTACCAGACGCCGTCTTCCCCTTCCATGCCCCTTTCCGTTTCCTCTGAGTCCTGTGTGCACTGCGGGTTTGCGCTTTGCACGAGCGGATAGGGCGCACATATCCTCCTCCTCCATACCGCTGGGCGGGAACGTATCCATCCCTCCCGCCGTTGGTGTCCTGCGTGACTGCTCCAATAGTAATGTAGATTGCACCCGAGCACTTGTGAACCGCCCACGGACTCCGCATGCTCTCCAGTCTCCTATCTTTCCCCCGCCTCCAAGACGTCTACGCCTGCGACGTCTCTCGCCTTCGTCCCATCCACAAAGTCGCGTCCGGGTCATACCCCTCGCCCAGACGTCCCCCCTCCGAGTAAATCCTCCCATCATGTTGGCGCGCATGTCCGTGCAGACAAACATCCTCTGGTGCGTCTCTGCTCTGCTCTTTCGAATCATGCACCACGGACGCGCCGCGTCGGCACACGTTCCGCACCGCGCTCTGCCGCTCGCTCATCCTCACCGCGACGCGCGCCTTCCACCGCTCGCGTCCCCCCTGCCCTACCGCGCCCGATACGATTTCCGCCGCTGCTCGTCGCGGGGGCGTGGCTCGCGGGGGTTCAAGTCTGAGCGTCAGCAGTCACGCTTGATGTTGCCTCTCGGCTGTGCTGCCTGTCCTTCGTTTCTGCACTGTGCTGTCGACTGCCAGTGCTGTCGACTGCCAGTGCGCCGCTAACTCTGGCGTTCCCCGTCGCGTGACGACGGACCTCTTCGTGCCAGTGGCGCACACCTTGAATGCGCCCGATCCCGCGCTGGCGCTGCTCCGGGGCGGCGTCACTGCGCTCATGGGGACGCTTTGCGGGGATGGTCGGGGGTACGTACGTGCGGATTGTGTATCCGGTTCGCATTGAACTAACGACCGGTGCGTTGATCAGAACTCCAGTGTACATCGATACGAGCGCGGGCCAGAAGCAGAAGCGGAGACGGTTTTTTCGATACTGCAAGCCTCATCGAACCCTTCACCCGTCATGCACCTCTAGATCTAACCCACGGTTACGCATTTTTGCATCTCGCGTCTGCGCTGACACGACAACTAAGCACCAAGCACCACCATCCCATGCCCGCGAGCCCCTGTCGCCGCTGCACCGGCACGAACGTGGCGCCCTGGCCGGGATCTGGAAACGGGCCAATCTCGCACCGGTGTATTTATACGAGGAGCGTAACTTCGTAATAAGCAGATATATAGTATCGGCCGTTGTGCGGTACCTTGGTTCATGTCGGCCACGGTGACGGTGATTGGTATCAGAGTTATCAAGTTGATGCTCTCGCGCCAGGGGATGCGGTGGCATCAAGGCGATGTAATGGTTTCGTAGCAGAATCAAAGGCGAGCGAGCTTCAACTTGATTGAGCCACCGCCATCATGTGAACACGATGGCCATGTCGACACTTTGTAGAGTACTCCATTCTATGGATTGCGGGGACTGTGGCGCCGCTTGCTCAGGCTTCTCGGCCACAAATTCAAACGTGAGAAAAGTGGCTTCGATGTTCGGACGGTGCATGGCACATTGCCACATTCATCCGGCGTCTTCGAACACTAATCCACCGCTCACGACCACTGTGAATTGCTTCTGCCCCCAGTCGAATTGCTGTAGCAGAGGGGGGGGGATTACAATACCGGCGGACGAAACAATGTCCACGTGGCACAACACCGGCCTGCTCAACGCGTTTTTCAGTCAAGCCTCCTCTTTCAGGAGAGCGTGTTGTATCTTGCGCTTGCGTAACTCTGCTTGTAGAATAGTGAACACTGAATCGTGACTGATCAAACGTCAAGCTTCTCCTTCTGGTTTCCTCCTGCTGTTGTGTCATGCCAGTCTGTCGATTCATCATAGCCTCTCCGTCGCCGACGTCGTCCGATCCTTCTAAATCGCCGTTACCTGACATTGATCACTCGAACACGATGACCATGTCGACGTCTCCGGCCAGCAGGTCTCCAGCCCCTCGCCGCTGGCAAACCCAACGTCGCACCACGTCCTGGGTTTCCTCATAACCGAGGATCTCATCACTCGCCCCATCTGCGATAATTTCATTAAACTACCAGATAACCCTTCCGAGCGCGACAAAGAATGTTACTTACAGACTCCGGAATACTTCCTACCCCGCCTCCTCCCGCGCGAGTACGGCCTCACAAACCTGGAGAGCGAACTCGTCTATGTGGACCAGGAGCGCATGGATATGGGTTCTGCGCTCGTACTCGCGGACAATCGGGGTGCGCACCCGAAACAGCGAGAGCCGCCTCCACCGGATGTGGTTGACAAGATTGCGGACGACCTGGGACTGGAAGGCGACGCCCGCGAGCCTGTTTGGTACAAGTGCGTTTATTAGGCAACCGGTGCGTCTGGGATTTACCTTTCAGCATCCATCCTTACCATCCTCGCAGCCTGCGGCCCGCGGCCGGTGACTCCGAGCACCGCTCACTACGGTGGCTTCTCTTCGTCTTGGGCAATACGTCCCCTCGAAAAAGGCAGTCCCACGGCTCGCTAGCTCACACAAATCACCATCCTCACGGATTGCAGTCAGCAGTGTTCACCAGGCTCGGTGGCTTACAGATTCGCTGCCCGAAGGAGGGTCATGGAAATATGTCAAGGTAACTTCATGACTTCATTCGTCGAAGCTCCGACTTTTGTGCTGAAACAGTCCGTGAGCCTTTACCGGGGATACGTTGCATTTCTTCAGTGGCGGTCTCCGGTCGAGTGCGCACCGAATGCCGCGAGTATTCCACTTCGATGCCCTTTTGGTCTTCGTGTGCCTGACTGCTATCGGTCTGGGCTCACAATCTCAGCATGAGCACTGGTCCATTGTATATTTCACAAGGCCCATTGATAACATTGAACTCAGAACTCTGTCCGAACAGAGCAGGCTGATTGCTGTCGTTACGAAGGCTGCCTCTGGGAATTTGTCTCCAGGCCTGATGGCAATCCAGTGGTATGGGAAGAAGACTATGAAATATTTAATCAAACATCATCCAGCATCGAGCTGATTTGTATCTAATCTTGACCCAGTTTCATAATCTTTCATGGCTTCCAGGACTATTGTGTTGCTGTTGTATTGTATGCCCCACTGGAGGCCGGAGGATCGATCGCGCGACTGGTTTCCATATTGCCCCACAATTCCTGTTGTTTTAGTGGAATAATGTGGACAATGCGCCCTCTACGGAAGAAGATGGAGGTCGGACTCGGACCAGCGGCGATCGAGGGTCCTGATGCTTCTCAGAGCGCCTTGAAAGCCCCTACTCGCTCGATATCTACACGACACGAACAGTCAGAATAATATAAATCCTGACCAAGACGCAAACGCGATTGACTTGGAGGACTCAGTCATAACCCAAGAACAAGGAGTGGACACAACTCCCTCGCACTATCGTTAAGACGCCGGACAGAGGAGGCAGGTACATACATGGACTGAAGATGCATATATAGCACTAGGTCTCAGGCTACAGGAAACAGAGAACCTATCAGCCGTATCGGTTGATCATGAGTGACTTGGTTCACCGTCTGTTTGATCATGCGATACATGGCGCTAGCCACATAGGTCTCATCGAGACTCTCGGCGACATAACGATCAGGCGAATGCCAGGGCCTCCCAGAGGGTTTCGCAATCCACGGAGACCGATGTATTTCATAGCTTTGGCTGAAACGCTACGTTGGCTGGCAGTACCATGTACGTGGCAGTCCTCCGCAGTTAAAAATGTGCACGAATAGTCCAGGAACACGCTCACGTTTCCCTGCTTTGGTGTTGAATACATGACACTAATGCTAATAGCGGACGGTCCGGCGACACCGCAGTCCCGACCGCACTTAAGTTTGCCAATCGCTGAACTTTATGGATGACGGCGTCTAAGACTTGAAGGCTATATAACAGATATCGTAGGTAGATCACGATTCACAACCCGGACACCCCAAATAAACCGCACAGCAGCATGAACATGAAGGTACTCGCCATAGGAGCCTCCAGGAACATCGGCTATTACGCAGCCATCCGTCTCCTGGGTCTGTAGCATTCTTGCCGTCCAGCTCAACTCAGCTCACGCCTGCTGTGTTCGTTCAAGATGAAGGCGCCTCCATCACATTCCTGCTCAGGTCACCGTCGGTGTTCGACAACGACGAGAAAATCAAAACCTATGTCACATCGGGCAGAGCCAGACTCGTCAAAGGTGATGCCTTGAACAAAGAAGACCTGCTGCGTGCATGGCAAATTGCCGGGCAGAGCGAGAATGAGGGAGTAGTGGGTTTGCTCCTATTCACAGTTGGTCAGACTAAGTTGCATGTCACGGGAGCATATCTACTCACATAGTTTCTCAGGCGGAAAACCCTCCTTCTCGATTACCAAGGGAGCCATCATCACGCCTGCCGACCTCTGCACTCAATCACTCCTCAACGCACTCACCACTATCCCTGCTTCTAATAAACCCAAGATAATAGTGATCACTTCAAATGGTCTGGACAAAGCTTCGCACAAAGCATTGCCGTTGCCCATGAGGCTCCTATACGAATATCTTCTGGGAGGACCACATGAAGATAAATTAGGGGCCGAGAGGGTCCTAGCACACTGCACCGGAAAAGCTTGGATAGATCCCGAACCGAAGGCCCATATTCTGCCAGCAGGTTGGCTTACAACGCCTGGACTGCCCTCCGGCGGAGAATTGAAAGAGGATGTGGTAGTGGTGCGGCCCGCAATGTTAACGGATGGATCTTGTCGAGCAGAGGCAGGGAAAACATACAGAACCTCTGACACCATCATCCTGGGTGCTTATACGGTTTCCCGCCGAGACGTTGCACATTTCATAGTGGAAGGCATTATCAAAAACTGGGATACATGGAAGGGCAAAATAGCATCTATTGTTTATTGATTAGCCAGCGTAGCATCTGTATCAGATACGTGGCGGATCACTCACCGTATATTATGTACAAGATGTGGATATTCCTCACTTGCAAGGCATACATCGTGTACCTCTCCTTTCAAGTGTCCGTGGGATGAGGCTATCGTAATAAGCAGCGAACAAATACAACAGAATACGGGAAGGAACAAAGCAGGCCACAACCTCGATCCTACGTCCGTGTCCTCTGCCTCCGATTAGCCCTCCGGTTGCGTTTGACTGTCCTCCATATTAACGTCCAGATCCCCGATGCTATGCCTACGGGCGGAATTAACCAACAAACGCGCCATGTCCAGTCGACCTCCTTCTTGAGGCGATTTATGAAGGACGTGACTTGCTGCTCCAACTCTTGGACAGTACCAGAGTTGTCAATGACCTCATCTGCATAGTCTACTTTCTCTGTGATCGGGAGTTGGGCGTTCAGCCGGGAGGTTGCAGCTTCGCGACTGGAACCATCCCGCTTCATCAGGCGCTGGAGTTGGATTTCAGCGGAGCTTTTGGGTTGTGTGAGCGTCTGGGAGTGAAGAAGATGAAGAGAGAGACGTACCAGTACACAACCACGACCTTGCCGACCCATTTGTGTATGCCAGACTCGATTAGGAGAGGCACATCCACGACGCACATCTTCTCTCCCTTGAGCCAATACTTCACGACGGCCCAGAACATCGCCCATCGCACAGCAGGGTGGACTATTGAGTTCAGTTTCTTCCGCTTCTCTGCATCCGTGAATACGATCGAGCCGAGCTTCGGCCTATCCAACGTCCCATCTTCCTGTAAAATAGTGGGCCCAAAGTACTGTACGATTTGCTTGTGAGCCTTGGTCCCAGGCAGCACCACCTCCCGAGCTAAGACGTCCGCATCAACCACCGGAATACCGTGCGTCTTCAATAAGTTGGATACGGTAGACTTGCCAGTCGCAATGCCACCAGTAAGGCCTACGACTGCTAGATGTCAGATTCAGAAAGTAAACGAAACATCAGAAGTACCCAGCATGACGGCCGTACAATATTGATTGAGAGATGTGGCGGAAAGTAGGTTTATATCATGACAGAAAGTGGCTTTCATGGCGTTACGTGTATAGTGGCAGGATTAAATCTAATACAGGGATTAAACGAAGGCAACAAGAGGGTCGCGAGCGAGTAATATATGAGGCGTCTATCAACCAGAGAAAGTCTAAGCCAAACGAGCAAGGAGGAAGAAGCCCACTAGAGATCTACTTAGTAGACCCTCAACTGAGGCCGATCAATTCCTTCTTCAACGCAATCTCATCCCGTAACATAGCGATCCTCGTATCCAATCTCGAAGACAAGTCTATCTCCTTCCCGGAGAGCGAGAGGGCCTTGTCTAGTTTGTCGCCAGCATTGTTCAATGCGGTCTTCCAAGCTTGCTTCGCCTCCTCCGAAACCTTCGGATCCCGACCACCCTCCTGATCGGCAGCTTCGAGCTCTTTCAGGTCAAGAACCGCGAGCTCGAAAGTAGCCACGCCAGAGATCCAGGTGCTGACGCGAATCTTGGGCTGACGCACGATGGCATCCACAAGGAATGCCCGCGATGGTGCATAGCTACCAACCGTCCGATGCACAATACCAAGAAGTAGGGAACGTAGAGCCAGCTCATCCTCCGTGTCCAGATCCGGAACGTTCGCCACTGCCGCAGTATCGACGATGTATGGGCTCTGAATGGCAACAGGCGGGCTCAAGGAGGCCCATTCCTTGATGTGTGCTTCGGCGACACCTTTACCAATCCTAGAATGGGTATTCCAGACTTCGCGTGCGACCTTTCAGTCAGTCACTGAATCCCATTCATGCATTTAGGACTTACAGAGACCAAGTTCTGTGAAAGTGGATGTTCATTCAAGATGCCCAGGATGCACGTGGCGCTGCTTACCTTCCGCGGGACTGATGCTGATGCACTGGACATATTCCGCCTCCTTCCCGCCTCTACGCTTCTGCTTTTCCTTATAGAATGTGACTGGAGGATAATGTTTAACAGAGGCTCTATAGAGCACGAACAAGGACGCACTCTTCTTCTTGATGAACACCTCCGTAGGCAGATCTCTACCATGGAGCTTTCGCTTTTCCATGGCAGCTGGCACAGCGTCCAGAAGCTCCTGAGCCTTAGCGCGATTGCCTACTGAGATAAAGCACCCTGTGCTCAACTTGTTAGCCATGAGCCACTGCAGGGCCTTTACTGGGGCATACCTGCGGCGATAAACAAATACGTAGCATGACTCCTATGAGCATACGAGCAAGCTCAGTGAAGCAAACCTGAGGTAGAGTTGCACCCACGTACCAGCTATTTCGTTCGGTCATCTCAATAAATAGTTTTGCCGATTCCTCGTATCTTCGCTGGGACAGAAGAGTCCATGCGAGCTCAAATAATAACTACGCCTGCTTTAGGCGAGTGATCGAGTCACAGGGACAAAGGGGCTTACAAGGGCGTCTGCTTGCACGAACATCTGAGGATGCTCCGGGGAAAGACCCTCCTGTAACACTGTGATCGCAGCTTGGGCATCTCCAGACATGCGCAGGATTTTCGCCTGGGTGTTCCTCGTCAGACAGAGGTCAAGTCATCCTGGAGCAAGCAGCTCACCCTATTTAGTATCCATAAGGAGCCCGTAGGATACCTCGCGGAGATTCTACAACACGTCTCAACGACCAATATAGGTCGAGGTGAATGACTGCGCCTACCTATCCACGATCACCCGATACTGCTTCAGAATATGGTCCTCGTCCGCCTGATACCCAGACAGCAGGAGAACTACGCCATGGTATGTCATCAGGGCTAACCTACCGCCAAGGGGATATTCAGGTACGGCACTAAACTGCCTAGGAGGGAACTGGACTAACCCGGCAAAGACGCTATGTACATCAGAGCGCGCAGCGGACACTGCTAATGCCTGAAGGGCGAGTTTCCGGTCGGACGTGTACCCGAAGAAACCCACAACACCCCTGAGATTCATGAGTCAGCCATATGCTCAAGAAGCGCCGAGACTGCGACGCATACTTCACTTTGGCAGGGAGAAGCGAGAGTACCAAGTTGAATAGACCGTAGCCTACGAAAAGTGATCTTAATCAGGAGTGGAGGCAATCACGACTAATCGTAGCGCACCGAAGGCAGCTCCAGACAGAATCAGTTCCTCGACAGGACCTTGCGGCTCCTTCACTGTAACAGACTTCTGTACCGACGAAGAGCTGCCCCACCGGCCGAAGAAGCTTGGTTTGGCCGAAGCAGTGGTCGTTGCAGTAGAGTCAATCGACGCTGCTGAGGACTTCAAACTTGGTGTTGAGGGTTTCCTCGAAGGTCCCGGACTCGACGCTGGTGTTGCGTAGTCATCTAACCCGGCGGGGAATACGGTCTTGTAAAGCCTATCTACGAGCATTTAGAGATGATTGGTAAAGACTTTTCTAAGCTTACCTTGCAAATTTGGAATGACCGCTATGTATTCAACGGCATGAGTAGAAGACGACAACACGCCAACGAAAATATGCTTGCCTGTTTAGTGCGTACCTGCATAAAAGCTCAGTATCTGCATATATAGATGTATTATAGAGACAATTACAAGCATTGCACGTATCCCATATATGATTCGCTGTTAAGCGCAGTTAGGATATGCTTCTCCGTTATGCCGCACGCCACGAACCTCAAGGCATGGGTTAAACCTAGCAGAATGACAGCATCTGCGTGGAGCAGCTCCCATTCGGAACCAGGAGGAAAGCGCCCAGAAGCACTAGAGGTCTTCCCCAATTTCATGCATTTCTTAGCACCATTCTCAGATAGTGTCAAGCAGCGAGTCGCCTCGCCCATCAAGTGCAACTGTACAGCATCAGTGGCAGTATCGTATGTTCAACTAGTCGGACAACATACCTCCATACCCAAAGCTGCCTCTAAAAATGCGCAAACGCCCAGTCCTAAAGCGTGGAAAGGAGAGTCCTTAGCTGCGAAGGTCTCGCGAGCCTTGCCAATATCATTGGCAAACAAATAATCAAATCCCTTCGTGGCCTCCTCAAGTCTTGAAACAACGTCTTCGCTGGATAAAGCCATGGTGAACACAGCTACAGTCGAAGTGGGCGCTGGAGAAAGTCACGGTGGCGAGCGTTGCTGTACTCAACGCCACAATTCCGGATACAGGAGTCTCGACGTCAGCCAAAGCCGGCCGCGGCACCGTAACTTCCCTCCGACTCTCCGAGTCCCACAGGCATACCTTGAACCCTGACATTGCGTGAAGGCCTGTAAGTGCAACCACACCCTATTTAAGCATTCGGCTGGTGCATGGAACGGTGGAAGGGAAGTACCTATGAGCCTTATATTAAGGACACGTGTACGTGCCCCAGTACTGTTCGAACGAATGCTCATCGACCTGTGTTAACTCAAGATGTCAAAACTTGCCACACCCTTGTACAAGGTTTCATGCTTCATAATCTACGCAGCCCAATTCTAGCAGGGGATAGAGCGCTCGTCTGCTCATGATCATGATGACCCAAGACGATTCATGCGGAACGATGTCTATCAAGCAATATTAATGATCAATACTTGCAGAGCTTCGAAGGCGATTGACGCCTGAGCGGCATGTTTTGCTCCGTCGGTAGTGTCACGCGTCATGGATCAAGGACATAGGCTTGCGCTAAGCACGGGATGTCTCGCTGCCCGATGCGGTGGAACACCACCTATACCGAGGTCCGACCCGAGTCTGGTTTGCACCCGATTCCGATGCTGTGCGGTATCGGACGAAGACCTTTTTCCGTCAAAAGACCCTCCAAAGAGTGCCTAGTCGGTGTATGTCCAAAGGATTCGAGAATATCGTGAAATCTCATGTCTGCAATAAACATGGTCGAAGGTAAGTTCCCTTGTCTACAGTCGGGATCACTGCTGTTGAATGCAGATGCATGACTGGTCATTACCATCACATCTCCGTTCGCGTCTGAGCGCACGACGGCCCAGCGTGACTAACATAGTCGGGCTTCTCCAGGTCTATCGAATGCTATTGCGACTAATCAAGACACGCGAAGCGGACGTCGCCCCAAGAAGACAATCACGAACTCTGAATGAACAGCCATTCATCTGATGGGTGCTTTCCGGGGTAGCTTGACCGGCGCTATGCGTGGAAGATGGATGTACTACTGCTTCGACCTTTTTCATGCCTGGCTCTGGCCAAGCTAGAGGTAACAATGTTCGCACATTAGCCTGGACTCCTTTCGGTAACCCAGATTGGTTATCCTCCGATCCCCCCCTCCCCCCTCGTGGTGAGGTTTTCTCTGGGGAGTCTGAGACCTATTGGATCGTTCGGTTAACAGAGATTTGCCTCCGGATTGGAGTGCTAATCCGCTTGTAACGGTCTCATCCATATACCACTACTCGTCGGCAACTGCTTCTCGGCGTCTCATGGTCCTCCTACTTATAGTACTGGAATCGGTGCTTCTTAGGCGTCATCGAACTAGGCATATGCTCTTTAGGCGGTTGCCCTTAGCATGGGTCCCGTTGTATTCGGCCACTCGGGCATATGGCCGTGAGGAAGTACTTCCATTGGTGTACCTTCGACTGGGTGGGAAGATCGGTCTACGCATCTTTTCAGCAACCTCCGGACCTGTCCCATTGGGCAATTGGATGATGGCCTGTGTACCGTTGGGGACTTTGCCTTCAGAACAGAGCCTATCAGCTAAATTGCTGGAGACTTCAGGAGAGTTAACTATATCAAGCGCGAGTGATATTTACGGCGTCCCGAAAAGTAGTACCAATGTCAGACAGGTATCTCCAATGCAGGTGAGTATGCAGTACGTAACTTACGGCAGGAGGTATCTTGCAACCATCCGAAAGTCGGAAAAGGGGGAATGTTCAATGTGGAACTCGAACGCCTTAGAAGCGAGGTATGCGTTCCGGATCTGGCTACGTCGCAGATTGGAATTCTGCAGTAGGCGTCTTCAGCCTTACCCAGGCTGTACTAGTAGTAGGTGATATGCCCCACTGGGAGTGCATAACCCTGCATAGACATTCATAGTTTGCTGACATGGATCCCTTCTCGGGACCAGTAAACGAAACCTTCGTTCTTCTGCGATAGCGATCTCAGCGGACGTGAACCAACCAGCTTCCATCAGCGGTGCATGACAGTGCGTATTGCCGGTTTCCGTGACAAGGTCTGTATTTAAAAACCCTCTTCTCCCCCGTGGCCATCCCCTTTCTTCTCCTGCCTCTTTCACTATGCCCGCAGCTGTGGTCGAGGATGTCGGCGGCGCCTTTCTTGTTTCTCTTTTCATAGCCGCTATGTTAGTCGCTGACCTGTATCTTGTCGCGTGACATCCCACTGACCGAACCAGTCTTTACGGTGTAACATGTTGCCAGACGTTCCTTTATTATCAAAATTATCCCAGTGATAGGGCAATGCTGAAGACTCTGGTACGATCGTATAGCTCTTGTTGTTAGTCGTGTCTGACAGAAATTGCTAGGTCGCGGTCGTATGGTACGGACCGACGGTAACATTAAGCGGGTTCTGGTTGTTTACCAGGACTCTTAGCGTTATAGAGACTTTGCACACTGCATTCTGTATCGACTTCATCTACGCTTACCTCATAACCAACTTTGGTGACGCGAGTACGTTGGATCGCATTTACTGGTGCGTGCGCCAACTTTCATATGGCCTACACATGCTCACCCATATCACCAGGAGCGTCGGGGTAAGATCTAGATTATTCCATCCATTCAGAAGAGATTTAACCCTTGTTTGTAATCAGGTCACAGTCATCCTGGGAGTATGTATTTTTCAAATATTTACAGACCCAGGACTGAAACACGGCCTTCCAGGTATTAGTTTCCGGGGTTGCGCATGCGTAGGTTGTCGCCTATCTTGTTTACTGCTGGCTAACACTTGGAAGTAGATTCTATATTCGACGGGTCTGGATCAGTGAGTGACTATTTAGCGTCCTGGTGGGGCAACAAATAACTTTGCCCGCTCTTAAGTGAGCAAGCACAACATCCCCTTGACACTCCTTCTGGTACGGCCTGTCCTCTCATAAAAGGAAAGCATACCGATGTCCTATTCTTTAGATCGGCTTAGCTCTCCTGAGGTTCTGTGAGTTCCATACTGTTAGTGATAATCACATCGCTAACAATCCAGTGACCAGCGTTCGGAATGAGTAAGTCTCACCGTATTTCACAGGCATCAGCCCACTCATAAACTGCGGCAGCCACTTCTTCCTTACTGTTCGTTTCGCTCGTTATTCTCCTTTTCTGATGTTGTCTCGCTCAATCCCGCTCTTAGGTACACAATCCCGATATGGAATAAATTCCACACGGAGAAATTACCGTTGGTGCGTGTAGTGCACCATGAGTAGGCTAGGCTGGAGAGGACTTACGATCGTGCAGACGACGTTGGCTGGAGGCCTGTCCAGCGCCGCCGCTGTCGATCTCATTGTGGCTACTTCCTTGATTATATTCTTGGACCACGGTCGGACGGGTGTCGAGCGGTAGGGTAACTGCAGCCATATGAGCTCAGATACTGAAGTCTCCCCTCAGGTCCGACAGTCGCATCAATTTGCTTATGGTGTATACAATCAACACCGGTCTAATCACATCGTTAGTATCTGTCTTGTCGGATTGTCGATTAACTGACGTCGTTCCAGTATCGTGTCGGTGGCAATCCTGATAACCGTTAGTAAAAAACCTGCTGGAGAGATCATGGCTGGGAGGTGCTGAAATTTCATCTCAGTATGCAGCTTTCCGATCCAAGCTCGTATTTATGGGCCTGGTAGAGATTCAGAGTAAACGTGCGTGACTCTGCCGAATCGCGCGTGATGCGTAGCTTACTCTCAACCAGTCTACGCCAACTCACTCCTTGCAAGGTTTGCTCATTTTGACATCGGTTAGACCGGCTTGCTGAGGTTTCGAAAGTCTGAACGCTAGGTCGCACATCATGAAGCACGGGAAGGTGACTGATTTCACCACAGGCCTCGAGACAGGACCGGCCATACATGACTTGCAAAATTGGAGAGCCCCTCCAGGAGCTGCTGTGAGTTTGTACTCTTCTTACTACATCCTTTTCAGTCTGACGCCTTTCATCAGACTCAGATATCGGTGTTTCAGGAGACGGTGCAGACCGTGGACGAGCTGGTAAGCGTGGATATATTAGAGGCGGCTTGCCGAGCCTGACGGTGCTCTTCTAGCCAATAGACCATATGGACAAAAAGCGCAGGAGGTCTCTGATGAATGATCCATAAGCTGGGTCTGAAGAACTGAAGCACTTATTGCATTTTTCGACACGGTGATGCAGGCCCTAGGAGATGCTTCGTATTCCTGTACTTCACGTGATTTGCGTATAAATACAATTGAAGGATCAATGTACGGTATATGTATGCGTATGTAGCTGGGAATGCCTGTAGATCGCTACGAGTACCTGAGATCGTCATAGACCTGGTTTAAATCACCGCTAAGTATGTCTAGACCATGATCTGCCCGCCGGCAGGCCTCAGGCACATACCACCTCGTCCCCACCCCCTAAGATCGAATCTCTACGATCGCGTTCTCGCTAGCCCTACCGTGTGTCCTCTCGTAAGCCAAACACCACCATATCTCTGAATCTCGGTACCAGTAGCATTATAGATTGCCAACGATCCAAAGCCAGAGGGGCGACTGGATAACTTAGTGCAAAAGGTACATCTCTACCAGGTACAACGTCGCAAAATTTACACATGGGTCATAGAATACAGTACTGGAAGGCTCCCAAAGTCAGGCCACTCAATTCAAGCAATTATACAAGCGAGTTGTTTTTCGACGGCTTGCTGAAATCGTCCATAGGCTAGTTGGAGGACCGTGAATAATGGCGTTTTGTCACGGTACGTGGCTCTTACCATCTCGTCGACAGCATGATGTGTCTCTTGCAGGATTGATATTTGCGCCTGATGGTGACAGCCACGTCATTATCGCGCACATACTTGCAACTGAGGAAACGTCTTACCGGCACCTGGGCATGGTGCACTCGGGCAGAGTGCGAACGGCCGGACGAGTATTCAGAATGCGAGCGGTTCCCTCTGTTCAGGATATGTGTCCGCGCGTTCAGGCTGCGCGACATCGTGTGTCAGCACATGCGGGATGATCAAAGTAAAATGCGGACCTTGCCAGGAATGAGTTGGCGTAGACTGCGGGAGCGGCTGCTGTCAACCATGCAGAACATCATCGAGACCCATCTACTCACGCTTGCTCTGGATTTCCACCAGTCCCAGGAATATTAACGTCGACGGTAGGGACGCGTACTGTACGCCCATTAAGCATCGCGAGCCCAGTGATCAGCAGGGCTGTAACCTACCGTGACAACAATGACGACAGAGACGATCCTGTACCAAACCAGATTCGTTAACCTACACGAATAAGATCACAACACTCCACTGACGATGTAATAAGCCCCGTGTTGATAGTATATATCATCAATAGATTTATACGGCTATCAGATCTATACCCCGTATTAGTAAGCGTCTCGAGCCACACCACCCGAATTTTCTGTATCAAATAACAGCGCACCTATCGAACCCCGTCCGACTATGTTCGAGGAACCAAATTAGCGAAAAGGCGACGATGAGGTCGACAGCAGCCGCGCTTGACAGGCCGCCCGCAAGCGTGATCTAGTGATCCGTGCACGCCAGTCAGTCGGCCAGTCAGCGTATCCGATATCACGGGGAAATAGCTGACCAGAGGGAGGCGGCGCTCGCGGAAGGTCGTCCATTGCCCGATACTATAACTACAGAGGGATCGCGTGAGTAAGCAAGCGCCGACTGGGAAGTGAAATTGGATTTACCATAAGGACGTCGTTGCTTAGTGGTCGGACGACAGGATTAGTTTGGGTATTCCCGCGTCGAGGAAGTGTACGAGAAAAGACGTACTCAGGCCAAACGCTGCCAATGCCAAGAAATCAGCCTGAGTCACCTTGTGCGCAGTTCCGGCACTCACAGAATCGTAACAAGGCGACCAGAGCCTTTCCGCAGGATAGTAAGCACAACGGCTGAATGGAACTTCAGCTGAACTTACGAGGAAGAGCGTGAGCGGTATGTTGTGGTTGCTCACTGTCTGGAGTCAGCGCTGCCATAGAAGCCATACGATAGGGGGCTCACATATCCATACGCGTCGGATGTAGTACGCATGGACGACCCCGGCGACTAGGACCTAGAGACGCGGTGAGCTCCTTTACGGACAACGCATTAGCGGAAAGAACGCACGCCGAGTACTACTGTGATCTGGAAGAGTTTAGTCAGTTAGCACAGGCGGAAACGCACGAGCATTGCACGACGTACTCCTCCACTCCTGTAGGGTAAGACAGAGGAGATGAGCTATGAAAGACAGAGAGCCAAGGCATTCGCAAACCCACCAGTAGATATCATTGAGGGCTTCAGTGTTCCCAAAGTTCGTAATAACGTAATTGTATATGAAGTCGATGCAGAACGCCGTGTGTAGCGTCTCGAATAACCTAAGTGAATGAAACGGGTGAGGGTCTGCCTCTGGTACGGATAACTACTCATACCAGACTATGGCTACCTGTTACCACAGTCAATTCTGAACTGGTACATAGCAAAATGGAATGTCGCATACCACAGCTTTCAGGGCTGGTCTGTCCTTCGGATAGTTCTGGTAGTACAAGAACGTCTGAGTCGTCGTCACGCCGTACAAACTAACTGCACTCAGTCCCCCTCGCCTCCTTCATGCGCAATAATACGACACTTACATCGCGGCCATAAAGATGCTCACCAGCATCGTCCCGGCAATATCGGTTACGACAGTCATAGCCATGGCGGGGTAGTGAGAAGAGGGGACTAGCTATCGGCCTCGAAATTTCTCGGGGCTCAGCCTCATATGCAGCCGAGCAGAGCTATTCCTGTGCGCCGGGGTTCTCGAAGACTGACGAATCAGGCGAGACGCCAATCGGTTCTGGGGAGGGCGAGTACGACCAACATGATCATCATCAACCGCGGCGGTCATCAGAAATCATCAGTCTCGAGAATGGGAATGCATTCTCCATTATATACGCTCACCGTGCCGTCGGATGCCTTGAGATGGGTGTTGTGGACAACAGCGCAATAGCCGCCGACAGGAGCCGTCTGTACGCCCGTGCACTATATACTCGGGACTACCCGAGAAGGCTGCAAGAGGACTGCCACCGGAAGCGCACCGGTGATGTAGTACCTGCATATGCGCAATCGTAGAACATCAGGTTCAGAATGGAACTGCAGGGTGATGGCTCTCACGGCTGCGGGACTGGCTCCGTAGGAACCGGCGTAAGTATATGAAGCTCCCAGATGGCCTCAAAGACTTTTACGGGGAAACCAAAGGCGGGGAGGAAGGTTTGTGCAGCCCTTTGGAAGAGCGATAAAGGTGAGGTGATATACGTGCGGAGATGTGGGCGCACGTAATCTATCAGAGACGCTCGGGGTTACGTATTTTGTATCTTGGTGGCGTTCTTCGCCTAGATCAAGAGAGATCCCACGAGCTAGTCCGAGACATCGATGATGTCTGATGCTTGGCCTTGTTCATATTCACTAGATCTTGGTAAAGGATGACTGACCGGAATATAACCTCGAGCTTGTAACCGCGTGGCGGCGATAGACGCCAGTATTGAGTGTATAGACTGTGCACGTCCCGAAGAGGACGCAGAAGGCCGCGGTGTCCGGTAGGACGCCCCATCTGCCGCTTTTCTTGCCGCTCCGAAAGGTAGACTCTCTCCAGTTACCAATACCCCTCCTCCGATGGAAACGATTTCTCTGAAACCATGTTAATAGCGGTCGTAGGAAACTGGTATGCATTGTATGGAACGTGCCCTCGTGGCACCCGTGCCCGTGCTTGATCTTTGTCGATGCCTGCTCCGTGGATCCGATTTACAATATATGATAAGGGTCCGCTGCTGTGCAACGGAGCGTGGGTATAGGTTATTCTCATATGATCGACAGGGGAGATGAGTCGGCTGGGAATGCCATTGGATTTACCATGACTGATTGGAGACCCCGGTGTTGTTCGCCTCCAGACAACATACGGCAGTTTCAGTTGTTTATAGACGTACGGGTTGCCTCCAGATAGATTGGGAAGAGGCCAAAGAGCAGACAGCATGATATCGATGTCGATGCCGCTGGCCGAGGAAGGGAACACATGCAATCTTCAAACGCGTGAGACAACGAAACACGGAAGCAAATTGGCTCAATTGGCCTCCTAAAAATATTAATGACTCAGTAGACGAGCAACTGTCTTTAATGGTCCAGGAACCGGTCCATCATAAGCCTTCAGTTGTTACGCTCGGGCCTTGCACTTCCTACACAATATCCTTGACTTGATTACATAGTTTGATTGAACACAGAACAGTCTAGCTACAGTATAGTTTACACAGCATGTGCGACCAACAATTGGCAACAAGTTTCTACCCGTTAACTACAG
This sequence comes from Gloeophyllum trabeum ATCC 11539, assembly GCF_000344685.1. Classification (NCBI taxonomy): domain Eukaryota; kingdom Fungi; phylum Basidiomycota; class Agaricomycetes; order Gloeophyllales; family Gloeophyllaceae; genus Gloeophyllum; species Gloeophyllum trabeum. Next base: position 445,542 of record NW_006920412.1, on the reverse strand, counting down.
GGCGGACCACTTACAGGGTCAAAATGCACAAAAGTAACTTTGACGCCGCAGGTCCACTGACTCGCTACCAATTCCATCTGCCAACGTTACGACCGGGCTTTATCCAACTCAGGAGTCTGTGCTATCCAGGTCTTCATGAACGACAGGCATAACAATGAGTCTGACGCCAGGACGTTTGATTCGCCATTCTCATGGTTCGAGCTCCGAACTCTCAAGACATCATCAGGAGAGCTCTGCGGATACATCTGTACATGCAGTGGCAAATGCATTTTAGAATCCGGAATAGGAGCGGCGATTTTGAGGTTACCTGAGGTACCTCGGCGTTGAAGCTTTGAAGCCGCATAAAGATGCACCGCGGTTGGTGGCTTCATTCGGTTTATCTTCTGATTCCTTACTGGTATCCTGGAAAGTCCGAAGCTGGACAATTGCTTGTTGTGTGGATCAGTGTCTAATTCAGTACCCAGGAATGCTGGTGAATTCTCTTCTATTTGTTCCGGCCGCACTCGGACAGCTGCAGGCTGATGATCAGGACGCTCGGGTTGCTTTGAAGATGCCCGACCCCGCTACACAACGATATCTAGGACACCTGAACTTTATAGCTTGACTGGACGCGCAGTTTGTCTGAAGTGGTCTACACACACGTCGCTATTCCAGGACAATCAAACCGAGGACGAACATTCGCATGATGGACGGCCGACCAGTCCCCCCGCTTGACGGCTCCATTAATGTCTACCCCGGCTTCACCGACTTTCACCATACACACAACCCGAACCGCATATGCGCGCAGTTCGCGGCGGACGGTTCGGGAGAGATCGTGCGCATCTCTTTTGAGGAGTTTGCGCGTGCGACCCACCGAGTTGCCAGAGCACTACGCGCGGACGGACGCATGCGCAATGGCGAGGTCGTTGCACTCATCGCGCTGTGCGATACGGTGATGTACATGGCGTTGCTCGTGGGTATGGTCAGAGCCGGGTTGGTTGTGAGTGCCTGCGAATGCTAGTGTTTGGGATGCGGCAGTAATGATAATATTCTGCATGAAGCCATTCCCGATCTCCCCGCGCAATTCAGCGCCGGCGATACACAACATGCTCTCGAAGACAGGGTGCCACCGCCTGCTCACCACCAAGGCGTTCCTCAAGCCGCTGCTTGAAAGCTGCCAGGCAGAATTTGCCGGGAAGGGATGTGAGCTGGAGATCGACGAGATCCCCGCCTTCATGGATGTCTACCCGTTACTGGGAAAAGAGACCGCCAACGATCCATTCGAGCCCTTCGTGCTGGAGGACTGGAATCCTGCCATGGACGATGTTACACTGTATCTGCACTCGTCCGGCTCGACCGGGTTCCCGAAGCCCATCCCGCAGACACACCGCACCGTGCTGCACTGGTGCTCGCTGCGTGCGTCCTCCCTTCCTACACCTCTAACTACTCCCTGCTAACTGCCATTGCAGCATGCTCGACCGAGGGCCGGTACCACCCGCGCGAGCTTGTGTGGGGCGCGATGATGGCGCCGACGTTCCACACGTTCGGGCTGTACATGCAGGTGTACAACAATCTCGTGACGGGGTTCTCGACCGCGGTGTTCCCGCCAAAGTACCCTGCGCCGCCGGTGATCCCGACGCCCGAGAACACGCTCGCGGCGCTCAAGGCAACGGGGTCGAACACGGCGATCGCGGTGCCCTCGTTCTTCGAGGTAGGATAGGAGGGATGAGAGGTTTGGTGCGATGGGCTCATGCATGTTTCGCAGGCGTGGGCGCACTCGGCCGAGGCGATCGACTTCCTCGCCACCATGGAGATCTGCGTCAGTGCGCCCTCACCCGCGAGACTGACCCTGACCCTGACGCACCTGAAACCCAGACATTCGCCGGCGGGCCACTCTCCGCCAAAGCAGGGAACGCCCTCGTCGCGCGCGGCGTGAAGCTGAACACGACGTACGGCGGCACCGAGTTCGGCGCGCCGTCGCACCTGTTCGACATCATCCCCGAGAACAAGGCGCCGGGACTGACGTACAAGGAGCTGAAGGACTGGTCGTGGATACGCCTGTCGCCGAGGTTCAAGCTGCGGTGGGTCGACCAGGGGGATGGGACGTACGAGCTGCATATGCTGGTGAGTGTAACGTGACGTTGATGCGCTAGGTAGGTAGTGAGTTACGTCGGATGGGATGTGTGTAGACGAACGAGAACCATCAGCTTTCGGTGGAGAATTTGCCGGATACCAAGGGGTATGCGACGTCGGACCTCTGGGAGAAGCATCCGACAATCGAGGGGCTTTGGCGTTTGTAGGTTGATGAAATATTCGGCGTCACTCTTCTGCTAACTCCGAACTGTCGTCAGAGTGGGCCGTACCGACGACGTGCTCGTACTCGCTTCAGGTAAGACGCATTGCCATCATTCTCAGTGGATACTTATTAACTTGATGCGTTCAGGCGAGAAGACCGTTCCCTCGCCGATGGAAGGACATATCCTGCACAATCCCTTGGTGCAGGGGACGCTCATGTTCGGCCGGGGACGCGACCAAGTCGGCATCCTCATCGAGCCGCACCCTGCACAGGCGATTGACCCGAAAGACGAGAAAGCCGTTATCGAGTTCAGGAATAAAATCTGGTAGGTGCCCAGAATGAACGTAGAATACGAATCTGATCGATGTCGCGTGATGTGGGTAGGCCCACCGTGGAGGAGGCGAACAAAGAGGCACCGGCCTTCAGTCGTATATTCAAGGAGATGATACTGGTGACGGACCCCGCCAGGCCAATGGCGCGCGCGGCGAAGGGGACTGTCATGCGCAAACTGACGCTTGGGTTGTACGCCGACGAGATTGACGCGCTGTTAGTATGGCTGGTTTGCGTTGAAGCGATTGCGCGGAAGCTGATACGACCTACATGGGCAGGTACAACACCGTCGAATCGAGCATGAACACGAAAGGCGTCGATCCACCGCCCGCTTGGACACCGCTGGCGCTCGTTCAATGGCTATCGACACAAGCGGAGCAGATCAATGGCGGGCGGAAAATCGACGCCCAGGACGATCTGTTCGACAAGGGGTTTGACAGGTAACAATCCAAATGTCTAACTGTGATCTCAAACGCGTTCTTCGCTGACGTCGACCGTGCCAGTTTGAGCGCCACGTTCCTGCGTAACAGGATCATTGGCGCGCTGCGCAAGTCGGCGGAGCCTGGTGCGAAGCAGGCACTGGCGGGGGTCACGCAGAACATTGTTTACACGACTCCGACGATTGTGCAACTCGCGGGCGCGGTCGCGGCACTGCTGAGGCCGGAGAGTGTCAATGGAAAGGCGTCGCCCACGGATGCGATAGAGACGATGGTGGAGAAGTACTCGGCTCAGTTCCCGAAACCCGTCAGCCCGGAATCACCGCCAGGGGACGGTGCCGTGGTGCTCCTGACAGGCTCGACGGGCAGCTTGGGCTCGTATATCTTGGCTGCGCTGCTGGGTGACGACAGGGTGAAGAGGGTGTATGCATTCAATAGACTCTCGGCGACGAGCCCGACTGTCGACAGGCAGAAGGCCGCTTTTGTGAATAGAGGCCTGTCAGGAGATTTGTTAACGTCAAGCAAGGTGGTCTTTGTTGACGGTGACGCGAGTGTCCCGGACCTTGGTCTGGCGAATGACATGCGTACGCATGACGCGGTGCGTTTGGATGTTCATGACTGCATGCATAGGGATGCTGACGATTTATACGTTCCCGTCAGATACGAGATTCCGTCACGCACGTCATACATAACGCATGGAGGGTCGACTTCAATCTCGCCTTGCCGTCCTTCGATCCGAACATCCGCGCAACTAGGGGCCTCATCGACTTTGCTCTGACGTCTAAGCACGGGGCGCAGGTAAAATTCGTGTTCACGTCGTCGATTACGGTGGCGCAGGCTTGGGACGCGGCAAAGGGGCCATTCCCGGAAGAGATTATACCGAAGCCTGACGCTGCCATCGGGGGCGGGTACGGCGAGGGGAAGTACGTCGTAGAAAGAGTGCGTCGTAAGATGAAATTATTGTGGTGCGTGTGCTAATGCGAGAGGGTTTGTAGGTCCTCGCTGCGGCTGCTGAGGAGACTGGCCTGCGGAGCACGTCTCTGCGCATCGGACAAATATGCGGCGGGGAACCAGACGGCGCGTGGGCGACGACGGACTGGGTGCCTATACTAGTCAAGTCGAGCTTAGCGCTCAGCTGCCTGCCTGACTCTCAGGGTGTGAGTGCTCTTCTCGTATCACCCGCGGCTTCGAGTCTGACACTCCGTATAAGACTGTCTCGTGGCTGCCTATGCAAGCGGTAGCAAGGACCGTTCTGGACGTGGGTCTCGCTGCGGGGGAGCCGCCGCTGGCTGTTAACGTCGTCCACCCGAGGCCGGTGAAGTGGACGGATATTATGGAGGTTATCAGGAAAGCCTTGGGTCACTCCTCTAAGTCGCTAGCCCTTGTATCGTTTAGCGAGTGGGTTACCCGCTTGGAAAAACGAGCGGCCAAGGCTGAGACGGATGACCATGAACATGTGGTAAGTAAAGACGTGTCAGACGTCGGATGTGTTTCTGACAATGTCGTGCAAACAGCCCGCCGTCAGGTTATTGGAGTTCTTTCGCAAGCTTGCGGCTGCTGACGCTGCGAAGGCGAGGTTGAAAGGTGGTGAGGCGGGAGGAATCACTACATTCTCGACTAAGAACGCGCAGGCTCTGAGCCCGACTCTGGGGCAATTGGCATGTTTGAATGAGCGAGACGCTGAAAGGTGGGTGGGGTACTGGAAGTCGAAGGCGTTCATATAAATGCAGAACGTGTGGTTTTCCTGGTATACGATATGTGTCTCATCTGCTGTCGGCACATTCTTTGTGTCCATTGTGGCTGAAACCGTTCAGGTGCGGGAGAATCCCAAAGACTTCGAAGGCGCGGTAGAACGCCGGTATCCACGTACAGGGTAGTAAAGGAGACTAATGGGTGACTCGAGCCTATACAGTAAACCTACTTGAGCTCCCTGAGGTCTTGTAAGACTAGTTTTAAAGACAACGTCCCAATGAGCTGTACCATGTAAGATTCTACTTAGTTATTACATATGGCTACAGTGGAAATCTATCAGTAGAGTCTTCCACCTGCACCGCTAGGGATGTGTCATTGAGAAGGAGCTAATTGCCCGGCAAGGCGTCCATTTGTCTCCAGTACCTGACCCATGCAGCAATCTCGTCTTCTTGTATTTCGGGCAGGTCAGGATCACGTAAGGTCGGGGAAGCTTCGATTGCTTTACCGATTGAAAGCGCAGGAAATAGTCCATTGCTCTCGGTCATGGGCTGCGCAGGGTGATCGTCAGAACGCGGGGAGCGGTATACGTCCATAAGGCGCATCGCGGGAGCCAAATACGGGGAGATCTGGCGAATACCTTGGGCTTTCAACTCGTGTTCAAGACGTGCGAGCCACTCCGCGTAGGGGACCACCGGAACGTCTATGATCCTGGCCAGCGAGTTCGCCATGACTCGCCATAGGATAGGCTTGGGATGACGAAGGTGTAAAACCGCATCCCTACAGGTAAGGAAGTCCACCATTGCGGCGGCAGCCATATCAACCGGAATCCACGATATAGACTGTGAATAGTGTCAGCCATGCAAGATCATAGACATGGAATAGTTACGCACGTCACGACCATCTGGGAAACAACCCAGAGCCACACTGGCCGATACCAGGGCAGGGAACCACTCAGACGGCTTCCATGAACCGTTCAACCCACCAGCAAGTTGATGAATACGTATGGTCGTGGCGCTGAAGCCCGGTATTTTCGACATTGCGACGTCCAGTAATCTCTCCGAGACCCACTTCGACTTCGAATATCCGGGGCCGACTGAGACCCTAGGGTCAGGCAGAGATGACTCCATAATGGGAGTAGAGATTTCAGATAAGTACTCCAATTCTATGATGGGAATCAGTTTCGAACGAGACCTTGTCACCGTATTCGTACTTACGACGAAAGATCCCTACGGAGCTGGCGTAAACTAGTCGTGCCTGTCTTCCCTTACGTGCCGTCGCCGCGAAATCTATCAGTGCGCGGAGACCATGGACGTCCGGCTCGAATGCCTTCAAAGGAGCTACGAGGTTGATATTCCAGCCTAGAGTAATATGAACGATGTACTTCCGACATGCGTCACGAAATATGCTTACCGAGATGAACTACGTGGGTTGCTGTACTATGGATCTGCGCAAAATATTAATGGACTCGACTCCAATCCAATTTGTAGAGGACAGCCACATACCCGCTCATAGGCATCCTTGGCAATTCCGAGGTGGGGCTGCGTCAGGACTACTTCGATCAGCTCCAGCTTGTCGGACTCCACTATGGAGGGATCAATGCCGCGCATGGCTAACGCAATTCGTTGACGATCCACTGGAGACTCTGTGGCATCCGAATTCCGGAGCAGCGAGTATACCTTGCTGACGTTCGATGATAGCAGCAAGCGGGCAAGCATGTGGGTACCGAGGCTGCCACGAGTACCGGTGATGACGATGACCCATCCAGTACTAGCAGGAGCTTCATCTGACTCCGGTTGAACGCTGTGGAAGTCGGAGCCAAACTGTTCAACCATATGCAGCATTTCGTCAATCTCTCCGAACTCTGTAGCTTCTGTCTGCGTAGAAACAAAGCTGCTGGATTTAGCTTCCTCAGCGGCGGCCTCTAGCTGCTGGAATGTGACGTCAGCCAAGAGCTGGATCTGTGAAATGGCAACTAAGGATGCCAGTGCGGTCGATAAGGACGTTGCGGAGAGAGAATCAAGCCCGTATGCAGTAAGGGGTACATCCGGCACCAGGTCGTTTGGCGCAACCTCAAGGATTTTGCAGATGATGTCCTTCAAATCGGAGGTTCCCTGAGATTCTCGCGCCGTTGCAATATTGGATTCGGGGAGCAGATGTTTGAAGACGGCTGACACGCCCATGTTTGCAGCGACGCGGGGCCAGTCAAAGTTGGGCACATACTGCCAGACGGTGCCATCGCGAAGTTTCCTGATGCCGTCCCCCAGATATGTACATAATTCTAGCCTGGGGGTCAGTGGTTCTGAGAGGGATATGGACGGTGTTAGTACTCACCTGACGCTGACATACCCCAATCCGTGAGATGTCGCAGACGACGGCGGTATACACTATCAGCATCTCCTTTCAAAGCGATCGCGCTGTCGATAATAGCTGGGCAGACCATACAGAAAGCATTCTTGTACTTTTTTGTGAGCCCGGCCAGCGCAGTGTTCGCACTACCGCAAAATTAGAAAGGATCGGGAACCATAATTCGAGTAAAGTGCTTGCCTGGCGTAGTTCGTTTGGCCGGCATTGCCAAACATAGCCGATACAGACGAGACAGTGACGAAGAAGTCGAGGGAATCTACATCCACTGCCTGCTCTAGAACCTGAAAGGCTCCCACTTTGGGCGGAAATGGGGCCTCGAAGGTTTCGGCAGTCTGCGCATGGAACGTGCGGTCGATTAATGCAGCAGAGAGAATCATGCATCCACCGAGAGGTTTATCAATCGCACTGACTACACGCCGTATATCCTTCAGCGATACGGCATCTGCAGCGACAGCATGAAGCTTGAGGTCCAGGAGGCCATCCAGATGTTTCATAATTCGTTTCGAGAGTGCCGAGCCCCTTTTCAAGATACTGGCGCGTCCTCCTCGGGATGTCATGACAATGCTCCGCGCCCCTTGCTAGAGATATGTTTGAGTACGTCTTGCGTTACGACGAACGTGGAAACCTTACGGAATACATCCATAGAGCGATCTCCAACCCCAGACTACCAATCCCGCCGATAAGAAGGTAGGTCTTGTCCTGGCTCAGGATAGCGATATCTAATGGAACTTCCTTGGGCAGGGCTCCTCGAATCATCTTCACCGGTGCCTTAAAAGAGGTCTTCGCATGCGGATACTTTGCCAGCGCAAGCTTTATTGCATCACCAACCGCCCACGGATCACTTGAGAGGGCACCAGGAACACCACGCTTGGCATCCGACCATAAGAAGACTTTTCCTTTCGGCGACACATGATCGTCGAAGACCTGGATATCAGAGGCGTCCTCACACCCGGAGAGAATAAATGTAGGTCGGCGAACCGCTATAGTTTTGAGGTCTGAAACCGTGGGTCTACCTGAGCATGAAAGAACTTCGAGCCCAAGTGTCTCGTAAATCGCGGCAATACTGCGGCCGACCGCTGTCTCAGCGTGCGTCACAAAGGCTGAAGTATCTCTGATTCGGTCCGGATGCGCGAAGTTGCTGTACCCCACACCCAGAACTGCTGCAGCTAGTGCAAAAGCTGGCACGTTATTAGCCCCCGAGAAAGCTTTCACGTCGACTATGCTGCCCAAGTGTACCACAGCAACATTCGATATCGGGCCAACCGCTATTCCGACGACCTCCCGAGACTCTCCTGCAGTCGTTCCGAGGAAGGAGTAAAGAGCTTTGCTTACTTGAGAGACGCCCGTAATGTCGATCTGGATATGGTCGGGAGGTACCCTGGGAGTAGACACCTGCCTAACAAGAACACCATCATAGACCCATGGTGACTCAGGATGGAAGGGAGCACTCGCAGCCGGGGGCACAGAAGGCATGATCCTTGGAACGGTAACAGTGCCGTCCTCTTGAACATAGATCTCGTCTTCGCACTCTGAGCTCAGAAGATGCTTCATCGCGGTCGCCTTGTCCTCCTCGCTCCATGAAGCGGGAAAGACCGCTGCACGTACACTCCAAGCACCATATTCTTTGCGAAGAGACCTCGAGAACCCGAGCAATGCGTCGCCGTCCAGTCCCGCTGAGGCTCGCAACCACAGCCTGACAGGCGCCAGAGTATCCATTTTCGACAGGAGTTCCTGTATGTGCATCTCGACTCCTCTTCCGTAATCGATGATGACCGTATTCTCGTGCTGGCGGGAGCAAATGCTTATGCCACCGTCTATTCGGGGCTTGGCGTCACCATTTGCATTCCCGTTACCATTGACCGTAGCACCCTCGACTTCAGGCGTATGATCGTTCTCTTTGATGCCGTTGACGCGTGGGCCATGACCATTAGCGATCTGGCGCGGGAGGACCAGGCCCATGTGTACATCAACGACTTCGAACCGTCTTTCAACGGTCTCCGGAATGTAGCCATGTCGGGCTACTTCGAAAGATTCGAACGTGCAGAGGGGAACGCCGTCCTTACGTACTATCGTGAAGTTATATATGATGGCTTCTAGGGGCCCGTTAGAACGGTATGGTTGACGAGGAAAAATGGTTTACTGACCGGGAGACCAGGCTGACATTGTACCATGCGCAAAAACGACTTTGGGGAATGGCTTCTTGAATAGCGCATCGTGAACGGTAAATGCGCCCACCTTCGCCGGAAGATAATACCGAGCACTATCCCAGCAACAAGTAAGAATGGGGTGCACCATAACATGCAGCGCCCCGTCTAAGATAGCCGGGTGAAGGTGGTAGCCGTCGAGGCTGTCGGGGAGGTCAGCTACATAATTCTCCCGCATTGACACGCTACTTACTCAGGGATGTCTCCATCATTACCACGCACTTCAACGAGCACTTCTTCACGTCCTTGGGTGTCCACACCCCTATAGCAGGCGGTGACTCTTTGATACATTGGTCCATACTGGGCGAAACTAGCGAAGCCATCGTAGAAATCTAAAAGGACGAGGTGAGCGAAGGCCGGCAGGAGCGATACCATACCAGATCGATACTCACTTTTCATATCAATAGCGTTTAGGCGCGCCAAGACGTGCTCCAAGTCGATTGGGGTTGGGCTGAGAGCAGGAGTCTCCATGGATAGATAGCCTTTTGCATGGAGACGATCATACTGAAACACGCCGTAAGGAACTTTTCAATCTAATTATCAGATGCATGTTACCTGTAAGGGCCACTTCCTTGCCACGTCTGCGGGAACCGCACTCTTGACAGTCCATTTAAGACCATCTAACTTGACTTGGACGGGCGTGGGCTTCTCAAACGAGAGAGCAATGATTGAGATGAATTCGACGTTCCATAGTTTTCTCGCACCGAATTCAAGAGCCTGCATCGCTCCACGTCAGTCACAAGCAAACAAACGTGTGGCTTAAAGATGCACCATCTCAAGGTAGCCAGCGGCAGGCATGATAGGCTCGCCTTTGATGACATGCTCGGCCAAAGCAGGGTGGGTATTCACGTTCACCTGCAGTTGCGGGTAATTGAGGGGACCGTTGCGATTCTGTCGCTGTCTTGTGATTTCAGGTGTCGCCGCAACGTACGGCACATCTCTGCGAGCAAACGGATATGGGAGCGGCGTCACCTGACCCTCTTGGTCGCAGGCAGACAGGACGTTGAAGTCGACCGAATGATAGCCTGAAACAACGAGCTTGCCGACAAATTCTACAAGCCCCTGAAGCTCTACGGCTGGCTGGCCCTTCTTCGGCCTGCGCAGAGGACAGAGGACTGGAGAATCTTTCCCGACCATAGACGATACATACCCGCTTAGTACAGGATGAGGGCCAAGTTCCACAAAGATGGCGGTCGAATACTTGAATTGTAATGCTTTCACTGCCTCCGCGAAACGTACAGAACCCCGTGTGTTATCCCAGAAATATTGAGCGTCGAAGATTTTGGTGAATGCCTCGCCACTTTCTGCCGAGTAGACGTCGATGGAGGGTGCTTGGACTGTGTACCGCGCGAAGACATCTTGAACCAGACGCTGATATTCGCTCTGACAGAGATCCATCATAGCAGAGTGCACCGGGATCTTCGTTCGAAGACGTCGGGCGAAGAAACCTCTCCCTTCCGCAACTTGCACTGCAAGATTTATGTGCGACGCCTTCCCGGACAAAGTGACGGCTTCAGGCGTGTTGTAACAACCGATCTCGAGCGGACCGAAACCTGCCTCTGCGATCACAGTAGCGATGATATCCCGCACCTGATCCACAGAACAGTTGACGGCAGCCATGGCACCGTCCGCATCCTCCAAAGCTGACATCGCCCTCCCTCTGGCGATGGCCAACTCGAGAGCTAACGCTTTACTCCCTGCACCGGAAGCATAGATCATAGCTGTCTCGCCTGCTGAATGACCGATGACTGCGTCCGGCTTGATGGCAAGGCTTACCAGCGTGTCGAAGAGGGCTATCTGCACCATGGCTAACGCAGGAAGAGTGATCGCAATGGGCCAGACTTCTCCGAGAACGTCCTCGTGTGGGTCCTCTGAGAATAATCCCGTACTCTTGATGAGGGACTGTCCGACAGCCTGCTCGTAGACCTGATCCAACTCCATAATTGTCGAGTGGAATACGGCGTTGGTCTTGTACAATTCACGGCCCACTGAGTAGCAGTCAGATAGTAGCAACGGGACAATATAGGTAAATCACGCACTATCAAAATATTGAGGTCCTTGGCCAGAATAGACGAATACAAGAGGGACTGAAGAGCGATGGGACAGGACGGGTTCTTGGAATTGCGACACCTTGCCACCCTTTGCGATTGCGAATGACCGCCAAGGCATTGACCGAGCCCGGCGGCTGTAAAGCCGAGATATCTGATGACGATCATCGTCGGTGTAGGCGTCTCGAAGACTATCGCCGATAGCTTTCGCTGAACGTGGAGAAAGGCCTCCTGCGATCAAGACAGCGGGGATGAGACTCATCTCGACACGCCAGAACGTTTTTTCCCTCTTATCCAGGGCCGGAGGGCCCTCAACCACGCAGTGGCCGTTGGCACCTCCGATGCCAGAGCTTGTCATTGCTATAAGTGAGCGTCCTGAAGAGGAGCGGCACTTCAATGGCTCGGGCTCAGTGGGCACGCGAAGACGATACTCATTCCACTTGATGCCCTCGTTCGGGTTCTTAAAATTCACATTCGGGGGGATCATACCAGTATTGAAGATGCAGCATACTTTTGCCAGAGAACCCAGAAAGGCGGTTATTTCGAGGTGTCTGCATCAGATGCGTGAGTAGGTAGCCTCGCATAGATTTCGACACAACATACCCTATGTTTCCCTTTACACTTCCCACAAGCAATTCATCATCTCTTGAACATTCTGCCCCAATCCAGTTCGCCTCAGTAGGGTCACCCTTCTTGGTTCCTATTGTATCGCGTGTGAGTGGATGCAAACTTCCGCGGAACTCGTACATGCCTGTAGCGTGTAGTTCGATGAAATCAACATCCTGAGGAGACCTGCGCGCCATTCGGAACGCTCTCCTCATAGCCTCTCTCTGAGATTCTGCGACTGGCGCATTCACAGGTGCCTGTGCACCGCAGGAATTCACTCCGGTTCCCAAAATCTAGCGTGAAAAGACGTCAAGGACTATTATGCATCAGTAGGCGCCGCAACTCACACTGCAGTATATCTTGTCACCATCTAATAAGGCTGCATGGAGTGGCTTCAGAACTATAGAAACGACTCCCTCGCTTCGACTGAATCTAAACCAAGAAAAGAAATTAGAGGATGTCATTGACTGCATACAAATGTCCACTAACCCATTTGCCGATGCGTCGAATGGCTTACACTTCCCATCGGGAGATAGCACGCCAGAAACTTGACTGTAAGTAAGCCATTCGGCAAACCTAATCGATGCCGTAGACGTGAGCATGACTGAAGTTTACCCAAAAGAAAGTCAAAAGACACCTATGGTTTATCTGAGAACCCCCCACGACTGCCGCTTCGCATTCACTATTCCGCAGTGCCTGGATGGCAAGATGCGTTGCATGAAGACTTGAGCTACACGCAGTATCGACAGGGATTGACGGTCCGCGCAAATCCAGATGGTAAGATACTTTGTTAGCCAGTGTCGATGGTGCGTAAGCCAGGGACGCCCGAGCATCGGCATCATTCTGTGGATTTAAGTCAAATCCATAGAAGTAAGCCTTAGAAAAGGCAGATGACTGACGTGACCGGAAACGGAGAACAAGTCATGGGCAACGCCAGACGTATAACAGCCAATATTCCTACCCCGATAATCGATACCCGAGTCGAGTAGACTCAAAAAGGTGCACTCTATCAGTTTGCGCGTGCTCACGGGCAAGAGCCGCGCATCTCTACCCGTTATCCCAAACTCCATATAATCAAATTGGCTCAGGTCCCTGAGGAACGAGCCGGTATCGGGAATGACATTCCCGAGTGCATCCCCTTGAATGCTGGGAAGTGGCGTCAGAATATTCGGACGGACATGGAAGTCCCAATGTGGCTCACTGTTCGATATTGAATCTTTCCTTCGGAATGTGCTCGTAAGATTCCGCCTTTTCAAATAAAAACCTAGAAAATGAAAGGAGATCGAGGTTCTCAGCACTCCAAGCACCACTCGGTAGCTCGACTGCTATGCCGACCTACAGTTACTTTGATCAGCAGTAGACAAGGAGAAAGAGCATTGTTGACCTACAACAGCGATAGGGAAACTTTCTAGAGTCTGCATTTCGCTAAGTCTGCGGGCTGCAAGGCTTTCTCCAGGTAGATATCTATGCGTCCAATATATAGGTGAAATAGCACGGGAAGAAAGTGACAACCACATTTATGATGCACCTTGCATGACCGCACGCAATCAGCCAGATGAATTGACAGCTAGAATGTGCCCTGAATGCAGGGGCGTGAACGTCTGATTCTGTTACAAGATGTTGTAAGCGAGAGAACTGGACCAGCATCAGTCCTAAACCTTACCGTCCACTCGCGGCGATAAGATATGTCCTCGATATGATTATCGTCATTCACAGTGGCCATCAGAAATCAGTCTCGAAAATCGAAATGTGTAATACATTGTACACTCACCGTGCTGTCAGTTCCTACATAGTCGACCTGGAATAGGTCTTATCGACAAAGGCAAATAGCGGCACCGTGCGTTGTGACTCGAACTCCCGGAGAGGATGCCAGGACTGCCACGCAGCGGTGATGCAATCTCACATGCGCAATGGTAGAACATCAGGTTCGGACACAAGTGTAGAGTGTCGGATCTGACGGCTGGGCTCTGCAGGAAACGGTGGATAGCACCCTAATGACCGTGAAGACCTCCGAAAGGGGGAAGGGACAGGGGGGAGTGACCATTCTATGGTGAGTGGTGAGTGCCACAATGATGGAAAGTACGTGACATGTCGGACGAGTGGATTTTGGTGGGTGGAGATGAAGATGCGTTCAGCCCATCCTGACACTGGCAGAGCCACACATTGGGGTAGGTCTAAGTCGGTTTGACTCCTGCTTGTATTGCAGAGAGTTTACAGCGCCATACTCCTGGAAATGAACATCATACAACATGATCACGAAGTGCCAGTGGCTGGCACGTATAACCCGTCACGGTCCAAACCGCCGCTCGAGATGACCGGACCACCGACATTAGGACAGTCTTCACTTCACTGCCTCACTCGGGTGCTCAACCAAGTTCAGCCGGGCCGTAGCCGGCACTTCAGAAATGTTCTGCCTGTCAGATACTGTGAAATGAATCATTCTCAGCGGCGTACCAGTGAGATGCCTTGGCCCCTCCACACCGATACCGTAGAAGCGCTTCAACTCAGAGATAGATTGGATAAGAAGCTGCGTACCATCGAGTCGCCCGACATCATCGGCTGCGGCGGCATCAGGAAAAGCCGGAATTGTCTGAGAGCCTAACGTCAGGCTCCGCGGGCCGTTCAGATGCATTAGGACACATTTTCCTCAGGGCCTGTTCGGTTGCGCGGGTAGGTTAGCACTTTGGGAGTTACACTCTTTTAGGCCTAGCAAAAGATTGTACGGTAGGGATATATGAAAGATTGGCTTTTGTATATGATTTTGAGGCTCACAAAAGATGATCTTTATTGAGAATTTCGAAGCTTGTAATATATATTTTCAGCAGTATTATCTTTGTCGATACATTATAATTAAATCTTTCAGATTCCCTTCTGACACTGGAGGATTTGTAATCTTTAGGGCCGGGCAGAAGGTTGTATGAAAGGGAAT
>NW_006920412.1:428308-430313 GCF_000344685.1 Gloeophyllum trabeum ATCC 11539 | reverse complement strand
AGATTACAAATCCTCCAGTGTCAGAAGGGAATCTGAAAGATTTAATTATAATGTATCGACAAAGATAATACTGCTGAAAATATATATTACAAGCTTCGAAATTCTCAATAAAGATCATCTTTTGTGAGCCTCAAAATCATATACAAAAGCCAATCTTTCATATATCCCTACCGTACAATCTTTTGCTAGGCCTAAAAGAGTGTAAACCCCGAAGTGTAGGGTAGGGTAGGGTAGGGTTAGCTGGGTCCTCAGTTTCCCAGTGGTCCCAGTGGTGTCTATTCTCACCCTGAGTGTGACATGTGCTATTTATGGATGGATCCCACTTCTTGAGCGAGGCATTACCAAACTAGTGGAAGTGGAACTCAGCATTAGGTGGCCCGGTATCTGACTTCCACTAGTTTGACCTGTGTTGTGCCACATTTCCCACCCGTCCAATCACCCCCGCTGGTGTTGGTGAGTGCTTGCCACAGTGCCCTTGCACCAAGCATTGCGCCCTCCCCGCGGACCCAACTGTTAGGGTTTGGGTTAGAGGGGGGTTAGGGGGAAGGGACTAGAGACCAGATAGCAAGTCCTAGAGTCGACAACTAGGCAATAGACAAAGGGATGAGTTGTAGCGTGGCTGGTGGGTAGTATGGGAAGTGGGGGAGCTCCCAGACTTGATGGACTGGTCCAAACGGCCAGGGGTTGAAGGGGTATATTATGTGGAGTATAGGCAATGTGGTCTGACACCCGTTACAACATTTTTGGAAAAGATTGGCTGTGCCAACTTTTTCTTCCAATTTATCAAAAATCCTGAAAATCAGGCCAGGTGTCATCAGCCGAGGCACATGATGATGATGTGGTTGTGTGGTATGCTATTTTGGTCCCTTGGCATCACAGCCACAGCTTGGGAGTTTCTCTGCCACTAGCATCTACAGTGGTAAAGAGGGGTGTTCAACACCAGAAAATTGGAAGTACATGTTCTCAGAACATATGAATGGCATTTGTCACTTGAAGGAATTAGCTCGACACATGTAAACAGCAACAGACTGAGTCTGGGAGTCATATGCTTACATATGCATTCTCAATGCATTCTCGATCAAGATTGACTGACAGCTACTTCTGGCTGTGGCCTAGCCGAGATTTTGGGATTTTTGAAAAATCAAAATGCGCGTTGATAAGCCCCAGGATCGTCTGACCCCCGAAAACGCGGATTCAGCACATCATACAAGCGCCCCGGAGCTTATTCGACACAGCGCTCACACGCCTCTAGGCTTCTATGGGCTCTAAAAGACTTTTTCTATTTAGCTCCGGACTTCCTAACATCCTCGAGGCGTACACGGACCCATTCCGCGATTTATCTCCGCACACCGAAGCTCCGGAGTGACTGAACCAATGCGACTTCTAGCTGCATTAGCTCCGGGACCCGCGGACACTTCTATCGAGGGGCGTCGTCCTCATGCCCACTCTCCAGCACTCACTCCCCCTCATTTCCATCAAGATACCGAAGGTGCGGATGCATACGAGTCACCATAAGGTCAGCATCAGTCAGCAAACGGCCGGAGGTAATTAACACGTGACCGGCGTGTCGCACGGAGTGATGGGACCGCTTGGGTCAGGTGGCGAAGCGTCGAGGCGACCTATAGGGGCTGGAAAGAGCAAGTGGGAGCGCAAGAGAGTCGTATGGTATATGGTATAGCGGAGGAAAGTGCTGAGCAATCCTGTGGGTAGCGGCGTTTATTTGTTATTTATCTCCGAACGGTCGCAAAGCCATTCCTGTAGTATAAATTGTACAAAGTAGCATACAGAAAAATAAGTTTCGACTTCACCATCTCAGAGAATTAGAGTTACGATCTCAGTGACCCGAGAAGTTCGAAAGCGTCGAACTTAGTGAATTATAACCGATCTTAGCTTTGCCAATAGGCCTGACTCGTCGAGTGAATTATCTCCGCCATCGATCCAATTAGCTCCGGTGAGTCTCACATAGCGAAATAAAATTAACCAAGTTTCTCTAGCAATTTCTACT
>NW_006920412.1:400447-418225 GCF_000344685.1 Gloeophyllum trabeum ATCC 11539 | reverse complement strand
CAAAGCCATTCCTGTAGTATAAATTGTACAAAGTAGCATACAGAAAAATAAGTTTCGACTTCACCATCTCAGAGAATTAGAGTTACGATCTCAGTGACCCGAGAAGTTCGAAAGCGTCGAACTTAGCGAATTATAACCGATCTTAGCTTTGCCAATAGGCCTGACTCGTCGAGTGAATTATCTCCGCCATCGATCCAATTAGCTCCGGTGAGTCTCACATAGCGAAATAAAATTAACCAAGTTTCTCTAGCAATTTCTACTCCCGTGGGCCCGAACCTACACTCGGTTTCGTGGTTTGCGACTTTGTCTGCGACTTTCCGGAGATAAATACTCCGGAGCGTCCCTTAGTGTTTGTTTCAGGCGTCAAGGTTTTGTTTTATTTTTCTAGGTCTTCCTACGGACTACCCTACGGCGTCTTACTCCTCCTTTCCCCCTCGAACTATTAAATACCCTTCAGTTGTCTCGGACCGCCTTCACCCATATCACGGGGTTTAGGTTTATTTCCTTTGGTCCTTGGTGATTGTTGTGTGTCAGTGCATATCAACGCACACCAAGTAGCACTGTGATCTGCAAGCCACTTTGGTTAATATCTATGAAAACATATGACTGGAATTGCACATACTCCGCCACTCCTAGACAGGAAAGCTGCAATCAGCCAGGATCATGGGAGAGCTCTTAAAGTGTGTCATAACCTACCAGTAGATTTCATTGAGGGCTTCAACCTTGCCAAAATCCGTGATAACATAGTTGTATATGAAGTCAATACAGAATGCCATATGCAGTGTCTCAAAAATCCTGAATGAGCAGATGAGGATGTGCCCCTGAGCTCTAGATAAAGACAAATGGGGCTATACCATATTGTGGCTACCTGTCATTATCAATTAACTGAAGCAGTATTCAAATGATTGGGTTGACTGTTGCATACCATAGTTTTCAGTGGCCAGCTATCTTTTGTATAGTTCTGATAGTATAGGAATGTCTGTGTTGTTGTCACACCATACAAGCTATGCTCTTATAAGTCAATTGAGGTTTCCCCATACATATTCATAGTTTGCTTACATTGCAGCCATGAAGATACTCACCAGAAATGTCCCAGCAATGTCAGTTACAACAGTTGTAGCCATGATGGATACTAGTAGAAAGGTGTGCTAGCTACAGTCCTCTGAGTTTTCTGGCTTATATGCAGGAACACAGAGCTACCCATGCCAAAGTTCTCCAGAATTGATGAATCAGATGAGCCAAGGCACTGAAGTGGGCAAGTACAATCAAACAAGTTCATCATCATCTGCAATGGTCATCAGAAATCAGCCTTGAGAATCAGAATGTGTTATTCATTGTATGTTCACTGTGGCATGGCTTGATTGCCTGAGGTGATAGATTGAATACTGTTGTGTTACATCCATTTGACAGGCTATTGGTATTTGACAGATTTGTGCACATCCCCCTGGCTCCCCTGATTGTTAAAGTGTCTTCAACAGGTGATCTCCCAGTGCTGGTAACACCTGTGGACCTTCATGCCCATAATATTGCTGTGGGTATGTCACGTTCAAACCCTCAATCCTAGTGTGCATCTGTTTGGAAGGTGATGACAGGATGCACTGAGTTGCTCAAGTCAATCATAAGATGCAAATGTTTACTCTAGCACATGAAGCACAGCATATTCAGAGTCACTTGCCTGAGGGGACACCAGGTACCAATGCTTGTTTTTTGATAAGAACAAATCCCTAAGGGGTATTGCCATATTACCATTTCCAGATGATTGACAGGGGTATACAAATGGGAGGCTGAGAACATCAGTCAACATCCCCCATGACTACCACTCCGAACTTTAATCTAGACAACACATGGGAGTTTTGAGACTATAAATACTGTCTCTATGTATATTTGGAACAGTTCAAAGAGCAGAGAGCCTGATATGGATGCCCCTGGCCAGGGAAAGAACTCATGCCCTTCAGATCTGTGTGAGAACAAATATGGGAAGAATTTCACCATATGTATATGTCATACACCTTGTATTGTAACCATCATCTTTCCTCCTAACAAGGAAGGCAATTTGATCAGGACTACATTCAACCTCATCCATAGTGTTCCAGGCCACAACTTGGACCTGATTGGCCATATCAAGTTCCACATATGTTTATCCATGACTTCATTTGCAACACTGAATTTTACACAGAAATACAGAGCTTGATCCAGCAGGCCTAGCCAGTTCTTGAGATCATGCAGAGCAAGGCTTGGCTGGAGAAGCTGTAAATTGATGACATTAATAACTTCCCTCTTGTAAGTTGTCCACAGATTTTGCTACTGCCCAGCAGGACCGGGCTTCTTTGATACATCTATCTTCTCACATCGGGAAAACCAGAAAGCATCTTATCATCTTAAGGCTTAAATATGATATTCCGTAGCATGAGTCATAGCTATCCAGTGTGCCCCAATACTTGGTAGTCCTAAGGTCCACTTGATTTGAATGCAACAAAGCAACCCTACATACAGTATTATAGAAAGCTTGAGTTTTCATCTTGGTACTTGAAAACAGGCTCTTAGATCTAATCAGCTCTTACATCTTATTACATCTTATCATGTCTTGCTAAGATGCTTAAGACACTTATTTCGAATCTTTGACGTATACAAGAGATGTTTAGCTCCTCCTTGCTTTGGTGTGCAAAGTTCACAGCCTGTAGCTGCTGTGGAGTGCAATTCACAGCATGTAGCTGCTGCGGTGAATTGAGATGGAATTTAGTACTGATTGTTTACTTTGATATGCAAGTGAGATGCAAAGTATAGTCTATGCATGGACCGGAGTCTAGCTGCGCGAGATAATGCCAAGTGTAGCCGTGTGCCACTGGAGCCAAACATGGCACGCCGGAACTTGCCGGTTGGTCGAAAAGTGTGACGTATTGTGGGTTTGGCATAACCCCTCTCAAAGGAGGGGCACAATTTCCTGTTTTGTCGATGGCCAAAGCCTCTGTACAGTTGAGTCTGTGGAAACCCATACTGGTTCGTGGACCTAAAAAGATATGGACTATCACAGATTATGGGTTACTACACCTGTGACAGTGTGTGATACTATAGTGAACGTGACACAGCCTTGTCCCGACTGTTGCTCGCATGTGGGACATCAACGAAACGACAATTTGCACCCACTTTGGGACGAGGTTAGGATATGAATGGCATTTCATACCATACATGACCATAGTGACACTCATTTATAGGTCAAAATCCCCCATTATGTGCTAATAATATACCAGATTATAGGTCATGATTATGGCTTTTGAAGGGAACCGACTGCGTGGACCACCAAATCCTATGGGTTATTGCAGCTTCTGGGTTATGAGGGGTATGGGTTCTGACAGACTCGACTGTATTCTCATGAAGACCAGGCACAAGAGGTCCTCGTGTATGTTTGGCAGTTGACTTGCCGGTTCCATTGACCAAGTTTCGGGTTCATTCATTATGTAGGGAGCCTACCTGCCGTGCTGGCATTCCGGAACTTCTTCCGATGGACAAATGCCTGCTGTGTGGATTCCAACAGTCTGAGTATCTGATTTGGCGGGAGCGAATTCAGTGAGCCCGGACATCAGGCTGCTTCGTGTTCGATTCAGGCTGGCTGTGACTGCCAACGAAAAATAGCTGTGATGGACCCAAGAATACTGCTGATGATGCCGTTTCTATACTGTAGGGCCCGGACCATAGTCTGACCGAATGATAACTAGGAGCCTCGGGGTGCTCAAGAGACGCCGGACTGGATCGACATACAAAGATGCCTAGAAGTACTTATATCTGCACGCATGCAGGTCAATGGACACCCTTACTTTCGCACCTTCGTTGAAACCTATTTCCACAAACACAGGAACGTTCCTGGACGGCCAATTCGACTGAAGGCGAGATGGACGGTAGGCCAGTACCCCGGCTTGACGGTTCCATGAATGTCTACCCCGGCTTTGTGGACTTTCACCACAAGCATAACCCAGACCGTACATGCGCGCAGTTTGCTCTGGACGATGGTTCCATCGTCCGCATCTCGTTCGAGGAGTTCGCCCGTGCCACGCATCGAGTTGCGCGGTCCCTGCGATCGGATGGAAGAATGCGCAACGGCGAGGTTGTCGCGCTCATCGCGCTGTGCGACACGGTGATGTACATGGCTTTGCTTGTGGGAATGATCAGAGCAGGGCTTGTAGTGAGTGCTTCTGATATCTGTCGCGGACATGTGGATTCAACGCGAATGTTATGGGTGAAGCCGTTCCCGATCTCGCCGCGGAATTCAGCACCTGCGATATACAACCTGCTCTCAAAAATAGGCTGCCACCGTGCGGTCACAACCAAAACATTCCTTAAGCCCCTTCTCGAAAGCTGCGAGGCCGAGTTCGCGGGCAAGGGATATGAACTAGCGATCGACGAAATCCCGGCGTTCACCGATGTCTACCCGTTACTGGGCAAGGAAACTGCCAATGACCCATTTGAGCCATTTGCTTTGGAGGATTGGCATCCTGCCGTTGACGACGTCACTTTGTATCTGCACTCGTCTGGCTCTACTGGGTTCCCGAAGCCCATTCCGCAGACACACCGCACTGTGCTGCAGTGGTGCTCGCTGCGTGCGTCGTACCGCCGTACACTTACTAACGACTGTCTGCTGACTGTGATTGCAGCATGCTCCACCGAGGGTCGATACCACCCATGTGAGCTCGTCTGGGGCGCAATGATGACCCCGACATTCCACACCTTCGGGCTGTACATGCAACTGTACAGCGGCCTTGTCACAGGGTTTGCGACGTCGGTGTTCCCGCCGAAATATCCTGCGCCCCCGGTCATTCCGACGCCGGAGAATACGCTCGCAGCGCTCAAGGCGACGGGTTCGAACACAGCGATCGCGGTTCCGTCGTTTTTCGAGGTAAGAGGGGTGAGAAGTCTGGGGGATGTGCTCATGCATGTTTCGTAGGCGTGGGCGCACTCGGCCGAGGCGATCGACTTCCTCGCCACCATGGAGATCTGCGTCAGTCCTCCATCCACTTATATTGTGCCAGAACGTCGGACTCGTTAACGCCCAATTCCATAGTCATTCGCTGGCGGACCTTTATCTGTTAAAGCCGGAAACGCCCTCGTCGCACGCGGCGTGAAACTGAACACAACGTATGGCGGGACCGAGTTCGGTGCGCCCTCGCATATGTTCGACATCATCCCCGAGAACAAGGCGCCGGGGCTGATTTACAAGGAGCCGAAGGAGTGGTCGTGGACACGCCTGTCGGCGCGGGTCAAGTCGAGGTGGATCGACCAGGGGGACGGGACGTATGAGCTGCACATGTTGGTGAGTTCTCTGTTCGGTGGCTGGAGGGGTGACTGCGTGTTGAAGGATTGTATAGACGAACGAGAATCATCAGCTTTCGGTGGAGAACTTGCCTGACACAAAGGGCTACGCGACTTCCGACCTTTGGGAGAAGCACCCGACGATAGAGGGGCTTTGGCGTCTGTGAGTTGATCGAATGTGTACGCGTTCTGCTGGTTACGCTAACCCGGGCCAGGGTGGGGCGCACCGATGATGTGTTGGTACTAGCTTCCGGTAGAGTGATTCAGCATTCACAATGGGTGGGTACTGACCGTTTCTGTATAGGCGAGAAAACCGTTCCATCTCCAATGGAGGGCCACATCCTGCACAATCCTTTAGTCCAGGGTACCGTGATGTTTGGCCGGGGTCGCGATCAAGTCGGCATTCTCATCGAGCCGCACCCTGCACATGTAATCGACCCGAAGGACGAGAAAGCTGTTGTCGACTTCCGCAATAAGATGTGGTAGGTCGACGCAGCCTATGTGCACCAACTTGAGTGTGATCTGATGGGCACAGGCCGAGCGTGGAAGAGGCCAACAAGGAAGCACCGGCCTTTAGTCGCATATTCAAGGAAATGATACTGGTGACTGATCCCGCCAAGCCAATGGCACGCGCGGCGAAGGGAACTGTTATGCGCAAAATGACACTTGGTTTGTACGCCGAGGAAATCGATGCGATGTTAGTACAATGTTTGTACAGAAGAGATCGTTTGGAAGCTGAAACGATATGTCGGATAGGTACGACGCCGTAGAGTCGAGCATGAACATCGAAGGCGCCGACCCGCCTGCCGCATGGACACCGCCCGCGCTCGTTGAGTGGCTGTCGATACAGGCGAGACAGATCAATGGAGGGCGGGCGGTCGGCCCTCAGGATGATCTATTCAACAAGGGCTTTGACAGGTGACAGCGAAACATATCTACGTACAGTTCCAAAGACGTTTTCGCTGACACGTATATTCCAGCTTGAGCGCGACATTCCTGCGTAACAGGATCATTGGCGCTCTGCGCAAGTCGGCGGAGCCTGGTGCGAAGCAGGCATTGGCGGGGGTCACGCAGAACATTGTGTACACGAATCCGTCGATTGTGCAACTCGCGGGCGCGGTCGCGGCACTGCTGAGGCCGGAGAGCGTCAATGAAAAGGCGTCGCCCACGGATGCGATGGAGGCGATGGTGGAGAAGTACTCGGCTCAGTTCCCGAAACCCGTCAGCCCGGAATCACCGCCAGGGGACGGTGCCGTGGTGCTCCTGACAGGCTCGACGGGCAGCTTGGGCTCGTATATCTTGGCTGCGCTGCTGGGTGACGACAGGGTGAAGAGGGTGTATGCATTCAATAGACTCTCGGCGACGAGCCCGACTGTCGACAGGCAGAAGGCTGCGTTTGTGAATAGAGGCCTGTCGGGGGATTTGTTCACATCGAGCAAGGTGGTCTTTGTTGACGGTGACGCGAGTGTCCCGGACCTTGGTCTGTCGAGTGACATGCGTACACACGACGCGGTGCGTTTGGATGTTCCTGACTGCATGCATAGCGATGCTGACGATTTATATGTTCCCGTCAGATACGAGATTCCGTCACACACGTCATACATAACGCATGGAGGGTCGACTTCAATCTCGCCTTGCCGTCCTTCGAGCCGAACATCCGCGCAACTAGGGGCCTCATCGACTTTGCTCTGACGTCTAAGCACGGGGCGCAGGTAAAATTCGTGTTCACGTCGTCGATTACGGTGGCGCAGGCTTGGGACGCGGCAAAGGGGCCATTCCCGGAAGAGATTATACCGAAGCCTGACGCTGCCGTCGGGGGCGGGTACGGCGAGGGGAAGTACGTCGTAGAAAGAGTGCGTCGTAAGCTGAAATTATTGTGGTGCGTGTGCTAATGCGAGAGGGTTTGTAGGTCCTCGCTGCGGCTGCTGAGGAGACTGGCCTGCGGAGCACGTCTCTGCGCATCGGACAAATTTGCGGCGGGGAACCAGACGGCGCGTGGGCGACGACGGACTGGGTGCCCATACTATTCAAGTCGAGCTTAGCGCTCAGCTGCCTGCCTGACTCTCAGGGTGTGAGTGCTCTTCTCGTATCACCCGCGGCTTCGAGTCTGACATTCCGTATAAGACTGTCTCGTGGCTGCCTATGCAAGCGGTGGCAAGGACCGTTCTGGACGTGGGTCTCGCTGCGGGGGAGCCGCCGCTGGCTGTTAACGTCGTCCACCCGAGGCCGGTGAAGTGGACGGATATTATGGTGGCTATCAGGAAAGCCTTGGGTCACTCCTCTGAGTCGCTGGCCCTTGTATCGTTTAGCGAGTGGGTTAGCCGCTTGGAAAAACGAGCGGCCAAGGCTGAGACGAATGGCCATGGACTTGTGGTGAGTAAAGACGTGTCAGGCGTCGAATGTGTTTCTGACAGTGTCGTGCAAACAGCCCGCCGTCAGGTTATTGGAGTTCTTTCGCAAGCATGCGGCTGCTGACACTGCAAAGGCGAGATTGAAAGGTGGTGAGGCTGGAGGGGTCGCTACATTCTCGACTGAGAAAGCGCAGGCTCTGAGCCCGACTCTGGGGCAATTGGCATGTCTGAATGAGCAGGACGCTGAAAGGTGGGTGAGGTACTGGAAATCGAAGGAGTTCATGTAAATGCAGACCATGTGGTGGACTTGCTTGTGTAAATTTAGGTGTATTATGATATATGCTGCTCGGCCATGGTACATTGCATCGAGTTTGCTCGCCTGGTCAATGACCGTCAATCCCAGTGTGGCTCAAGAGCGATCGCCGCTGTCCACGTGCACAGAAGCAACGGATCCGAGGCATCGGCAATCTCGGTGCACGCCTCCGTTGCTCGCCATTGGATGACCAAAATCCTAGATTTCGCAGTTCTAAACGCCATCAGCGTACCTGGTCACACTCGCTGCCACGGTGCAATGGAAAAATAAAACCGTTCCTCCCATCCGTAATGCCAGAGAATGCCAGAGCAACGCTCGACGACTGCAAGTCACGACCATGAGTTCGCTTTCCATTTATGGCGAGCGGATCGCTCAATTTAGCAGGTGCTGATGGCAGATTTGATACGCGGACCTCAACCGAGGGCCGAGGCTAAGCGAGCGTTTAGAGTCGTCTGGAGATTTGGAAAGGGCGGTCGACCCCCCCCCTGCTAGATTTAAAGTGTAGAGACGGTTTTTGCTCGACGAGCCTCATCAAAACTTGGTCTAAGCGAGAGCGTGACAAGACGGCATCTCGGCTTTGATGCGTTTAGAGATTTAGAACTGCTCAAAACGCGTTCTAAATGCTTACGGGGAAGTCATCCGTTGACGAGGCCCGGGGCATGCAGAACTCGCGCAGTTGCTGGATTTCCTCTGCAGGCTATGACGTTTGCTATTTGAATATATTGTAGCTCTTTCCTGTCGACGTGATTGAGACCTATGGCATATGCATCTCATTCGAAGCAATAAATAAATATTTAGCAGATGTTACATTATACACCCCACTCCAGTCCCCTCGAGTAATGCGATATATGATCATACAATGCGCCACGGAAACCAATTAGTACACGATCGACGCCGTCTTGCCCTTCCACGAATCCCAGTTCTTGATGATGTCCTCCACAATGAAATGCGCGACGTCCTTGCGCGAGACCGTGTACGCGCCCGGGATAATCGTATCCGACGTGCGGTACTTCTCCTTCGCCGCGCCGTCCGTGAGCAGCGCCGGCCTGACGACAACCACCTCGTCCTTCAACTCCCCCTTCCCTGGTAGCCCTGGAGTCGTCTCCCACCCCTTGGGCAGGATATGCCCCTCGGGCTCGGGGTCAGCCCACGCGCGCCCGGTGGTGTGTGCGAGAACGCGCTCGGCGCCGAGCTTGTCCTTGTGCGGGCCGTCGAGGAGGTAGCCGTACATGAGGCGCATGGCCAGCGGGAGCGCCTTGTGCGAGGCCTCGTCGAGCCCGTTGGAAGTGATCGCGATGATGTTGGGCCGGGACGAGGTAGCGGGGAGGGTGGTGAGCGCGTTGAGGAGGGAGGCGGTGCAGAGGTTGGGCGGGGTGATGAGGAAGCCTTTGGTGAGTGAGAAGTGCGGGGTGCCGCCTGCGTGCGGTATTGTCAGGGGGAGTACTTGACGAGGTGTGCGGTCCGGGTACGTACCGACTGTGAAGAGGAGAAAGTCCACTTGTCCTTCGCGCTCGCCCTGCCCGGCTACTTCCCATGCGCGCCGCACGTCCTCCTTAACCAGCGCGTCGCCCTTGACGAGCCTCGCTTTCCCTGATGCGATGTAGCCCTGGATCTTTTCGTCGTTGTCGAATACGGATGGTGATCTGAGCAGGAAGGTGATCGTCGCGCCTTTCTCTGCGCAACAGGATGAATGAGACGGCGTACGCTGGAGACAACAAAAGCTACTGACCTAGGAGACGAATCGAGGCATAGTAGCCAATGTTTCTCGACGCCCCGATGGCAAGTATCTTCATATTTGTGCTGATCATAGTGAGGAGGGCTTGGGAAGTGTAGTGGACGGATGGGGAGTGTCGTTGGTGGGTTAGCCTGCAGCCATGGCGCCCCCTTTATACTGCCTGCCTCCTGTCCCCAGTGAGCCGGCGGTCGGCATTAAGTTGTGTATTGAAGGCCCTAATCACAATCGACACCAGCTGTGGCAAAGATCTGCAGGCTGCGCTCCGCGGATTTGAAATACGGCCATTCTTTCGCAAGCACCGCCACCGGAACGCGACGCGCTTGTGGCTGGCTGCTGCGTTCAACTTGCGCGCTTGGGCGTCGTGCGGGGCAGCACGCAGCTTTATCAGACACAGCCCGACGCCAGAGGGAGTGATTCGCGCAGTCAACGCGACTGGTATGTTTTGATTTGTGATGTTGCCAAGTACAAGGGTCAGCACAAGGTTACACGTCTTGATACGACTCGGAGACTCGACATACGGCACAATGACCCAGGTGAGTATGACTCATGTTGCGCTCTCTGGGCGGACGGTTATATGATGATCAATGAGTCAACTAGGGAGTGTTTCCGCTGGTTTGTCCGTTCCTCGCGGACGACGAACCGCTTGCGTGCACGTATGTATAGGCCCTGATGCGTGAAGTTTACATGAAAGTGCTGCTGCGCATCATGTCTTCTGCATTGGTCGTGTCACCCGTGCGAATCACAATAGTGCGAAATATGGTAGCCCAAGAGAGGGACGAGTGCGTTTACCCGGCCCACATCAGGGTGGAGCAGGCGCAAGTGAGTCTTCATATCGTTCACACTTCGCACTCCCGACTGCCCACTTATGAAGAAGCTGCAGATTCGTAACTTCCGATTCCATTGATATTTTATTTGTCGCTAAACGTGCAGACCTCAATGACTGCGCTGTACGAGTGAGTCCCCTCTCACGATAGCCCCGTTCTGAAACGCTGCGCACGACGTCGCCGCCTTCGGGGAAGTGCTATACAGTCCCGGCTCCACTTCGTCACCCCCATTATTCCCCATCCATTTCTTTCAATGACAGGGACACGTGCACAACTCAGGCGAGGACGCCGGAGCAACTTATCGTTCATGAAACACAACAAGGGCTGCAGAGCATGGATGGTTCTCTGAGGTGCGATGGGCTGAAGCTCTCGCACCTGCCATCCAGCCTGTAGCACATCTCGAGAATCGCAAAGGATACATTCTTCTCCACGGCCCTCGATCGATACGATGTACCCTCCCCGACAGTCACAAGCGCACGCATCAGGCTCTAGCCTGGTAAGGAGTCCAAACGTCCTACTGTTGGAGACGTACCAGATATAACACGGCAGCGGGACAGGTATGTGGTTCATATTGATATTAAAGAGCGGAGGTGCATGCAGAACTAGGAGGAACAGTGGCTGGCGCGAAAGAGGCTCGCAACACATCCCCGGGTCGAAGGCGCGTAGTTTAGTAGACACCCGGGAGAGAGCGATTGCGAGACATGCGACGACGGCGGACAAGAAGGTGAGATGCCACCAGAGCTCTGTCTCTCTTATCATGACCGATACGATCAACGAAAGCGTAATCCGGCCTAGGTACATACCATTGCATATCAGGTCATCATGTGGGCAGAGAATGCTCCCTGGCGAGATACTTCGCGGTCTTCTTAGCGTACCACTCTCCGGCAGTAAACCCAGGAGACAGTTTCTCGCTGCCAGACGCAGCCTTGGCCGCACCAGCGATCAAGCTGCTCTCTTCCGCGAGAGGCCTGAGCTCGACGTCATCAGCGGGCCTCGTG
Organism: Gloeophyllum trabeum ATCC 11539; assembly: GCF_000344685.1. NCBI lineage: Eukaryota > Fungi > Basidiomycota > Agaricomycetes > Gloeophyllales > Gloeophyllaceae > Gloeophyllum > Gloeophyllum trabeum. Next base: position 406,703 of record NW_006920412.1, on the reverse strand, counting down.
AAATACACGATGGACCAGCGCTCGTGTTGCGCCTGTAGACCCGGGGGAGGGCTGGGAGCGGTGAGTGCGCTATAATACGTGCCTAGGAGGGTATACGCACAGGACTCGATGCACGCTCGATCGGAGGAGGCCACCGCTAAAGAACTCCAATGCATCCCCGACGTTGCATATGATATGTCCCGGTAAAGGCTCGCGTATTCTGTGAGTACCTGATGCATCATATAGTGCAGACAGTTACCTTGACATATTTCCATGTGCCGTCCGTTGGACAAAGGATTTGCAAACCGCCAAGCCTGTTGAAGACCGCCGACTATCATCCATTAGGGAAGCACTGATCACAACATTGCAGCACACACAAGTGACCCAAAGTCCGTATGTGCCCCAAGCGCTATCCGACCCGACTCCTGGCACGGAGAAGTCCTCAGGCAGCGCAGCTCCGAGCAGCTCTCTGCGCCCGCGGCATACGCATGCAGCCGCGCCAACGTCCCGTTGGGCAGCTGCAGCTTCCCGGTGAGTGCTGCCAGCATCGCGAGGTTCATCGCCACGCAGCCGCGCACGAGCGGCTGCACGACGTCCTCCATTGCCTCGCGGAGCGGCGCGGGGTACGTGCGGTGGACCTGGGTGGGGTAGGCGAGGACGTCGTCCTGGCTGATGTTGATGAACTCGGTTATGTCCCTGGTGCCGTGCTGATCTACTGGGACGGTGCCCTTTGCTTTGTAGCTGCGACGAATTCAGAATAGTACTGCGTCGGTGACCAGGGCTCATGAGAGATATACAGACCCATGCGCGCCTCGGTGGTCGCGTTGCAGGAGTTCTAGCTTGTCCTTCAACGGCAAGTTGAGTACCTTTTCCGCGGTTCTGAACATTGCATTGACGAGTAACTCCATCCCATGATTCTTAACACTGCGAACAATATTTGCACCGCTTATCAGCAGGCGCTAGGTGTGACGTACTACCAGAAGCCTTGGGTGGCCGCTGCATGGTAGAGTTTCTCTATCTCTGAGGGTTCACCAGCTAGAAGCAGTTGATAGTCAATTATGGATAGTTGTTCTGTCGGAATATCGTCTGGAAACGGAGGGATGTCAGTACAGTTGTGCATAGGCATAGAATGTACTGGCGCCGCAGCAGCTGGAGGTGTTGCTCTAAGTTGGAGGGAGCACCACAAACCTTATAGGTCGTCCTTCTCACAAGCAGCACTAACATTGCCACCTTCTGTCCACTGTGGACTCGGAACAGATGGTGGCGAACTAGGGCAGGCCCCGGGCCGTAACCCGTTCGTCTTGATTCGGAGCTCGAATGTATGGTTGGAGCTGCTAGCATGCTAGTGGGCGACTCCTTACCCTCCTTCAAGTTCCCAAGTATCTGGAAGTCTAATGGCTATCCAATGTAGGCCCCAGTTTCATGCTTTTGTAGAGAGGCGAAATGACCCAGTCGCCATTATGATCGCCCGCGACCACCATTCCGAGCCCTGGATACTGACAAGCATTATCATCGCTGCAGTTGAAGGTGAGCATGAATGGCACTGGATGATCCATGTTTAGCACCTGCGTGTCGCAGATATAGATAATGCATGCTGGGATAAGCTTGTAAGACTGACACCGGTTCATGAGTGGTCGGAGTGCCGCCTGTCCCCGCCTTCAACAGGAAGCCCATGGACCTATTCGAGCTCGCTACCAGTATGATTACTGAGGCACTGAGGCCTCACACAGGAGGCTTTGCAGAGCTTACGAGCGGCCTCACAAACGCATGCTACTCCAGATGTGCGTCCTCTCACCGAGCTTCATCATAGTCGTGCAATCTTGTGGATGTCCCTCCCGTATTTGACCCGTTGGCCTACATATACTCCGATTAGGCTATAGGTATGAGATGGTCGGGGGATAATCTGGAGAACTCATTGTCTGCCCATATCACCCTTCTACAGGCTTGATTCCCCTGATTGCTGCCAGGCAAGGTGTAAATTCAGCGGTTGACCAGACTAGCTGCGAGTTCTGCTCCCTAACCCGATCCTGGGGAGCTCGAAAGGAAAGGGAGACCAGAGTCTCTCCTGGTCGTACGCCTCTGGTTCGATGGTGACGTATTTGACTTGGCGGCATTTCGACACGATATCGGTGGACATCCACTTCGGCTAGCTCGATGTGCCCGGACTAAACGACACAAAGGCGTCCCTTCTGATGTGTTTGGTTGTCAGCGTCGGTCCTCAAAGGATGTGATGCGTCCATAAGTCTCAGGACCCTTACCGCACATTTTGGGCACTAGCATTGTAGCCTGGTACGTGATTGTCTATAGAGCTGCGAGGTCTAGACGCAGGCGGCAAGCTCTGTCGCAATATTGGAGCGCTTAAGGAAGACCGAAGTCGTAGGGCAGGGTCTTCCGTTACAAGCTCATGATCATGGTAAGTGCCACGGATGTCAAGGATCGTCTTAACAGGTCCTTCAAGCGTAGGTGTGTCGCCCGGGCCATCCTGTACATTCCACGACAGCACATATACAAATTGGCACACTAGTGAGGGCGGAATAGTACACAGCAATACAACTATCCAATACAACCCTGACCGGGGTCCGTGAGTCCATATCATCGTTATTGATACATGTCCGTAGATCCAAATTCAACTGCAGGCGAAATGTGAGTCAGGTGGTGAGACCATATTTTTATCGGAGCACTGACCTTCCTTCGTAGATCCATTACAATCCGCACTGGGAGACATCGACCTGGGTCACGGTGGCGTCAACGCGACCCAGGAATTCAGCCTGGTTATCCGTCAAATCATTCATCGCCTCCAAGGCGATGTTGAACCCATTATCCGTATGGTCTATCGCGAGCACCGTGATCGTCTTCCCGTTATAGGTCAGCTGCCAACACGTCCCGCACTGCGCTGAGTTCCACCCCGCCACCGCGGCGGCGCCACCGATGTACGGGAAGTCGGGGATGGAGCCGAAGGTCGAGAGCCACGGGTACTTCGAGAGGAGCCCGTTGGGCCCGTTGGAGCAGGCGACGGTGTTGAGCGACTGCCCGCTGTTGTCGTAGGTCTGGTCGTAGGAGACGGTGACTGCCTTTGTCAGGGGCAGGAAGACGGCGGCGAGGGCGACGAAAGTGGAGATGAACTTCATATTGTGAGTGGTTGATTAGCGGAGTCTTTCGCTGTGGTGGGGGTAGTAAGAACTGTGCGTTTTCAGTTCTTGCTGAGGTCGATGCTGTCAAGGTGCGTCCTTTTATGCCCTATGAACTCGGCATCCGTTAGCCGACTTCGGGAGGTTCAGCAAAGTCACTGTATTGATTTTTTGTCCTGTGAACACGACCGGTCATTCACAGCTTCATGTAAGTCACGTTCTTGCACCGAAACACATACGGCGGACAGAAATCGCCTACCGGAAGTCATCTAGAGCCAAATGCTGGACCAATCCGTGGGGGTCGGATGGGTTGGGTATCCCGCGTACCCAAAGATATCCCTTGCCTGCGGGTATGTCTGCCCGCCAGTGGTAAATCTGAGCTCTGCCATCAATATTGCGGGAACTCATGACCTAGATAGCGTATATCGAGAGTACCGCTCACTGTCTCGGCGAGCCTCACAGGGTCGACATCTCTATCCGAGAACCACTTTTACGTCGTCAGCACAGTCCAGCCACAGAGCATACAAAATCGGGTTCTATATGCGGCTTTAGGAAAAAACATGACCCGACCGAGTCTGCCACAGTACTCGCACCGGCGAGCAGTGGAAGGCGACGCGGTCGACCTAATATGTTTGAGACGAGGAGTGAAGCTGTCTCAGAGAAACGACAGAGTATACCTCGAGCAGCTAAGAAAGTATATCACATTGTCAGACTCGATATACTGTGCATTCCCAGCGGTGTGCATGTCGGCTGCAGCAAATGCGGAAACAAATCTACCGCAATTGCCACAAAGCCAGATCCATGCCCGCGCGGATATCAACGCCACTGCTGAACGCATATACTCATCCGAAGGTCATAGACCCTGCACCTCTGTTGACTGACGCTCACCACGTATCTACCACTCATACTCCCCGCTATCATTCCAGAAAGTCCCGCTCTTACCCTTGATATCATCCAGCGCAAGCATCACAGGGTTCACCGCGCCCTCCTCGACCGTCTTCGGCGCGCTCGGCCCCGCCATGTCCGTCTTCACCCACCCGGGACACACCGCGTTCACCAGCAATCCGTTCTTATCCCGCGTCTGATGCGCGAGCGCGCGCGTGAGCGCCGTGACGCCCATCTTGCTGGTGGCGTACGCGCTGCCGTACCAGCCCTTCTCTTTCCAGGTGCCGGCCTTGACGTCCGCGCGGAACTCGGCCATGAGGGCGTCGACCTCAGGGACGGCGCGTGCGTTGCGGAAGCGCGCGGCGAGGTCCGGGGAGGAGAGACGCGAGAGGACGCCGCCCATGCTGGAGACGTTGATGAGGCGGCCGTGGGTGGGATTCAGGAGGGGGAGGAAGGCCAGGCACATCTGCGGTTGCGGAGTTAGCGCATATACCGACACATTCATCTCTCCTAGTCCTACATACCTCCTTCGTTCCATAGTAATTTGGTGCGAGCGTGAACTCTACAATCTGCTCGTCGAATGCCGGGCCTTTGGTCGCGACCGCCGCATTATTGATCAGGACATCTATCTGTCCGTGCCGCTCCTTCATGGACTTGGCCAGTGCGTGGATGGACTCGGTCGAGTTGATGTCTAACGGGTGGAATTCGATCTTCACCGAGGCAGGCGCGGTGTTACGGACTTCTTGCAGGGCAGCTAGGCCGCGAGATTCGTCGCGGGCCGTCAGCTTGATATAGGCGCAGTGCTCGGTTAGTTCATACTAAACAAATGTGTAACTGTACAGATTCACATAGATCAGCAAGCTAGAGGCTCCCGTGGTTTGCGCGAGGTAGGAGCCTTCGAACCTTGCAGCAAGCCGTTCTACGATGGCCTTTCCTATCCCTTTGTTCTGAATGAAGTATTCATTCGGTTTATTGGTGCTATCAAAGGTGATGGATGACATACCGCGCCTGTAACAATTGCAACAAGTTCCTTTTCAGCCATGGCAGCAGTGGATGTCGACAGCGATGAGAGTCTTGTACGGTGGACTTGTCGATGAGTACCTCCCTGCACGTCGTCACAGCCGTCTATTTATGCTCTCGAGTCCGGCGTCGAGCGTCGTCATCGTACCGGGATGGCGCACGGCTCCGAGACTCGTATCCTGCTGACAGAGACCGTCGGCCTTGGTCAGCTGCATCGTAGTCCCCTCCATCGTGTACGTGTGCCAGGGCGTCCAGTGGTTGCCCACTACTAGTAAATGTCCGATTTGGAGACCCCAAGTACTCCGGGATGGATGGGATATTTCGCCGTTTGGCTCCGGCATGAGGGATGCATTTTCCATATTATGAAGTTCTGCTTGCTTGTGTTCGCTGCGGTTCTCTTTAGGTTTTCTTCGGCATCTCGTGAAATCAGATAGACTTGAAATACCTGATAGCATCACCGCTATATTGAGAAATGCATTTGCCATTTATGGAGGTCCTATTTCCCCATCGAGATATGTTCAAGATCGTTGGCGTTGATGGAGTATGGTTTTCTCTCGTCCTCACGGAGAGCTACTAAAATGCGGTACTATACGGCGCTATCTCGACATCCACACAACAACTAGCATTTATGGCAACAGAGAGCGTTCAGCTCGATTTTTGCCGCAGGATGGACCTGTTGCCGACGGCACCGCTGTCAAGGCCCCGAGAACCGCCTGTAGAGTACGTCACACAGTGTGACTATGGCACAGGTTGACTTGTGTTGTCTATAACTTCTTTCGGATGGGAACCTAAGGTCCAAAATTTATATAGATGTGTTCTTGTATTGTATATGAACTATACTAGATACTAATATTGAGCGCCGAAGTGTTATGTGGTATGCGACATCGAGAAGATAATATCATGAGCCATCATAACATTCGGAGACGTCCGATGCTATATCTCACGCTACTTTACGCTCAATTCAGACTCAGCGAGCTCGAATGCACATCCTCGCAGAGGTTACTGCTTGTGCTGTAGTCCCTTTATACGAGTATAACCGCCGATAACACTTAGTTTACAAGTGTCCCATTCAGAAAAAAGAAGCCAATCCAGAAAGAGTCTGCAGGAAACAGAGTGATACCCTCCAGAGATTGGCGAATGCCCTTCATGTCAGGTCCGTCTACTAATACATCGTGTAACTGAGCATCTCTTAGTCAAGACTCTGTTCAACTATTAGGGAGCCCCAGTACTTTGATATTCATACA
>NW_006920412.1:347558-399123 GCF_000344685.1 Gloeophyllum trabeum ATCC 11539 | reverse complement strand
TGTAGTGTGTGCACGATGTCCTCTCTGACACTCCACAGGGCCCCTCCATAGAGACCGTGGACAGCGATGGAGATGTGTCGGATGATGCAGTTATGGATGACACGCCGCTGGAATGGGATAAGTGGTAGCATACCGAAATGATCTATTTGACGGTTGATTTCCTGGTATGATATACCTAATTCATGCGTTAATTAACGACAAATAGCTCTTTAGCCAGGGGCTTTGCCCCGTACCCGCTCTGGTTAATTAACCGTGAATTACGCAGGGTGAATTAGCCCCCCCAGACCGCGACTGTTAATTTACTCGGTGAATTAAGGCTCTGACCTATTACCCCTTACACTATTGCCAAAGAGTCTGAAGAGTCCAACTTATCCATGCACGAATTATTGCAAGCAATGGAAGCGATGAAATGCCGATAATGTCCTCCCTGCGGGCATTATCGTCTCGATTACCCTTTCGCAAAAAGGATCACAGTAAGGTGACCGGGGGTTGCTTTCTTTGCCGGGTGCCTGGACCATGCCCCAAGCCCGGCTGGACCTGATCATTCCGAGCTGAACGCTCTCTGTTGCCATAAGCATTGACCTGCCTTCCTTAGATTGAACCACTTCCTCATATATCACTAGCACATCCTTACCGTTCCTCTCAGAATTAGTCGGTGCGCACCAGGTACTTCTTGTACAATACCGATTTTTGACACATACGTATTGTTCGCTCGCAGTACTGAGCCTCCTGTACTGTCTCTACCCCGCACGACTTCGTACACTGTACAGATTCTCCCCACTGGGGAACGTTGCCGACGGCAGGCATATGCGGACCGACTCGGTCATGTACGTCTCAGAAGCTGCGAAATGCGTCCAACTTGCCTTCCGAGTTCTTCGAGATCGACACGACTTACAGTTTCTGACCCATCTGGACTCGCTGTCTCCTTTCCCGTGAGCGTACTGTCTGCCCAGGCCTCCTCACTGCAGGCAAAAGACGTGCAGTTTGAGGGACAGCGATGGGGACCCTGTGGGTCTCCTGATCTTCGTGTGACAGGTTTTGGTTACTAGCACTTTCCGCCTGGACGCTCTTCGGTAATATGTATGCCGATTCTTCTTACGCCGATGCCCGTGCTTGATCTGAAGCGGGGAAATAAATACTCTATAGTGACGGCGACGACTCCGACTCGGGCACGCTTTTCCTTCCCTCCCCTTTCCCCGTTTCCTCTCTGTTCTTGGTGTGTGCTGTCTGTTGTACGATGGTGGCGGAAGACCGGCGAGGTGTCTCGTCTGATGAGTTGACGATTCATGACAACAACGATAATGACCGGTATCTTGCAAAAGAGAAGGAGGAGGCAGTTCAAGAGACTTCCCCTTCCGCAAAGGAGACGGCGGCGGCGGCGCTCTCGGACGACGATTTTCCGGACGGAGGGCTGCAGGCGTGGCTAGTCGTCCTTGGTGTACGTTCTCCATCTAACTTCAGCTCGCGAAAGTCATTGAAACAATCATTAACTCGAACAGTCCGTCTGCGTTAACATATCCACGTGAGCGCGTTGTATGGCCTAAACTTTGCCTGTGCATCGCTCAATACTGATTGTCGGTCAACCTGTATACTGCTACTTCACTAGATTCGGATTGGTGAACGGATGGGGGGTAAGATGATCCGCTCACTTGATTGACTATGTTAATGACTGTCCCTTGTCCAGACCTTCCAATCATATTACACACAAACACTGCTCCCGAATACCAATGCATCCGCTATGTATGCCTTCATCTTCCCTTCCCCCCGACGAGCATCCTGGTGCTGATCTCACCACAGCGCATGGATCGGCTCAATACAGGTAGGTATCGACACTCTCCGTGCAATGGTGGGCCGATTGACCTAATGCTCGCCAAGTACTCGCTCGTCTTCCTCCCCGGCCTCGTCTCCGGACGCCTTTTCGACATAGGGTACTTCCGCCTGCCCTTCACGATCGCGAGCATCGTGCTCCTGGTAGCTTGCTTTCTCACCGCAGAGTGCACGCAGTACTGGCAGTTCTTGCTCTGCCAGGGCTTTGCAATCGGCGTGAGTCGGTTATATACATCAAGCGTCAGAGCGTGCACTCGGACTAATGGACTGAATGGCTCTCAGCTGGCCTCGGGGGTGATGTTCGGGCCCACGCAGGGGATCCTCGCGCACTGGTTTCGGAAGAAGCGGCAGACGGCACTGGGGATATGTGCGATTGGGTCGTCTATAGGCGGGACTTTATTCCCTATCATATTCCGAAATTTAGTTGGCAAGATTGGGTACGATTCCGCCCGTCCGTTCTTCAGGATTTAATTCACCGTAACAATATGGTGGTTTAGATTTAAATGGACCATACGGGTGATCGGGTTCATACTAATGGTGACCGTGAGCGTCGGGAATGTTGTGAGTTGTCTCCCCGGTGTCTTTAGGGCTCCCGATGTGGCACTCGCTGATGACCAGGTACGGCGGTGTGTTAGACGCTTCGTAGACGGCTGCCGCCGATCCATGTTTCCGGCGGACTGTTTAACTGGAAAGCTTTCAAAAAGCCGGCGTTCTCGATTTACGTGTTTACTTGCTTTATTGCGTTCTTGGGGTTGTATACAGGTGAGGCTTCGAGTCTTAGATGTCCTCTAGGGATGTCATATCCTCAAATTCCATCTGAGCGTCAGCCTGATGTTTACAAAAACCCCATCGTATACGTGAATCTGACCCATATTTCAGAGACCTGAGTTAGACGCATCACTGACTTTTTCCCTGCAGTTTTGACCTACATCGATATCAGTGCCAGTGACGCAGGGGTCGACGAGAGCTTCACGCTCTACCTCGTATCCATTGCCAATGCCAGTTCGGCGTTTGGCCGGATAATGGCAGGCTTCCTCGCCGATCGCATAGGTGCGTATCTACACCACCTGCCCAGTCATGGAGATTTATTCCAGTGCTCCGCCAGGCGGGATCAACGTCATGATGCCATTCACTTTCGCCGCGGGGATCCTAACCTATCTCTGGCCGCTCGCACACACCAAGTCGGGCTTCATCGCCATCGCGGTGTTGTACGGCTTTTCGTCGGGAGTGTACGTTTCCCTGCTCATCGCACCTGTGCTCGCGCTTGGCGAGACAGGCGACGTCGGGCGCAGGGTGGGCATGACGATGACGATCCAGGCGTTCGGCGCACTCGCGGGGCCGCCCATATCTGGGGCGATTAACGTCGCTACCGGGGGTTACCTCGCCACCGGGATTTATGCAGGTCAGTCTGGCGCATGTTGCGTTACGATGACACCGAGTTGACTGGCCGACTGCTCGCTTGGTGCAGGGACCGTGATCATGCTTTCGGTCGTCCTTATGGGTATTGTCCGCTATCTGGTCCTTGGAAAGCTGTGGGGAAAGTTCTGAAGGGCAGCTGCTGGCTTGCAACGTCACTTCTGACGCGAGCTGAATTAGCGTGTATACGTGGTCAGCTCGTAGATTATATTCGCAATAGAGGGAAGCCTTTCCACCCCTCCACGGGGATCAGCCTGGATCAGCCTAAAACGCTACTGTACTTACATTCCATTTGTAATCCGATTGTTAGCAGAGCATACATGACCCGGGAATGCAATACATAGACTCTAGTCAGAACTTCACCGCGAGAAGTATGACAACCAGGAAATGAAATAACGCTGAGTTTCAAAGGCCTCGGCATTCCCCGCACCGTCCCGGAGGCGTCAAATTTCGTTTCACCGACTTTCGTCCTGCAAAGGTCTATCTGATCTATCTATCGCGCCCACCGCCGCCCGTACTCTAGCCAACGCTGGTCGACATCGCTGGTCGACCCCTAGTATCGCAAAAGAAAACTCCCAAAAATCATGTCTGCGTACGTTTTCCGGGTCGCTGGGAGGTCTGTGCTGGCGGGCTGATCGTTCGCTTTGTGCGGCATTTTTTGCAGTGAGGAACAGTTGCAGGATGTCCAGGAGGGCGAGATTGAGTCCAACTGGGACCAGGTCGTCGACAAGTGCGTCTTTTCGTTCGGGTGAGGGTGCAGGAGAGGACTGACGGGCGGTTGCGGCCAGCTTCGACAACATGGAGCTGAAGCCCGAGTTGCTTCGAGGTATCTACGCTTACGGGTGAGTTTGCTCTGCTGCAAAATTTCTCGTAGATAGCACGAATTCACGGCGTTCATAGTTTCGAGCGCCCCTCCGCCATCCAGCAGCGCGCCATTGTCCCCGTCATCAAGGGCCACGATGTCATCGCCCAGGCGCAGTCCGGCACGGGCAAGACCGCGACCTTCTCCATCTCCATCCTGCAGCAGCTCGACATGAACGTCAAGGGCTGCCAGGCGCTCATCCTCGCGCCGACGCGCGAGCTCGCGCAGCAGATCCAGAAGGTCGTGATCGCGCTCGGCGACTACATGAACATCACCTGCCACGCGTGTGTTGGCGGGACGAACGTGCGCGAGGACATGGCGAAGCTCCAGGAGGGCGTGCAGATCGTAGTCGGCACGCCCGGGCGCGTGTACGACATGATCAACCGCCGCGCGCTGCGGACGGACAACATCAAGATCTTCTGTCTTGATGAGGCGGACGAGATGTTGTCTCGCGGATTCAAGGACCAGATCTACGAGGTGTTCCAGCTGCTGCCGCAGGACACCCAGGTTGTGCTGCTCTCGGCTACCATGCCCGCTGATGTGTTGGAGGTGACGAAGAAGTTCATGCGCGACCCCATTCGGATTCTCGTCAAGAGGGACGAGCTGACTTTGGAAGGTATCAAGCAGTTCTACATTGCTGTGGAGAAGGAAGAGTGGAAGTTGGACACGCTGTGCGATCTGTACGAGACTGTCACCATTACCCAGGCGGTTATCTTCTGCAACACAAGGCGAAAGGTCGACTGGTTGACGGAGAAGATGCACTCGCGCGAGTTCACTGTGTCTGCCATGGTATGATAGTCCATTTTCAGCGGCCGCCGGGTACTGATCTTGCTTGGCTAGCACGGCGATATGGACCAAAAGCAGCGCGAGGTCCTGATGAAGGAGTTCCGCTCAGGATCATCCCGCGTGCTCATCACGACGGACTTGCTTGCGCGTGGCATTGACGTACAGCAGGTGTCGCTTGTGATCAACTACGACTTGCCCACCAACCGAGAAAACTACATCCACCGGATTGGTCGTGGTGGACGGTTCGGCCGTAAGGGTGTTGCCATTAACTTTGTTACGACGGATGACGTGAGGATGTTGAGAGATATCGAACGTAGGCGTGGCGTCTTTGTTGGTTTGATTGCTTGGTGGCTGACCTATGTCCCCGGTTAGAATTCTACAATACTCAGATCGACGAGATGCCCCTGAACGTCGCGTAAGTGTCCTTGTACGGTAATTTCTTGCATCACACTAACTGTTTATCAAACCATAGCGACCTCATTTAGATGCTTCTAAACACCCCGTCCCGATTGCACGTTGCACTGTTGTATCAACTCTCCTGCTTTCCACCGCTATACCGGTAGTCATCCAAAAGGTCCCCGTGTTCATAACGAGAGTACTTTGTCTTGTCTCACGATGCTCATGACGTCCCCTGTTTGTTTCACATTAGCGTCGATGCGTGTCTACGTTACTGTCTTTATTATGTCTTTGTTTCTCCCTAAATGTACTAGGAGTATGCATCCCCTTTATCAAAATACCAGGCCGCGGACCTGGCTAGACATGGACATGGGAGTTTTGGGCGGTACCGAGAGCCTGTTTATCACCTGGAGAAGCTGTGGCCGCGCCCACGCCCGCCTCCGCGTTCGTCGTTGTGATCCCGAGGACGACGTGGAACGAGGTCGCCTGTCAGCGCGTTGCAGGTACCATCACCACTGTGGCTCTCCTCTCTGGCAGACGTGTCGAATGGGCGGATTTCCGCTGACACCCGCCCTCTGCTCATCTCGGACCTCACGCGTCGCTGAGCTCGGAAGACAGGAGCCGCGACAGACTACAATACACCGGGGCTGTGCTGTATTATACGGCCTCTGCAAGTTTCCGCTCCCAAATGCCACACATTGATTGCCTGTGATTACGATATGTTGTGGTATCTGGAATGTCATATAGCGCAGGTATATTGCTCCGTCCCGAGGCAGGTGCTCGCCCGGCCCCAGGCTCGCGCGGGGGCGGGATGAGGCGCTGCAGGACGAGCAGGCCGACAGTGGCTGATGATCATGTTTGTGTCGGGACTGGCTGATGCGAGGCTAGCCGGAACCCGATTATTGCTGTGCGTCGGAAGTTGGTCAGTGATCTTCAGATGTGTTGGCCCGCTCAGCGCAAACTCGCCATTTCTACATGCGCGCTGTCTCCTCTTCCCGAATACAAAAGCCCCTCTGAGGCGCCCCATGTCCCTGTGGCATCCTGCCTAGACTCTTGTTTATTTTCCCCCCTTCTTCGCCCCCGGGGCCACAGCTTTCCCTTATAACAGGCCGCGCATTCTGTTCCAGACCACACACTATTAGCCCTTCAATTTTCTATCGCACAGCTCCTTTCGTCTCGGGAGCCATTTATCGACTGCGGACGCCGTGTATTATGGTGAGTGCGTCCACCACATGTGTGGCACGACCCATTCTTATTGCGAGCCACCATGCAGCCCTACTATACCCATCGGCCACGACACGACATGCCCTCCAAGACCAGGACCGCCGGTCCACGCACGCCCGCCCGCCTCTCCCCAGACATCACCGAGATCATCCCCCGCCTCTACATGTCCGACCTCTCGTGCGCGGAGAACTCCGCGCTCCTCGCCGCGCTGGGCATCACGCACGTCCTCTCCGCGATGCGCGGCGCCGTGGCCGTCCCGCCGTCCGTCCAGCAGAAGCAGATCCCGCTCGAGGACCACCCGTTCGCGGAGCTCGCCGCGCACCTGCCGGGCGCGACGTCCTTCGTGCGCGACGCCCTGCGCGACGGCGACGCGCGCGTGCTCGTGCACTGCGCGCAGGGCGTCAGCCGCAGCGCGAGCGTCGTCTCCGCGTTCCTCATCGCGCAGTACGGCTGGACGCCCCAGCAGGCGGTGCAGTATGTGAAGGAGAAGCGCGCCGCGGCCGAGCCCAATTTTGGCTTCGTGGCCCAGCTGCAGGAATACGCCGACTCGATCAAGGCTGCTGGGAGCTGACGCTGATGCATCGATCATTGGGAAGCTGTTGTCTTCCTCTCGAATGGAGCATGTGGGTCCTGCCAGTGGATTTGGATTCGTGGAGGCGTCTGAGGGCTGGTACTGTATGGGACGTATGGACGGACGTCGTAATTTATTCTATCCCGCCTAACCAACTGTATATATGAATAAGTATCGTACATGTGTCCTACATAGTGTGTACCAGTAAGTTATGGGAACCAGGCATCGCTATGTACACTATCTCACACTGACAGCTTAGTGTGTAATCCATCAGTCACGAGCAACACCAAACAACGCTCGTATTATAGACGGTATGTACTCTACTGATATCGATATTGACATGTCCCCGGTGAGTAGATGAATACACAAAGATATTATTAATACAACAACGACAGCCGCAACAAACGTGTCCCGTCCAAGGTGGAGAGCGATAAGGATATCAAGTACAACATCGACTCTTGGAGCTGCCCTGATCCAGTGTCAGGCTATTATTGCTCGGCTTTGACGTCTTCACCCCAGGTGACTGCGAAACGACGAAGATCAATCAGCACACGCTCGCCCAGCACGCAAGTGAGCTCGGACGCATGTCCATGCCCGAGGGAACTCAATCTGACAGATAAACAAGGAAGGGAGAAGGGAGGAAGCTTACCCTGTCGTCGCCGAAGACGCCCCGCTGGATCTTCGCGAGGATGTCGCGCGTGGCCTGCTCGAACGCCTCCTGGACGTTCTGCCCCGACTTTGCGGAGGCCTCGACGAAGAGCAGGCCTTCCTCCTTCGCGAACAGCTCGGCCTCTTCCGTGGGCACTTCGCGCCGCCGGCCCTCGTCCGCGCACAGGTCGACCTTGTTGCCGACGAGGATGCACGTGAGGTGCGGGTCGGCGTGCTCGCGCACGTCCGCGAGCCAGGTGCGGCAGTTCTCGAATGCTAGGGACGCGTGAGTCGGAGGCAGCTCGGGAGCGATGGGGGGACTACGCACTCGTCCGGTTCGTGACGTCGTAGACGAGCAGGCACCCCGCCGCCCCGCGGTAGTACGAGCGCGTAATAGACCGAAAGGACTCCGTGCCCGCCGTGTCCCAGCCTGCGCGGACGATGTGAGCACCGGGGCGCGCCGAGACGCGGGGAGACATACGCGGAGCGGTCACTCACATTGGAGCTTGACGATCTTGTTCTCCTCCGGGATCGTGATCAGCTTCGACCCGAATTCAACACCTAGCTGGCGGAGGCAGCGGGTTAGTAAGGGGACTAAAGGCGGTGCATGCGGGCTGGACGCACTGTGGGGTCGGGGTTTGCGAGGAACCGCTGGTCGGTGAGACGGACGAGCAGGGAAGATTTGCCGACTGCCGCATCGCCTGGCATACATAGTTATATTGTGAATCTATTATATCTCCGGAAATACGAGGACAGGGCGTACCGGTGATGATAAACTTGAGCACATAATGCCATGAAATGCCTGCCATCGCGTCACGCGGTGTATATCAAGCTCCGCCGTCGCCAAAATGGTTTCCCAAGCCGCTTTGTCGCAATGTAATATTGTGTAACGCGTAAGCAAGAGGAAAAGCAGTGGTAATGGTACAAGACGTCGTTGCTGGATACCTTGCCCCTGCGCCCACAGGCGCAGACACGGTCATACGTGATTACGTCAGGCCACGCGACTCGCCGGACATCGCCGACCGACGCCCGTAGCGTCTCGCAACCGTGGCCAGCTCCGACCGCTTGCACACCGTCCTTCGTCCACCATGAGCAGTGCTACCTGGCGTGCGCACTTTACGTGAGTTGCTTTCCTTTTTGCGGGTATGAGTGTTTCCTGTTTACTTATGAGTGTATGAATGCGGACAGTTTCAACCGATACTCGCAGATCTGCGCTCGGGCCCTGCGCCAGTCCTTGAAGGAGAGCGAGCGCGTCAAGGCTGAGAAGAGGGGGCTTACTGCTCTGCGGTACCAGCACTGGGAGAATGGCCAGGGCGGCGAGCAGGTGCGTGTTGCATTGTTGATGCGTTTCGTTCCTCCGTTCTGACGGTCGTCGCACGTTGTCAGGTTTACCTAGTCCCTCCTGAGGAGACCGAGAAGCCGAAAGGTAGCGCGGCGGTATAGAAGAGGACGACGTGATAGTTCCTTGCACGTGGAGGCTGCATGTCAGAATAGAAGGGACTTGTCGCGACATTGCAAAAATATACTCTCAAGCATCCTGCAACGAGACTGCAATATATCCCGTTCGAGCGTGGCTCGTGCCATTAACCTGTCTTCGCTCTTTCGTTCTTTCGTACGTCTCTCGCAACCGCAGCAGGGTCGCGGAGCAATCGAGCGGAGGAACGCCCGCGACGATTGAGTTTTGTGTTTTCCAGCCGATGTAAATCAGGTATAGTCGCCCTGCACTCCTCCCCACCTGGCAGCCTTCCCGCTACTTGCAAGTCAGCTGGCTGGTTCCCGAGCATAATTAGTCGCCACCCGCTGCGAAAATATGTGGGCACTTGAGTACGCCGGCAGGGTGCTCCAGCCAATCAGCGTAGGGCGCCGGGCGCTGCTCGTCCACGTGGCCCTGCTATCAATAAACAAGTTATGTAAGGCGCTGCAGGCCGCTCTTTTTTCTTCTTAACCGCCATCGCCCCCCGCACTATCTGCGTCTCTCCTGTTCCCTCTCTCCTCGCTCGCAGCTCACCCTTGGCTCTTCTCGCTCGTCGACACCGACAGCCCTCAACCCTCCGCTCGCAAAGTGTACGTACAACAGAACGTGCTCTGTGCCGGCCTCGTCGACGGCGGTGAAGGCAGAAGCGCGCGTCTAACGTCCGTTCTCTCTCGCTTCAGACTTCCCGTACTGTACAAAGAAGAGACAATGGCTGGTGCCCGTGGATGCTTTAACTGTGGCGGATGTGCGTGGTGTTTCGTGTTGCTGCTCGTGGCTGGGAGGTGGTGCTCGCGGGCGCTCTCGATCTAGACTACGCCTCCTGCCTTTTGGCTTTACCGAGCAGCTTCTAATTCTTCTTCTGTGTGCGGAGCGTTGCTGACGGGGTTTTTGCTATGTACGGCAAAATTGATACACTTACACCCTACCGACTCGCAATCAATATATGCATTTGAATGATCGTGCCGTGTCGTTCTCGACCCGCCATCGCCCGTTCTTGTTGACTTGCACGGTGTCCAGTTGGCCACCAGGCCGCCAACTGCCCCAAGGCTGGCACTCCTACATGGTAAATGGTCACTTTTTGCGATGGCGTTGCGGAGGTTCACGATTTGGGCGCGCTGCGATAGCTACAACTGTGGTCTCGAAGGCCATGTCTCCCGTGACTGCACGATGGAGGCCAAGCCGAAGTCGTGCTACAAGTGCGGCCAAGAAGGGCATATCGTGAGTTCACCAGCATACATGCAATCCAATCCGAGATGTGTTGATGCTTACGCATTTGAATGCAGAGTCGGGAGTGCCCCCAAAACACCGCTGCGACGGGCGGTAACGCGGGTTACGGCGGAGGCGCGTCGTCCGGCGCGGAGTGCTACCGCTGTGGCAAAGTCGGGCACATTGCGCGTGCGTGCCCTGAGGCCCCGGGTGGAAGCTACGGCGGCGGAGGCAGCTACGGCTCCTTTGGTGGCCAGCAGAAGACCTGGTGCGTATCTTACGGGGGAATGGGAATCAATGGACTGATGAGGGTTCCAGTTACACCTGTGGTGGTGTAGGCCACATGTCGCGTGATTGCGTGCAGGGCGCGAAGTGCTACAACTGCTCTGGCTTCGTGAGTACTAGCGTTTATTGGAGGGAAGTACCGAGCTGACGATGTATGCAGGGGCACATCAGCAGGGATTGCCCGCAGCCGCAAAAGCGCGCGTGCTACACGTGTGGCTCGGAGGGGTTAGTGTCCTCTTCGCTGTTAGAAATGTTGACTCGCTGACTCGCCTGCTGCAGCCATATCTCCAAGGATTGCCCCGGAGTTGCGGAGGCTGCTGCATGAGCGACCCGCGATGCTCGTCGACGTCGCGTTGTACTAGTTGTTTCTCTCCTTTTCTTGCATGCTCGCGATCTTACCGATATATTGTTGCTCTGCTGTCCGTACTAGTCGTCTCGCAGCGAATACATGTTTGAGTAGCTGTGCGTCCAGGCCGTTATAATTCGTATAAATGTCAGGCAGGTGACGATGAGAGCAGCCTCGAATGGCCTCGGTACAGCGGCGACGAGTCCCGGTCCGACCCGAGTGCGCGGATTGTCGACGAATGGCGTGGGCGGCGTTTACCACGCGCCATTTTCGTCACCCACCCCCTTCCTCCGTCCCTATAGACGCACCCTATTACACGCCTAATACCCGCCCCCTCCTGTTAGTTGCACACAAACATGCAAGCGCAAGCCCTCCGCCTGGCGCGCAGAAAAGTCGCGGCGCCGCTGCGCGTGCGCGCGCTCGCGACGTCCGCGAACGCTTCGATGGCGGGCAGCAGCTCGTCGTCGCCAGCTCCCGCCGCGGCCATCCCGCTGTCGAACGTGGAGGCGCAGTGGGAGAAGCTGAGCGGCGAGGAGCAGCTCGCGGTGCACCAGCAGCTCGAGCAGATCCAGAAGAAGGACTGGAAGGAGCTGTCGATTGACGAGAAGAAGGCTGGTACGGGTGTTTGTTTGTTTGGGGTGGTGGTTTGGCCGTGTCCTGATGTTCTGGGTGTGTAGCGTACTACGTCGCGTTCGGCCCCCATGGTCCCCGTGCGCCCGTCAACCCGCCTGGCTCCGGCGTGAAGATCCTGTTCGCGACCCTCGGTCTCATCGGTACCACCGGCCTGCTCTACTACGCTCTCCGGCAAGTCTGTGCGTATGCGTGGTTCTTGGCGTTTTGTTTTGTTTTGATGTGCTGATTGTCGTTTTGTGCAGCGGTGAAGCCACCGAACACTATGACGAGAGAATGGCAGGAGGCGAGCAACGAGCGGGCGAAGGAGCAAAAGATGAACCCTATCTCTGGTACGCGTCTGCCTGTTCTCCGCCGTCCCAGACGCATCGCTTGCTTACCGACTGGCTTCCGCAGGTATTTCGTCGGAAGGGTACTCAGGCAAAGGCTTCGTCACCGTCAAATAGATTTACTCCCTTTACCTGCCAATGTTGATTGGGGCCACCGCCTCTTCACGCAGCATTGGACCTTCAACGTCATTCCCGCAATGCAATCTATCTGCCTGCCTGTCTCTTTGCTCCCCCGCCATGGTTCTGTCAACAGTATCATTATTGTGTCCGTCGATGTTATGCATACGCTACGGCTCCCGTTTATGCATAATTTTCTCCGCACAGCAGTCGGGATGTTTGTGTGTGTCTGAGGCAGCACCACCGAACCGATGTTGAACAAGGTCCGTAGCTGTGATGTCCATAGGTTGTTCGAAGTCGACGCGAGTGCATCCCATCTCGCAGCGCTATGTCTATCTGTCTTTTTCCTCTGCTGCCATATCGGTGGAGGTGCGTTAGGAGGAGCGACATGATGTTGTTCGCTCCTGCCAGACAAACTCGGTCATGGCTTGACTTTCTGTTGATAAAGTACCTGTGTACCCCGGGGTTCCTGTCGATGTCGCCAAGTGCAAGAACTGCTCAGTGTACAGGGAGGGTATCCGCAACGACGGTTCCGTCGAGGCCTACTTGCCGCTGAGGTATCCTGTCGTTCTCTAAGCTCTCTTTTGATCTTCACTCTCGTCGCGGGCAGACTTACCCGCAAGCAGAATCTTTCTTTACGTAGGAGGATGGAGCCCATGCAAACCTGTTTGGCTCTCTCACACTCAGGTCCTGCCTTCGTTTCGAGATAATCTCCGGTGGGTGTTTTCTATCTGCCGGATGGTCGAATGAATGGACGTGACTAACATGAAGCCGTGAATTAGTACAGCAACTTTGTGCAGTCTCCCCCGGTCGGTCAAGGAATGCCGCAGCGAAAGAGGATAAAATGGATGGCCCTCGACTTCATCTCCCTCAGCAAGCGCTGCAATCGCATAGTTCTTACTAACCTCCGCACCACACAACGTCCCCACCGACAGACCACTCACAATATGAAGTTCATCCGCACCTTCGTCACCCTCGCGGCCGCCTTCCTGCCCTTGACACTGGCAGACACCGTCTCCTACGACACCACCTACGACAACAGCGGCCAATCGCTCGACACGGTCTCCTGCTCGGACGGGCCGAACGGCATCCTCAGCAGGTACCCGTCCCTCTCGACCTTCGGGTCCCTCCCGGACTTCCCGTACATCGGGGGCGCCGCGGCGGTCGCGGGGTGGAATTCGCCGCAGTGCGGGACGTGTTGGCAGCTGACGTACAATGAGAAGACCATCACGGTGCTCGCGATCGACCATGCGGAGGAGGGGTTCAATATCTCGTTGGAGGCGATGAATGCATTGACGGATAACCAGGCGGAGTTCCTTGGTCGGGTGGATGCGACTGTAAACCAGGTGGATGTCTCGCAGTGCGGGTTGTGAGGGCGATGCTGGGAAGGTGAGTCAGTGCCTTCCATTGCATAGTGCGCTGGTCTAACTCGCCTGGCGGTCGTAGATGGATCTACGGACTTGCATCAGTAAAGACACTATGGACTCACGGACTACAGTGAGGGTTGTCTTGGACAGTCGCATTAGCGTGTATCATGCTGCTTCTGTTAGCGTATCGATTCTCGTATGGCCTATAGGACATGTACAACAAGGCGTCGTAAGAAAGAGGGTGGCGCTCGTCCAGTGAGACTGTACTCTGTGGACCACCTCCAAGTCCAAGTCCACCGGGCAGCTTGGCCTGGGATGCATCGGGAGAAGGGTGTCAGAAATACATCTATACTACAAAATTTAAGGATCTACCCCGGGATTCGCCTGCTCACAGTGGTCTGGGCCCTGTATTTTATTGATGAGCACAGATGCTGTTGAATCGTCTACTAAGTATCATATACGAATGGCGTAGGACTACCAGTGCGAGTACTATCATTTGGGTAGTTTTGCAAAATTTGCAAAACTACCGCAGCCCCTAGAGAGCTCCATGCCAAAAGAAAAAATAGAGACTTTTTAGGCATGTAGATATAGACTAGTAGATACCCTCTGTCAAGTTGGTTTAGGGAAATATCGAGTGGTCATGGAGAGGGAGGAAGAGGAGGGTGTTTGCAACCACCTACAGACCATGTGAAGCCTAGATCTGGTACCCATTCCATGGTTTTTTGCTGGGATTTTGTTTGGACTATACTGGTGTACCATACATTGAGCTACTCAAGCAGCCCGATTGTGAAGAGATTGAGGATGTAGCTATAGCGATGCTGTTTTGCAAAACTTCGAGAGGCGGATCGTGACAAAAACGTGATGGATCTCGCGGGGATGTCACGCGTGACAAACTTTTGCAAAACCCCCTGCACACCCCAGCATCTGTCCAGCATCCTCTACACCACGTATTAAAATACGAAAAAATCACATTTGGGTACATAGAATGGTGCTACACGATGCCATGAAAAACATCTGACGCAAAAGCCAGCGAACTGAGCGCAACACGTCGATTTACAGAAAGTTTTGCAAAACTACCCAAATGATAGTACAGCTAATTTAAAATTAAAAGACATCCGTTGGCTGGACGGTGGGCCCGGTCCGGGCTCCCGCCAATGTTGAATCCGACTCGGACTACGAAAGTGCGGAGTGTACATCACTCGTGAAGCGCCGTCTGGCGCCGGCAACTTACCCCTCCTTTGTTCAAGAAATCGACCTTGAGAACTTGCACTAAGTTCAAGATGTTGCGGCTGCTACAGGGGGTCGACAAATCATTGTAAGGAGACTATTTCTACCATGTAAGATAATACAAAGGATATTGTTAGTAATATAGGGGACCTAAGGTTTCCCGGTTCTCTTTCATTCAAGCTCCATCTAGGGCCAGGTAGAATGCCCTGTGCTGTTGTCTCCTAAGTAGTCTAAAAGATACTTACCCACTCTCCAAGAATGCCTAATGGTGCATGTCTGTTGCTTGGACATCTGGCATCCACTTCACATCATAGTTTTATCTTACAGTCTGTTCGGCCTCATAAGCCATGGAATTAGAGCTCGGTGAATTACTCTCGCTGGGTTCTCGACAGCGTTATCAACGTTATTAACAAAAATGGTAGTTATTAACATGTAATTAACATTGTCAATAACCAAAAGGCCACATTTGGCCACTTTGCGTGTCCTCGACAGTACATTCGAGTCGGTGCTCGTAAAACACGTCCCTCAGGCCCCAATAAATGTAGAGACATGTTCTCCTCCTCTTTGGAGCACTTGAAAGCCTTCGTAGGAGCAGTACTGTGAGGAACAAGTCATCGAGCAGCGTGAGAGACCAGGCTTGGCACACGACGAAAGCAACCTCATTGCCTGGACAGTAGGTGGCATAACTGTCTCATCCTCCGTAGAGTGGCTTGTAGTCGCTCACGAAACACCAGATACACCCCGACACTGCCCAGAGTCTCCTTGGACAACCATGTCCCGAATACCCGGTTCAGGGTAATTAACCAAGGGAAATCCGACCCTGAGATATTGACAAGTAATTAACCTGTTAATTACAGCTTGTTATTAACCGCTGCCAAGAACTCAGGGTATTTCACTGAGCTCTACATGGAATGACATGGATTTTCTACTTATTTGTAAATTGTCCATCACAGACTTATGTATGGCATGGAGACCCTGAAAACTTGAATGATTGAATACCCATGTTAGATGGAGTGCACATACACTCAAATCCTTCTCAAGCCATGACATACAACACTCAAAAATTCTGAGGTACAAGGATCTATGCTTAATACTATGCGCTCCCTGTAGCTCTAAGTTCTAGCTCACAATAGGCCTTCATCTGTACCTGGTGGCATCCACAAACCAACACTAATTACATAGTTGAGCGGGACTTAAGCATGAACATTGAGATGGATTCCCGACCATGGCCACACTGCGGGAGTTGCAGTCTTTAGGGGCGGGCAAAAGATTGTACGAAAGGGAATTCCGCGGGCTCTAATTGGCTGGAAATTACCTTTCGTACAATCTTCTGCCCGGCCCTAAATACTGCAACTCCCGAAGTGCCAAGTCCTTGTTCAATAGTGGCACCACTAGGGCCAAACATAGCACGCCGGATTTTGCCGGTGCGACGAAAAGTGCGACGGAATTCAAGGGTGCCAGAACCCCTCCCAAAGGAGGGGCATGTATGTGGACGTCGATGTGACTGCGTTTATTCCGGACTCATTGTCATGACGGCTCTAAAGACTCAACAGAGATCGTTCACATCAATTACTCTTGAATCGTCTATCCCAAGCAAGTGTTGCGCAATAGCAGTTCTGTGACGCAATGCAATAATGGCAGCCGGTCGCAGCTCGGGTACGTGGTGATGGGTGTAACGGTGCAAGAGGTGAGAAACGATATACTGGAAATGTTTTGAGGAGTTCTACAGCGAACCCATATGATGCCTCATCGCTGGTACGTGTTCAATGAATGAATAATAATCGAGAGTTTGATTAACGCAGCCGCTGACTTGGGGGCGCGTGAGCCAGATACAAGCCACTGTCACAGTCGTCCACGCCCCTTCGCGGAGATGGAGTACTAGCGCTATTTCGAAAGGCGTCTCCGCTCGTAATGGATGGTTCGGGGAATGCCCGGGCATGTGAAACTCTGTATCGTTGACAGCGAGCCGAAGCCTGCCCCTACTTACGCTTGTGGCATTTTTCTCTTCGGGATTAGCCCGTTCGTGAGGCTCCCTCACGGGGAGCGTAGGTGTCCCCTTGGAGCGCAGACATCTCAAGGAGGTAGTCTCATATCCCACCGCTGTTCGCCAGCCTCGCTAACACGTTTTGTAACCTTTGGGGAGTCGTAATTCCGGAACGCCACGGATGACTAGGCTGGTACCTTGTAGCTATCCAGACCTCGGTATGGAAACTATGGAGCCTGCTGGAATGTTGCACTGCAATTGGCATACAGGAACGGCTAATAAATTTTTATGACTGTCCTTGTGGCGTCGGCTTCTGCAGATTCTCGTTTTAGTGTAGGCTCTGTACCACTAAGAGGCAGGCAATCTTCCTTTCGGACCGTTTACCACCAATTTGACTAACGCTCTTCGGGAAATAGCAATGCTAGGATGCTGTGTGCTCCTCGAGCCTTCTCGGTGTGCTGAGGTATGTGGCGTATACTCCGTACGTTTTATCCGTATTTCACTAGATCGCCCGGCCTTCTTGACGAGTCAGTGCTCTCAGAAGACAACACGAGGCAATGTAAGCTCGCGCTACGGGAATGATACGCATGGCTCAATTGTCGTGCACCCAGCGGCACGGATATGGCCTTGAATCTCTGGATACCCATCATGATCAAGGCTTAGACGTCTGAGTCTTCCAACGATTTGCTAGAAGCACTTCAGGGACGGCTGGATGCTTCGGCTACGCCGCCTCGCCGATCACTTGGGTTTCCCTGTCTGGCAATTCTTCAGTACATTAGTGCGTCCCTGCCCGAGATATAACAATACCTTGGGCTCAGAAGCGTGCAGAGTCACTTCGATAAGGTTTGTACTGCTCTCCTCGCGGACGATATGCTTCTTTGTGGCGTACGAGTGAACGCCACATTCACTGCTGTTGCCCTCGCGGTTCACTGACCTGCGCAGGCCTCCTCCCATGCGAATTCACAGGTATACACTTCCACGATCCTTCCCTTCGTGCTGCTTCTTCTGACTCAACTCGACAACAGCCATTTGCCTGGTCATGCTGTAGTGATAGCAGGCGAGCAGACTGCTACCTTTAGACGCCTGTAGTGCTGACTTGTGGGTCCGACAGTCCAATGTGTGGTCATTCCCTCCTTACTGCGGCACCGGTGCTGTGGCGCCCATGGCTTTATAAAAGGGTCCCGACCCGCTCAGATGCTTGCCAGAAAGAAATTTCTGTCTCTCCAATCCGTACTTTCAGCTCACTTTGTCCCTGCCTCATAACACAAGACTAAGCTCTTGTATCCGTGAAAAGTGAGATTCGTTGTGCTTCTTCCCTGCGTGACCTGGTATTGACTCATTAATGCCAGTGTGTACTCAACAATACATGAAATATACCTGTGGCTGTATGCAGAACTTGGAGTTTATCCAGTGTGCGACCAGGAAAGACGGCCACGGCTCAAACATTAAATGCGAAAATCGCCAGATAACTAGGCAGCTAGTGCGAATGTCCGCCAATTATTGCAGGAAGCACATGGTGACCCATAACCAGGGCAATGTGAAGATGCGTCCGTAATAACAGGTACGGCCGAACCTTCACTCCAGTGGACCTTGCTTATACGCCACATGTGCAGGCGCGACTGGAACGACCTCTCGGAACGATATGAGCATTTTGTTGTTTGATTCTTGACTTCTGTTATTTGATTCTGGACGTTGTCAACAGTGTCAACTTTTCTGATCTGATGAATTAATTCCAATCACGTTCCACCGTTGTAATCTAGTTGTCTTATATGAAAATATTTTATGTGGTACACCTCGACGTCGCCGGCATGGATGTGATAAATGTTGTTGACGGCGTACGCAGCGATGGTCTTATCCGTCTTCAGACAATTCGGAAGGGCGGTTAGTGATGGAAGCAAGCTTGATGAAGATCCAAGCACAACCACGAGGCGTTCCTTAACAGTTATGCTTCCGTAGGATGATCAATCACTGCCTCGGCGACCCAATGAACTCGCGCCACCTCCCGGCTATATCGGTCGACCGAAGATATATAAGTGGCGTACATACAGCCCATTCTTGCTCTACAAACATAAGATCACGATGGATACCGTTGTAGATCCTCAGGTATGCATCATATCCTTACGACTAAATGCATCAGTGCCCAACAGCGCTTTCAGCGAGACGAACGTGGGAAGCACGACTGGGTTATCCTGTCCCAAGAAGTCGAACCGAGCGACCAGTACGAACACGAATATCGCATCGAAATAGGCCGCCAGGTCAAATACATCACCATCGAACCAGGGACGTACGAACAGGACGTGCTCGATTTCCCTTGTCCTCATGAGCTTCCGAAGCTACCGCCGGGAGATTGGACCTGTGCTCGTATATTCCGCCAGCCTGGCAAAGCACAGCCCACTATAGAGTTTTCGAGCAGAAAATTACTAGGACTCTCGGCTACTTGGCACCCTGATTGCATCGAAATACTATCTCTAACCCTCAAGGACCGTCTCTCTTTTCGCGTTCGGGTAGCGCAATATGGGTCGAAACTGGCTGTAGCGAAGATTGCTCGGTTCGAATGGGAGCTCCAATACGTGGAGCAAGAGACCGCTGTTTATAAAACCATCGACGGTCTCGGCATTGCACCCCAGTTCCTTGGTCATTTGGCAGAAGAAGGTCGGGTCATGGGCCTCCTATTGGAGAAGGTAGAAGGCAGACTGGCTGGCATCGAAGACCTTGATGCTTGTCGGAGCGCTTTGAAGCGTCTGCATGCGCTGGGCATCCTCCACGGTGACACGAACAGGCACAATTATATAGTTACTGACCAAGGTGTGAAGGTGATCGACTTCGAGAACGCGATCGTAGGAGGTAGCCAGGAACAGATGGACGAAGAGTGCGCGCAGCTCGCCTTACAGCTTACTGAAACATCAGGAAGGGGCGGGGGCTACATCTGGACCGAGGAAGCATACAAAGCTTTACAGGATTAAGGAGCAGAGGATCCATTGATATTGATCAGCTGGAATGATAATTACCTCGGTTTACCGCCTGTAAGATGTTGCGATGGACAATGTGTATATATGTAGTGTCATAAAGCTTCATCGTTCATCGTTCTACTGTATCATGCATCTGCGCCGCGATAACTGCCGCTGGTGTAGTTGCACTGGCCTGCTTCGGCGGCCTTTCGTGGGGAGTCGGAACCCAGCTGAGCTGCGATCCGTAACCGTCCGGGATGGAAGCCAGAGTCGGCACGGTCAGTCACAAATACATCGCCCGTCACATCATCCACGAAACAATAAGGGGCAGAGTTGATATACAACGTGCACAACACTGTACATAGTACTGATGGGACGGCTAGCTCATGCTATACAAACCAAAGTTGCCGACTTGAATACGGTAGCGATCTGCGAATTTACATACTATAGAATAGACTTGAAAATCAAAGAGGATGATAGATAGACAGCGGGTACCGCTAAAGGCTCAATACCACAGGCGGTCAGATATTACTGCTCAGAGTTATCTTGAGTTCGGAGTTCTTCTCATTCAGATCGGAAGCGCTATCTTCTGTAATACCGGTCTTGAACAACTAGTTTAGGACAAGTTGGTGATCTTTGGCCTTCTTCGTATTCAAGATAGACTCACCAGGGACTCGCCCCTCTCATGAGGGGATTCCGACGGCTGAAGATCGTGGGTTGGCGCATCAGGTGAACAATCGGTACAGGTCAAGCCTCTCACCTCGTCAATAGTCTTGACAGTCTCCTTCACGACCCGGATGCGAGCCTTGAGGGAGCGTTAGATGCGCTCCTATGTCATGATGGGGGGGGGGGGGAGAGTAAACATACTGGAGTAGGAGAACCTGGCTTGTCACCAAAATCGTAGGAAGAGAATTGGACGTTGACACCCTTGTTCCTCAGCGTTTGGCGGGCATTGAGGCTAGACATGCTATGAGTTCTGGGGAGGTGTGGCATATGATAGTCGTTATCACCTGGCAAGGAACGAATTCGCGTAGACTGCGCCCCCGGTAGTCAGTAGAGGCGCCTCTGATTGCGCATTTACCTACGTCTACTTTGAATTTCGATGAAGGCCAGGAACACGAGGTTTGAATGTAGAGCCATGAACTAAAATGAAGGCGGAACAGGCATATAGGGGCCTTTATACAGGGTATAGATGGAGGAGGCGCACCGTGACAAGAATTAGAAGTGAGAAGATACTGCAACTTTCATCAACCATGATATCCGAACACAGGCTACGATAGCACTTACCTAGTGATGAGGCCAGTGTTGATAATGTACACCGTCAGCATGTTGACGCGGCTGTCCTTTCTATAACAGAACGAGACTTCAGACATCTGTGTTACAATCTAAATTTGGCGTCTACCGACAGATTCGAGCTGGGGCGAGTCGTATGCAGGTAGTAGATCAGGGAGATTGCGGCCAATATATCGACCGCTGCCGCGCTGCTAAGAGCCAACCCGACAGTCACCTGTAGGCCACGAGGATTCTATGTACCACCCGTATTGAGACAACTGGGCGCTTACGTCTGAATATTTGTGCATCCTGAAGGTACTCCAGTATGGTATATAGTAACTGTAATACTCGAAATCAGTCTCAGGGACACGAACATGCAACGCATACAGACCAAAGAATCGCGACAGCTGTTACATAGTCGAGGTCAGTTTCCACTTTAAACGGACTTGCTAGTGGTACGTACTCATCCCGAAAGCTACAAAAGAGTAGATGAGATAGAGGGTCCGTGTCACTCGACAGGGAGATCATGAAGCTTACCGAATCTCATGATAGCGAGCAATGCCTTCGCGGTGTAAGACATCATAATTGGAAGGCATACTGCCGACTTACGATCGAGGCGGTCAGAGGCTTGTTCTGGTTACTCACTAGATCAACGTCAGCTCACACTGCAGAAATAACGACCCTTATTACTCACTGTACCAGACCCGTCGTACGTAGTAACTTCGATGGCTTCACGTCAGAACACAGACGACCGACTTGAAAACAACGCACCAATGGACAATTCCGGCGACAATTATCTGTGATCTGTTTCAGATAAAGTATCTTAAACCGTATCATCTTGGGACTTACACCTATTACGATTGTGGTCTAATTCAATCCAGATTTCAATATACCAGATCCACTTCTTCAGAGACGACTATCTCACCGAGATTGTCCTGTATTTCAAACCCCGTCATTTAACACTGAGTGGGGGGGACCAGCATAGAGGCTCGCACCAGTATATATGGTCAAAGATATCGGGATGCCCGAAGTGCTTGATCAGATACACGTAGGCCCAGGTAACGCAGAAGACCGTGTGTAACGACTCAAGCGCACTTTGAGAGTACTTCAGGCGAGCATGCACGCAGGTTGCTGGGAAACTTACGAAATTGCAGCGACCTAAGCACGCTTTGATTAGTATTACGTTCCGAGGAGAGAGAGGGTATGATCTTACCACTAGTTTCAATGATCGACGGTCATCCGGATAGGTCTGATAGTAGTAGAGTGCTTGTGTCAATGTCACCCCATTGAGACTAACACCATCCCAGTCAATTGTATAAAAAGGCCGGCACAGGCTGTAGTATCGACACTCACACAGCGGCGATGAACATGCAGATTAACACATTACCCCCTAGATTTTCAGCGACTGACATGGTCGCAGAGGTAGACGGGGAGCATATCGGGGATACGACGGCTTCAACCCTTTATAGCGAATGCACTGTGCAGTGACAGATGGACCCGCGATAGTGGTTTGTGTCCACTAACATCACTCCAGGCAGAAGTCGAGCTTCGACCTCCTGTGGTCCGCAGGTTTGATGGGTGTTTGAGCGCGTGCTCACTGACTATATCAATCTATTGATGAGTCAGAGGGATGGCGTGAGGACTTCTATATGCTCACCCCAACGAAGATACCATGAGAGCTTGCGGTACACAGTGAAGCTATGCAGAAACCGAGAATACGGTGCCTGCATAATAGACGTCCGCATCTGACGCTTATATTGTCCAATTTTGGGCACTGATATTCCAAGGAGCCAATGGTAGGACAATCTGTCAACTGCAGTGGGAGAAGCTATTCTTGAACGTTGATGCTTACGGTAAGTAGTCTGTGCGCCGAAGATTGCACCCATGATCTTGACCGCACGTGGGCGCGGTGACTGCTCTATATGAGCTTACTTGCACTGGTATCGACCCCTATAAGTATCATTGCGGCGGATATGTGAATGTCGCAGGTTGGCCTCCTCGGAACGCAGTGTTGATTTAGCAATGAGTCGCCCAGAGTTGTGAGAAGACATCACGGTGAGAGAAACACCGGGTGCAACAAGCTGTCGACAGCATCCAAACAGAACAGCTGCTACTGGCCATCCGCCAGTCCCGATAGCCTGCGAAATGGGACAGTTGTGTAGTCGGCGACCGGGGCCACATTAAATCTATGCGACTTTGTGCCACAACCGAGGAGTGGCCAGAAAAACCTGCACGTCATCCCGACGAGTGAGAGGAAGACTATGGGCCGATTATACGGGCTCTGACAAAGCAAGTGCAGGACCCCTCACTCGCCTTCTATCCCCAGGACCGCCTAGGTGACTCGAAAGAAGCTTGCCCAGGGCATTGGTACATGGCAGTGTCACTTATTATAAGGGATCCTCTCGACATGGCCCAAAGAAAGCATCCAATGAAGTTGAGCGCTCCAAGGGAAGCTTGCAGAGAACGCTGAACCCTTGTCATTGAGAGGCAACATATCTGATAAGGTCGAAGCGGGGCATGCGTGCTCCTGACATCGGTGAACAAAAACAGATCCGTCATACACGGTTGTCGGATTCAGATGTTCGGCTTGAGGAGCTTGGCTTGGACGCGGCAGCCCTCCACAATCGCAGCATCGCCGGTGGGCTCCATAGTGCAGGTTCAGCTAGATCAAAGACGTAGCAATGGCGAACACCTTCTATTGATGAATGGACATTTGAATGCAGTTAGAATCAAAGGATTGACTCACGTAAATATCTTCTCCGAGTACGATGATTACAGTAAAAGCTTACCATGGTTGAACCATTATACAGAGACGACCATCTCAGCTTAGCGAAACCATCAACATCAGCGGCAAGCAGTGGCAGATTTCTGCCTAGAGTGCATTACACCAAGCATTAATTTAGATACTCCGGTCGGTACTCACACTGGACAGCAAATAAATAAGAGATGGGCATGAACTGGAAGCAAGGAACAATAAATGAATGACGGCAGATGTTATAAAATCACAGGGGTACTTTGGGAGGCAGCGGCGGGGGCGGGGTCGCAGAATGGGCGTTCATTTCCTCGATGGAACCGAAGGGTAGGTGGAATGGAGAGAAAGGCCTGAAGTCTAGGCCGAAGTTATTTGCAGCACTTGGTTGAGGGGAGCTGGGAGCCGCAACAGCCACGGAAGTCGCCCTACTGATGCTTGCTGATGGCACTACGGATGGCACAACAGAAGCTCGCTCGGCCTGGAGCCGGGCGTCCTCCTCCTGCGTCTCCTGGATGTACTCCACGGGAGGGCGGGGAGCCAATGGAGGTGGAGGGGGTAGGGAATCAACGTTGGGGGTCGGGAAGGTAGAGGGTCCTGCAGCGGCGGGAACAGTTACACTGGAACCAGCACCCTGGTCCTCGGCTTCATACTGAGCCTTGAGAAGCGCCTTCTCCTCAGCAGCCGTCAAAGGCCGATTAGCGCCGCCATACGTCGGTGGGAGAGGCGGTGGCGATCTCTGCCGTTGACCGATAGAGTTCGCACGCGGAGGGGGTAGGGGCGGCGCTCGTCCAGCCATAGCAGCCGCGTCCTGTTCCTCGAATCTCCTACGGAGCAGCTCTTTCTCTGACGGCGCGTTACCACTGGAAGAGGCAGCAGGTTGCGAGGGCCCAGCGGGAGGTGGAGAATAGGCTGGCGCCTCTGGCCCACTGCTCGAGGACCCCGCGGCCGCCGCCGCGTCCTGCTCTTCAAAGTGTCTACGCAACCGCTCCTTCTCTGCAATATGAGACATAACCTGGCCTTGGCCATCGTCGAAAGCCGGAGGCAGGGTAGTCCCGTTTACTGGAGGAGACATGACCTGGGGAGGGGCATCGTAGGGAGGTGCTTCATTGGCCGCTTCAACCGCTTCACGACGTTCCACAGCAGCTTTCGCTTCATTGTACCTACGCAGCATATCTTTCTCTTGTTCAGCAGTGGGATATTTGGGGGTTGGGGCGTGGACAGGAGGCGAAGCCCTTGCAGAGCTGGACGCGGCCGCTCCATTAGTAGTCGACTGCGCCGAGAGGGATCTGTTCACTTCAGACATGGTCTGCATGTAGAGAGCAGCGCCGGGCGACATGCCGGCAAGCCCCGCAGCAGCAGCGCCCACAGAGTTCACTGACCCGGAATGGCCGTGCCGTGGAGAAGCGGGGACAGTACCATTGGCGGTGGAGGGCGGTGAATAGGCCTCGTATCCCTGGTGCTTCATTGCATTCAGCTGCGCTTGTGTGTACAGTCGGACCTTCTCCTCTTCCGCTCTTTCCCAAGGAGAGCCTGACCCACGAGATGGGACGACGTCTGCTGGGATGAGAGGACCGGCATCGGTATGCTTCACTCGGTTAGGAGTGATCTGCGATGCATAACTCAAATCAGAGAGCAGGCAGAGAGGCGCAATACGGAACGTACCTGAGCCTGAGGTCCTGGCGGACTATTAGCCCTGCCTTGCGTCCTCTCGACCTGCTTGACAGCATTCTCATACAGGCGCCGCTTCTCCTCTTCTGCAGTGCTCCACGTTTTCGCCGCGGGTACCCTGGCATACGAGTTCGTCCGCCCAAACTCGCGCAAATCTTGCTCATTCGGATTGCTGATCGTGAAGCGGTGCGTGCTCGCTGTGACCGAGTTGCCCGACCGCGGTCTCCGAGCATCAGGCGACGGCATGCCCGTTCCGCTGTAACCGGTAGAGGGCGGGCCGTCTCGGGATGCCACTGATGCAATCCCGTTCAGCCCTCCGAGCTGGTTGAAGCCGAGTTCATCTACACCGGCGGTGTGAGGTGGTGAAGAATATCCGTTGACGGGAGCGGTATTGAACGCTCTCGGATCTGGCCTTTGAGGATTCCGTTCGGTGTTCAGGGTCCATGCTGAAGATTGCGCCCTCATAGTTTGCGCTGCGAACAAGGTAAGCAGAATGAAAGAGCTTATATCCAGATGATGACTCACCTGGTGTTGCAACCATGCTGGCTGGGTTGGCCGGGGCAAGTGATAGACTTGGTGCTGGGCCTATACGTCTGTGGACCTGTCAGTCTTCCCGTTGTTTGTCCTCGTAGTTGATGTGTCTTACCTTACAGCTTCAGCGGAAACGTTCCTGTTATAACAGAAACATAAGAAAATGTCCTGTCCAGACATAAGACCACTAACCTCGGCCAATTCGAAACGATGACTGGTAAATCCATGATCAATGGCTTGCCCGTCCCCATTAGCACTTTGACACCCAGGTGATACGTAATGTCAATATGCCTTGCAGAATTGAGAGTCGCTGATGTATGGTTCTGCGGAATCGTGCACGTCAACTCCGCCCTGTGCTGCGTACCTCCGTAGAGCGTGATATTGACGGGTACTTTCTGCTCTCCAATGACCGACACCCTAACCTGAGGACTGGCCTTCTTGCCAGTCGCCTGCGCACCCGCGCGGAAGACCATATGCTCTCTCAGCGCGAATTCAAAACCACGAAGGATGATTGTGTGGAGGGTATCTGACTTCACCGTGGCGAACACCGACACGCGGTCGCCGGGCCCGTAGCAGGTGTTGCTGCGCTCGACAGTTAGTATCACACCGTCCTGGGTGACGTTCCGGATTTCGGGTTGACAGTAGATGGGCCATGTCGAGTGAAGCTCATGCTTGTCAATCACGATCGGTGACATTGTTGTGATGGTAACGGCCTTGGTCCGGCGGAAGAATCCCCTGCAGGACACGATGTAAATTCGGTATTCCGTTGCAACCGAAACCAGGGGGAACCGCATCGTACATACCTCTTGCCTTTGAGGCATGCCATCGCAACCAATTCGTACCGTATACCAGCTGATGTATGTTAGGCGCAATCAAACCGTTTGAACGCACTCATACTCACCTCCTTTCTCGAGGGCGAGGCTAGGCGGGATAGACTCTGGTATGCGGATATAGAACGGAAAGTCTTGCTGCACCCACAACCCCTCTCAATGCCCACCAGTACCAAACATCAACACTGCGACGCACCGTATGCAAGAT
This sequence comes from Gloeophyllum trabeum ATCC 11539, assembly GCF_000344685.1. NCBI lineage: Eukaryota > Fungi > Basidiomycota > Agaricomycetes > Gloeophyllales > Gloeophyllaceae > Gloeophyllum > Gloeophyllum trabeum. The sequence continues at coordinate 372,219 of NW_006920412.1, read as the reverse complement.
CCCATAATCCTCCGACGACTGCCATAGATTGATCGGGCTCTGCCCCACAAAGTCGTAGAATGTGTTCACCTGCCCCCCGCCAGGCAGCGTCTCCACCTTCCTCAGCTCAATGCGCACCCACTTCGTTTTGATCCCCTGCGGTCCCACACGTAGCTCCAGCGTCTAAGTCAATGTGCCAGCATAAGTGTTAGAGCATCACAACGTCGGACAGCACGTACCCCCTTGACCGCTGCTTGTGGTCTGTCCGGCGCAGAGGGCGGTATACCAGGGTATCCTAAGGCACATCAGCCTGCGCGTCAGTCACCCACAGACTTCCTGATGACGCTTCCACGCTCACCCGAGACGAACTCGACATTTGGCGGGGGCCGGAGTGTTCTGTAAGTGCACGCCCGTCAGTGCATCCGCAGGCCGTAAATGAAGGTAAGTCGCCCGCACAGCTTGGCCTGCGACATCGCGCTCCCCGGTCGCGCACGGCAGAGAGGAAGAGGGTAGATGCAGCGGGACGCCCGCCAGACCCGAACTTTATGTAGGCAGTATAGCGAGCGCTTGCTAGCGTGTAAGCGTCAAGGCACGCCGTCTGGGGGCACAGCCAGGGTTGTATGATGGCTGTGTTTAGCGCGCGTTGCCGGTTATATGTGCTCATACATGTTACACGGCAAGGGCTGGCGAGTCAACGACGACGATGATATTCGTACAAGAAATAAGATAGACATTAAACACAAACACGGAGAAGGAACGCAACCGGAGGATCAGCTGAGAGATTAGCAGAGCAGAGAAAGGCACAGTATGATCAAAATTTGAACTCCTTTCCGCCCTTCCTCTCGCGGTCCCTGTCCATCTTCTGCTTCTTCTTTGCCATCTCCTTTGCCACCATGTCCGAGAAATCTTCCTTCGAGCCCGGGACACCAGCATTGCCTCTCGATTGGGCCTCGTATCTCCTCCGGAGCTCGTCCTCTGAGAGACCCTCCAGCTCGGAGGCATCCAGTGAAATATCGACGCCGTTGGCTTTCCGCTGCAGGAAAACAAGTTAGAGAGCGAATCAAGCAAGGGACGAGCTAAACTAACCTTGGTCCCTCTCTCCTCTCCAAGAACAGGCACGTTCGCCCCAGCCCCGGCAACAGCACTGATATCGTACCCCCTCTCCGACCCCATAAGCCCCCTGACCGCCGTCTGCTTCTCTGGCACGACCTGGTACAGCGACTTTGGTCCCGAATCCGCCGCCTCCGACGGCGCTCTCTGGTTCTTCCGCAGCTCCAAGAAGTCGGGCGTCTCGAGGCCCCCGGCGACAGTGGAGACGACACTGGTCATACCAGAAGGGGTCTCCATGCCAGAGGGTGTCTGCATGCCTTCTGCAGACGGCAGCTCGGCTGCTTCCTCCTCCTCCTCTTCCTCCTCGCTCTCCTCCTCCTCGGATTCTTCCTCTTCCTCGGGTTCCAGTTCTCCCCACAGGTTCTTGTCCACGGGCTCGCCGACCTACGAGTACGTTACCGTCAGCAATCGGGGTCCACAGTATACTGTGTGTTGTACATACGTCCGTATCGCTGATCTTCGGCATGACACCGAAGACATCACCATACAGCGGTCTGTTGTATTCATCAAGAGGAGGTTTACCCCATCCACCTGGATGAAAGCCCCACTGTGCGCTGTCAACGGTACTCGTGAGCTATCAGAACGGAGATTACCACAACTCAGACGTACCCTTCAGGAATGGGTGCATTGAGACCAGGTATCCGTAATGTAGGGTAGCTTGGGGGAGGTCCAAATCGTTGCATGCTGATAAGCCATGGCGGTGGTGCCAGTGGAGGAATCGATAGCGCCTCGACGAGTTCAGGCGACAAATCACCGGGCTTTTTGTGCTTGAGCTGTGTCTCAAACTCTTTCCCTTCATAGTACCTGTGCGCAACGTCACAAATTAGTAACATATACCGAGATCGACTAGCACGACTGACATTTCACCAAAACCAGTGACAGGCGGCTTTGTCTGGAACTTGAAGAACGCGTCGTGCAGCTTTTGATAGTCGATATCCACCTTGCCCATCTTAGGCTGCACGCGCTCTCGCGTCTTCTGCTTCAGCGTCATATTTGCTTCCTTCTCCTTCACCGCGTCGCGCATGGTCGCAATACCAGTGTCGGCGATGTACGACGGAAGCTGGAACGGGGGCTTCTCGATACCGCGCTTCCCTTGCAGATAGTCGCGCTTTGCACTCCAATGCGCGGGAATGGGAACAGTGTTGCGATAGCTCTTGAGGTGCAGAAGGAGCCGCGGGTCGGAGGCGCTGACGTCCCACCACTCGACCACCTCCGGCTTTTTCACGAGCTGCTTGAGCTCCGCCACGGTGAGCCTATTCATCTTCCGCGCCTTCTTCTTCGACAGCGGCTTCTTCTCTCCTTCCTCGTCCGAGTCGCCTTCCGAGGCCATGTCGTCGTCGGAGTAGATGACCTCGCCCTTGGAGGGGTCTTGATCTTTACTCTGCTAGGGCGGGGAAACAAGCATGAGACAGACCTTCCAATGCCAGATACGCGCCGCCACTCACTTCGCTCTCGTCAGGGGGAAGCTGGAAGCGGGCAAATACGTTGGAGAATGCTTCGAGGCTGGGGTCTTTGATATCCAATGGCTCAGGTACGTACGCAGCATTCACTTTCTGCTCATCCTCCTCCACCTTCAGTGGTGGCGACTCTTTCTTCTGTTCAGCAGCATCGCCGTTTGGCTGCTGGACGTCCTTGTCAGCAAGTGCGAATGAGTGTATACCAGACACACGGACCTGCTTTTCCTGAGCCTTCTTCTGTTTCTGCTTTGCGCGACGCAGCTGGTTCTTCGAGGCGAATTTTGTCTTCGGTTTGGCCTCGTCATGGCCATTGACACCGTTGACGCCGTTGAGCCCGTTCGTCTGCGATGCAACTAGTGTAGCCATGGCCGAGGATTATAAAGGAGAGCGTCAAAGTGATGCGCCGAGTCTGAGGCGAAGTACGATGGCCCAGAGAGGAAGGGGACAAACAGTGACAAGCAAGCCATACGCGCGTTTCATCATTGCACTGACGCGTCCGAGTCCAGTCTAAGTCTCTCTCGTGTAACACACCTCTATTTGCTACAATGGTCGGCAGCACTTCAGAACAGGTGAGCTTGGTATGTAGCGCTACGTTGCTTGATGCTGAGCATGCAGTATGAAAGCTTAATGCGCTGAGCGGAACAACAGTCGGTACGTTGACTTGAACGTATTCAAGCGGCTCAATCTGACTTGCTTCAGTCGTACATCCCTTGGTCTTGCTCTCCGTGACCGACCACCATGCCCGCAGCGTTTCAAGAGGCTCCTCGAAGCGCGTAGTCGGCGTCCTCCTCGGCCAGGACAACGGCAAGACCATCAACGTCGCGAACTCCTTCGCCATCCCCTTCGAGGAGGATGAGAAGGACCCGAAGACGTGGTTCCTCGACCACAACTACATCGAGCAGATGTGGGAAATGTTTAAAAAGGTCAACGGTCCGTGAGTCGGCGTGGCGTGTCAGGCAAGCGGAACTGAAGGGTCTATGCAGCTCGGGAACGTATGATCGGCTGGTACCACTCTGGTCCGAAGCTACGAGCCTCGGACCATGAGATCAACGACCTCTTCAAGCGATATATTGCGCGGCCAGTCATGGTCATTGTCGATGTGCGACCAGAGAACCAGAACATCCCGACGGACGCGTACTTTGCTGTGGAGGAGATCAAGGACGTGAGTGTTGCGACACCTGTTGGGTGATTACTAATCGACCTATACACCGCAGGATGGCACGGAAGTGCGGAAAACATTCCTGCACGTTCCCTCAGCTATCGAGGCAGAAGAGGCAGAAGAAATCGGCGTCGAGCACTTACTGCGAGACATCAAGGACTCGACCACGACCACCCTCTCCACACGCGTCAGCGAGCAACTATCCTCCCTCCGTGGCCTCGCATCTCGACTCGGCGATCTCCAAGCCTACCTAGCGGACGTCGCTGCGGGCACCATGCCCGTCAACCACCAAATCGTCTACCACCTCCAAGACGCCTTGAACCTGCTCCCCGACCTGTCCGACCCGACACTAACGACAAGCTTCGCCACGAGCACCAATGACGAGCTGCTGGTTGTGTACCTCAGCAGTCTGCTACGTGCTGTGATCGCCTTGCATGCGCTGGTGGATAACAAGGCTACTATCGGGCGGGCGGAGTTGGAGGAGGGGAAGGACGAGAAGGAGAAGAAGCCCTCGAAGGCTGACGCGAAGAAGGGGGACAAGGATGAGAAGGAGAAGACAAAGGACAGCAGTAAGTCCGACGAGAAGTCAACATAGGGAAGTTACCTTCTCTGTTTTGTCGGCTTGCTTGTAGATCCCTTGTGTAGTAGATCACTACGCCTTTTCTTCAGAACCATATCCTTCAACTTCTGAACTTGCAGCTTCCAAAGTCGTATCTTCTCTTGGTCCAGTGCAATAATGTTATTGGCGAATTCATTACTGTACAATGCAGATGACTAACAGCAGGGCAAATATAAAGTAAAACAGTACAGCACGTAATACAGTTACTGGAACTTCTAGTAAGTCCACACCCCAAATCCCTAAACCCAAGCCCCAGCCCAGCATCCAATTGCAATCACTTTTTACGCTTGGTTTTCGTCCCGCCACCCGTGGACCCATCCACCGTTGCTTGCGTCTGATCGACGAACATCAGCGCAGAATCCGACTTCCTCTTCTGCCCCGCCTTCGGCCGCGACGCGTTCGCCGCGCGCAGCTGTGGCGAGTGCATCGATGACCCGACTGGCGAAGGCGCGGTGCCATCCGAGGGGTTCGACGCGTTCGACGCAACCTCGTCGAGGAACGCGGTCAGCTGTTCCGTCGACGCGTCCTGCACGGCGGGGTTCCCGTTGATGCCCGGCGTGTGATTCGCCAACTTCTCAGCAAAATCGCCGTAGTCGCCGTTCACATCGGCGCCGTCCCTCGAAAACTCCGTCAGGAACGACTCAAAGTCGAAGTCCTGATTCCCAGACGAGTCCCCGTTCATGCCGTTCAAATGTATGTGGCCGTTGGGCGGGGGCATCGACACGGAGTCAGGCCGGTGGTCCTGCGCAACTCCGTTCACGCCGACGCCGTTGACATGCACGCCATTAGTATGCACGCCGTTCATATGAGGTGAGACACCACCGTTGACCCTCTGCGCGGGGTGGGTGTTGAGCACAGATGGGTCCAAGCCTAGGTTCTCAATCAGGGAATAGATGCTCGTCTGCAGCGCATCCACATCCGCGTCAATCTCCGCCGCATCTTTATAAGTCTTAGCGAGCCGATCCGCACTCTGCATCAGCGGTTCGACGATACCTGAATTGTCCATTCTCTGCAGTTGCGACGACTCCGGTTGAGGCGGGGGTGGGTACAGTCCTGGGGTAGGCAGCCGGTATTGCTGCAGCTGTGTCTGCGAATCCAGGGGCCCGTTATAGGTAGGCCTGCCGTACGGTGATTGCTGCCCGGGGTCCATAGACATGGGGTAGCCAGGCACATTCTGGCCATTGGCCAAGGCCTGGAAGAACCGCTGGACCTGCGCAGGCTGGTTGAGCATCTGCTGGAAAGCGGCCTGCATCATCGCAGGGTCCGAGTTGGCGTTGTTAGATGCCGTGAGTGAGGTGATTGTCGAGGGATTATATGACGAAGTGGGGATACCTTGTTCCTGCTGAGGCTGACTGGGGAACGTATCCAAGGGTGACGTCGGCTGCTTGGACGACGGCGTCCCGTTAGGCTGGGAGACAGAGTGGCTGTTCATACCGAGCTGCTTGTCAGGTCCAGAAACATGGGGCGATCCAAGGCTCGGGATACCTCTTGGTTGTTCGTTCGCCGGTGTGAGGACCGGAGTCGTGGGCCCGGATCCATTGCGGCCCGAATGAGCGCCAGAGTTCAAGTAACCCAGAGAAGCTTCGGTCGCGGGAGGCGAGAAGGTGCTCTCTGTGGACATTGGCGTGGTGATAGTCGCCATTGGAACTACGATGTGTAAGATAATGAGTAATCATCAGCGAAAACGACACTCACTGCCTGCAAAGGGCGACTGCCCTCGATCCGTCGAGGTCGGACTCCGTAAATGCATCTCCTCATCCTCTTCATCGTCGACATCCGTAATCTCCACAGCGCGCGCCTTCCCATCCATCCTGTCCATATCGCCAATCATCAGGCGCTGTCGCTTGCGCGGCATCATTGCGGGAGGACTATGGCTACCGTCATGCTTGGGGGCGGACCCCTGTCCGAACACTCCAGCAAGGAACTTGAGAATCCGATTGATCGTGTCCTGTTGTTTCTTGTGGCGCTCGCGAGCGGCCAGGGCTTCCTGCCAGAGTTGCTGATTTGACGACTTCAAATCGTTCAGGTCAGTGGAAATGGCAGCCTGATGGCGTTTAATGACTGTGATGCCGTTGACAATCGCGTTCATATCGAGGAGTTGTCCGGCCGACAAGGATCCGTTGACAGCCATCGGGTTGTTCGGATCCTTCGCAGCTTCGAGGAGATGGTCTTCATTTCCGTTCGGTTGTGGCGCTTGCTTTTTGCGCTGAATGAAAGCGAGGAGATCGGGCTGGCCGCGGCGGAAATTGGCATGTTCAAAGTTCCAAAACTCGGTCTCGGCTTCGGACTTGAGGACGCCTTGCTGGAGGTGGGGGATTTTGTGGAACCCGTACATGTTCAGTTGCCGAACGAACGAGCTGAAGTTCTGATGCTTGAACCAGCGTCCGAGCACTTCCCTCGCAAACCGTTCGTGATCCAGCACTGCGAAAATGGTCAACGCCTCTTCCCAGAGGCTTCGAGGAGCGACGTACCGAAGAACGAGTCGCCCGCGTCCGCCCATCGTATCAAGTCGTTATTGGTAGGGTCGTTCACCATTCTGAAAGCACATCAACTTCCCCTTTCGCACCCATGGAAGAACGACAATCACTTACTCATACAGCTTCTGCAGAAAGGCCGGCACGACTTGTCTGGTCGACTTTGTCAAGTTGCTCGTGCTCGCCCGCTGCACTCTGGCCAGCGCAACCTGCTGATCGGAGGCCATGATGGCAGGTCAAAGTGAAGGATTGAGGAAGAGCTCAGCAGAGATGGACTAGGAGGAGTTGCCTGTTTTGGCCTGAGCTCAAAGCTGAGCAGGTAATCCGGGCAATACATGACCAAACAAAGTCCAGGATACACGTCATTTCTGACGCGACGTCTTCGCGCGGCGGCCAAGGCTTGTACCTTCAGAGAACGCTGCGTGCTGGGGACGACACAAAGTTGAGCAGCGATGCGAAAGCGATTTTATTTGTACTCTCCGAATCATCATCGAATTTCGCGTCGTCCTCGATGTCGTGGAGCTCTCGTTCTGGCCCTGCCGTAGCGGTGACGCCACGTGAACCGCGCACGCGTGAATGAGAACGCGTCTGGGTCGCGGAGAACGATGACCAAGTAAGAACCAGCAATATTCATTGAGGCAGAGAAACATGAACGTCCAGGGACAAATGTTTGATACCAGGTAGCCAGTCGTGGTGCGGTTTATAAGGCGCTTGCTCAGAGAGATTCCACTGACTTCGCGAATTCAGACGTTCAGACGATTCTAGAAGGCAGCGCCAGCGCGGGCCCTTTGGCAAAGAGAGTCATTGCTAGAACATAGCGTTAAGAGTGGTACAATTCAAAGGAGCGAGATGGGCAAGCACTGTCAGTGATACTAACGACGACTAGAATGATCCATGCTTCCAGGTACTTCCTCGCACCGGCGTCTGTTTGTACGGTACGTCATTGACAATGTTACGGAGGAAAGGTGGCCCTTGCACTGCGCTGTTGGGCTGAAATAATAGCGCAATAGGGAGAGGGCCCTACTTACCCCTAGCGATTAACAACCTCACGGTCGCAGTCGCAGCTTGTCGAGTCGCCAGAGGATGGCGAATGAAGCGACTGAATCTATGCCCAGTTACAGGGTACTAGTCTGAGTAGGGGTCGCATATCTGCCATGTAACGTGCGACGTGCCTCATGGCGCTGGAATGGGTGAATGTATGCGCTCGTCAGCTTGCGTTCTGGACTCATGCTACGTCTACGCAAAGCGGCCCGCCGTGTTAGAATGTCTCCCGCTTATTCGCCGTAAAACGAGGGTTTCTGCCAGGTGGTGTATACATCACCTCTCCTGGTACGGGTTACCGTTGCTGCTGCTGCCAGTACACTTGACTGAGCTGGAGAAGGTCGGCCTTCGACGAGGCTCTGTCTCACCTTCACCTAGAACTGCATATAGACCTACATGCCTCAGCCACGCTGTTTGCTGACTGCGTATGTATCGATAGACTTGTCGTCGAAGGACAGTCTAGCATGCTCGTGGCAAAGGTCCATAGAAGATGGAGAGCCGGGAGACGTTGGGGAGACGCGTCTAGGGTCTGAAGGTGACGCGTCATGCGTTAGTGTCACGTGCTTTTGTTACTCGTGACATCGGTGACTGAAATTCCGCCAGCCCGAGAACGTCCAGGCGACTGGGAGGTTCGCCCGCCGAACGCGTTCGCGAACGTGTTCGGCGAATGTCTGGGCACGTGAGGGGATGCCACGCCACCGGAGCGTAGGAAATCGCCACACCGCAACTGTTATTGAGCGAGAAAGGCAATGGTGGCTATGCTTTCAATCCATAAAATACAGCTTGTTATGCACATATTATTGTACCATACCAGGGATATTGATGATGTGAATAGAGTAATGAATTTCAAGTTGTCCATGCCCAATGACTAATTATATGTATACAGGGCATCTGTGGAGGCATCACATTTCCAATGCAATGCCAGTAGTATTGACCACATATGGAAACCGTTAGGGGGAGGGCACGGAAGGGGCTTCAGTGGGTTCGTGTGACCCCAGTTGGACAGACAGCTTCGATTACTCACCACATTTTTTACAATTACCCAGCAATTTCAATCTCACAGACTGATACAATAAACTTACAAGTTAAAACCCTCAGGCTATGCAGATTTTATCACAAGCAGGAGGGGTACGCGTCTGTGGCCGGTGGACAGAGCCACGAATCGACAGCGCCCACGTGCACCGTGGAGTGGTTCTCACGTTCGCATTTGCAGTTCGCGAACGCGTTCGGCGGTGTGACCTCCCAGTGGGGTCGACTTTCTGGCCAGCCCACAGAATACGTGACAGGGTTTTCAGTAGGTAAAGCTCGCGGGCGCTACTCACGCAGCAGGGACGGACGACTCTAGGATACCGTGACATCCTGGGGTAGATAAGTCAATTAAGAGTCTACAACAAATCCTGGACTATAAACATATAATACAAAATCCGATCGGGTATCTTTACATCAACGGGAATCGCATCTATGTCTTGACACCATGAGGGGGTCCGCGCAGCCTTCTCAACGTCTACTTCCTCTGAATCCTACTTCCCGCCTGACCTGTAGCCTGCGCATTCAGGTACGATTCTGCCGGCTTCCGGTACGCCTTCCCTTGCTTGTTCCGGTAGAACAGCACTTCTCCTGCAGATACCAACAAGCTCTTTGAGCATCATCGACACATCGAGGGGAGTTGGAAAGAGCGCACCTTCGTCCTCTACAAATTGACAGTCGTTGTAGGTATCCCATAGGGCCTTGAAGACGGGCTTGTCGGAGTAGGCGTAATGCTCCCCGATCTTTTGTCTTAGGTATCTCGTAGCCTCCTCCCCGTTATCTGCGAACAGCTCAGCGCAAAGGACCAAAACGCTTCGCAGAAAGATACTCACACCAAGGCAACTTCGGGAAGAAATGATGGATCACATGATAATGCGCAACATCGTGCAGGAAGAAGCGGCCCTGCCACCCCAAGAAGTCGCGGTCGACCGTCGCCGCCGCGCCGCGCTGGAAGCTCCACTCCTTGCCGCGGTAGTGCGGGAGGCTCATGTCCGTGTGGTGGAGGTACGTGATCATGATGAACCAGTGCGAGACGAGCAGCCAGGGGATGCCGTAGAACTTGGCCACCTCGGCGGCGCCGTAGAAGGCGCAAGCCTTTGTTACGCCCCAGATCATGGCGGCGATGCCGAGATTGGATATCCATACCGCCGAGGCTTGTTCTTTAGTGAATAAGACGGAGCGGGCTAGGGATACACAACCGGTCAGGCGTTTATGGTGTTCAAGGTACCAAGGCCGACTTACGATCGAAGTGATTGGTCCACTTCGGGTATGTCTTCTGCCCGGAGACATTAAACACTACAAGCCAATCAGCGCAGCGGCATAATGAATTCGCCAAGACGACTCACGAAGGTACGCTGGGAACGCCAGGACCTGCTGGCGCACGAGCATGTACAGCGTGTAGACGGGTGTATCGCCGAAGTAATCTTCGTAGTCGATTTCGCTGTGGCCCGGCTGTTCCTTGGGTATGCCGAGGTCGCTTCGCGTCTTCGGGACGTACACCTCGTCCTTCTCCATCGACGCGTGGTTCATGTGGTGCCGATGGTGGGAAATCTTCCAGCTGAAGTAGGGTGTCCAGAGGAAGGTGTGCGTGATCTGCTTACGCACGGTGAGCTCTGGGCTCGTTAATTTCCGCAGGGGATAGGGCACGTACGAAGCCCACGGCGTTATTGATGCGTTTGTTTGGCGAGAACGCTCCGTGGCCGGACTATGGGGATAGTGGCGTCGGTGTGAGAGCAGGCGTCTCATCGGACGTCCGAACGCACCTCATGCCCGATCACCCAGATACCCGTGAATATCAAGCCTTGGAACCACCAGCTGCAGGAGTTATGACGGAAGATGGATGCTGGACGACGGAAAGGACTTACTAGGTGAGCCAGGCAGTCCATCGTGCGATTTCAGCACCAGCGGGTGTAAGAAGTTGCCTCGTTGTGGCGTGCTTGAAGTATGGGTCGATAAACACGGCACAGCGCCACACTGCCGCCGCCATAAGGAGATCCCTGACGAGGTATCCGATTGCCCTCTTCGTATCTCGAACGAACAGATGAGCCGGGATGGCAGCGCGTATTTCGCTCAGTGTCCTGACATGTTCATCGTTAGCGGCGGGCGATGTCGGGCGGTGGTGGGTGCTTACCACGACATTGGAGTGTATTCCGGGATATCATCCTCAGCCCGAGGGCCTTTGGATGTTTGACCGTGGACGTCGACTGGCTTGCCCATGTTGCGTTCCAAAGCGAGTGATCAGCAGGCTTACTACCTGGGTTCGGTACCTGTCAGCCTATAGATGATGCCAACTGCCAGTGAAGACGTTGGGCGGCTGCCCTCTCACAGGATTGCACGATCCTGCATATATAGCGCCTGGAACAGCTTCGATCAGAAGTATCAGTGGGTGTACGATCAAGATATGGATATTTCAAAAATTTACTCTGACCGTGGTACGCTTCGCGTCTCTAATTACCGGGAATCTCATCCTTAAGCCAAACGACCGATGCACATCTGCTTGTCCCATCCGCCACAATATCGGAGGGGGAAGTCGGGATACTGTGGCTTGCTACTTCAAGTAAGACGCAACATACGCAATACGCGGCATGGATAATTGCTCAGAGGTGTTAGACTGATATGAATGTCCATCGCCTCGTGAATGATGAGTGTGCGAGAATCAGCAGCGAGATCGTAAATGAGGCGTGACACGTTGTGACAACAGCAAGCTTCTCTTCGCCCTCGGTGTCCGAGAATTGATCGGACAGATCCTTAAGACCTTCCCTGGGGTGCCCCGTGGTACGTCCGTGTGGGTAGGAAATGTTATCCACACTTACGCACTTCGAGACGTTCTCCCGAATCTCCCGAAGGCAGACCGAAATCGTCATGCTTTGCCTGCTGTCGAGAGTGAGTGAGTGAGTACTTCGCGGATGGTGTTCATCAATTGCTGATATTGGTCTCGGATGCCCACAAGATATAGCGAGTGCTTTCCACCCTAAGTTTCCCCGATTATAGGTCGTCAATGACCGCCTGCCAAGGGCCTGATACAGGTGACGAAGGTGTGTTCGCGTTGACGTTTCATGCGATGTCTCGTCGAGAGCATCGCATGTAGAAGACGCAAATCATTGACGCACAGCACACTGTGCGCTTCGATTGCACCATGCGATCTCGGACTATAGCAGCAAGATCCTCGAGCCGACACTACAGTCCTTCTTTCTTCCTGATCCCAAGCTTGAATGGTGCGAGAACGTCGATCATCACTTTGATATATTGATCTGCATACATCCCCCACCGTCGTTCGGCCGTTTCATGTGCCTTACCGAGATAGTACGGTAGAAGCAATGCGCTTCTCTGTCTATCGTGGAAGTGTGGCCATCGGGATTTGTCCCGAGGTACGACCGCCGCAGTCCTGTCAATCAGCAGCAGCGGTGGCATGGGCAATATTGGAGAAGCTCCGTCAAAATTATTCTTGGCTTCGTCAGGTCGACATCGATCGAGCGTACTCAAAGTCGGCGAGCGCGTCTCATCTGGAAGCCACCAGAATCACTGTCATGTTGGCGTACATCACTCGGGTAGTGCGGACGCACTGTCAGTGTGTTCAATACCCACTTGAGAGTGCGATGTGTAGGCACCACCAGGGAGTACTAGCAATTTCCATAGTACCATGGCACCGACGAATCCCTCGAGGCATTTCAAAGATCCTCCGAATTTCCAACGACAGAAACGAGCGCAATCTGTAATATAACAAAATCCGCAGCAAAGCAATAACTACATAGCTCAATGCAAATAAAACACGACCTCCTTCTCAGGTGCTACAGGTACTACAGGGTATTTGAGTACAATAAAGATAATATGCGATCCAGCTAGGGGCAGGGAAGGACAAGATAAGAGAACACAAGCCTATACAATGGCGGACGAACGGCTAGATGGCGTACGCCTCCTTGCCCATACTCATGACCGACTTGGTCGGCGACATCGGGCTGTCGACGATCCGCGTCGTCTCGTGGAATATCTCGATCTGCACCCGTCCATCCGTCAGCTCTACGGAATCGAAGGTAATTAGAAGGGAAAGGGAAGCACGCACCACAGGCCCTGTGGTGTTCGAGCGAATGTGCGAGCGCCCGCCGTTGCTGAGCTCGTACGTGGGGTACCCGTTCGCGCCGCGCGCGCCGCTGTTCATGAGCTTCCGCCGCGCGTTGAGCGACGCGAGGAAGGAGTTGGCGTACAGCTTGCTCTGGATCTCCACGAACGCGAGGAAGACGAGGCTGCCGTTCATCGCGGCGAACTGAGGGAGCGGGTCAGTGGGCTGCGGAGACGAGGTACGGAATAGACCGACTGTGATCACGATGATGAGGGAGAATACCCTGGGTGCGTGCGTGAGACTGGAGGGCTGGGTGGGGGTGGATGAGCAGGACGTACGTCGTTAATGCACCGGTGTTGATTATGTACGCCATTAGCAGGTTGATACGGCTGTCGGATCTAACAATAGAGATGTCATTGAAGGAGTATACCCCGGAAAAGACGAAGAAACATACCGCTGGAATCCTGTACGGTTCCTCTCTAAGAAATAGCACAAGGCTCCAGCCACGAGTAAATCGACTGCCGCGGCGGATGAGAGGCCACCAGCGAGGGTCATCTGCAAGTGTGGCGGTTTAGTCAGAGAAATGGTAGAGCAGGTGGGCGATAGCGTACCAAGGGAAGCTTCCGCGTGCGGAATACGCTCCATTCACTCAAGGTGTAGCTGAGAGTAACATGTTATCCGGCGCGTGCCGGTCAGATATGAGTCAACGCATACCTGAGTACTGTCGTTGCTTCAGGACAACGGGATATCAGCAGCTGTGTGTGAAGGTGGCTAACAGGTACTAACCCACGCCGAAGCCTGTGTCAAGAATTCGTAAGCGGATAGCAGTCCTGCGTAGACGGCTGCAGATATCACTCACCGAACCGTAGGACCGCAAGGAAAGTGACAACGGCGGTCAAGATGGTATTCCGGTCACTCACTGCGGGCACGGATGAGGTTGGGCAGCTGGACATGTGGGAGCCACTTACATATCCACACCCGCCGGACGTAGTAGCCGTGGACTAGTGCAGCGACGAGCACCCCGATTATCACTGTAATCTGTTCCGCGAAAAGTTAGTATACGCGAACTATCCAATCACAGGATATAGCGTACCCCACCGCTCCAGTAGATGACATTCATAAACGGAGCATTCCCATATTCCGTGATCACATATTTATAGATGAAGTCGATGCAAAAGCCTGTATGGAGGGTCTCCAGAAACCTTGCGGCAGGTCGATATAGAGTGCGGGCCGCATCTCAAGTCATAATTGCCCACCATATGAGCCCCACCATCCATTTCAGCAGCTTCTGGTCATTCGGGTAGTTCTGATAATATACAAAGGCCTGTGTGGTCGTGATTCCGTACAAACTGCACCAAGTCACTATTTCCGTGAATTGTAACCAAATGTGATGATGACTTACATCGCGGCGATAAATATACCAACGAGCACACTACCGAGGAGTTGGTCTACAGCAGACATGGTAGCTGTCGGAAGTGGCCAGAGGAGCGAAGAAAGAGGCGAAGGAGCGGTCGGCCGTCGAAGGACGCGATCGCGCCGCAAGCTCGAGCGCACTTTTTATGGGACCCACTGCGCTTTCGCAGTAAGCGTGCATAGCCGCACGAGACACTGTCGTCGCTAGATTCGGACGCTCGGCTGAGGGGAGCTTCCGCTCCTACGGCTTGATGAACGAGGCGAGGGAGATGATGTTGGATCAGGAATCCACGGAGAGCCATCAGAATTGGCGTGCTGGGCTTGACAGGTGTGGCTTAGAGCCTCAATGGTGCTGATGGCGCCAGAGTTCGTTTTATTGCCACCTGATCCGGGACACGGGGAAGTGAGCTTGTCTGTCGGTCTGATTTGATGTCTTTCGCCGCATGATTTTTGGGAGTACTAGCGAATTGAATTCAGACATGTGTGCTAGCGACAACAAGGGCGACATATTGTATCAGTAAATGTCAGTGTGACACTGAGAATTAGCTGGGAATTTGTTCGCGATTCTTCAGCACGATCACGCACAGTAACGCGGCAGAGGCTCTCCGACTGCTCGAAACGACCGAAGGACTGAAGCCGTCCGCCTTGATCGCGTACTTGAATCGGGCAACACCGGCACGGTCCGGCGGGTATGTTCTCACGGTGCTTCGGGATCTTAGATCGTTCGCCATTGGGCCTCCCAGAATAACGACCGTGACAGAGTGTTCGCATCAGCGTCTGGTCATGCTTCAGTTCTCTATCAGAGTCCTGAAGCAGAGGATGCTCCGGGAAAGGTGGACTTCGCCTGTGTTTCCGCTTATATATCATTCAACTTGATTCATAACTTGTATGCAAGGTAGTTGAATATGTCGCCGAGCGCAGTCCCTCCTCTCGACGGTTCCTTCCGAGTCCTGCCTGGGTTCGTCGACTACCACCATGTTCACAATCCCGAACTGCCTGTCTTTCAGTTTGCGCGAGACGGCAGCGACGATGTAGCCAGCGTTTCATTCCGAGAGTTCGCCCGAGCTACCCATCGTATAGCACATGCCGTCCGTCCGAAGGGCACCGGTAAGGACAGAGAGGTCGTAGCGCTCATCGCGCACTGCGACACTATCCTGTATATACCACTTATGGTGGGGATGATACGAGCAGGATTCGTGGTACGTCTTGGACTCTTTGTTTGATTAGATCGCATGAATAAACCGCACCGCAGCCGTTCCCAATCTCGCCCCGCAACTCGACAGCTGCCATCTACAACATGCTCGAGAAGACATCATGTCACCGCCTTCTTACCAACGCGTCCATCCTCCAGCCACTGATAGATGGCTGCAATACAGAGTTCACTGCCAAGGGCTACGAGTTGCATATCGAGGAGATCCCGACTCTTTCCCAAGCTTACCCCAAGCTCGGGGAAGAGTCGGCTGCAGATCCGTTTGTAGAGTATCCACCCCTAGAATATGAGCCCGCCATGGACGACGTCTGCCTGTACCTGCACTCATCCGGGTCCACCGGGTTCCCCAAGCCGATCCCTCAAACGCACAGGACTATACTACACTGGTGTTCATTCCGTGCGTCCACTCATGCCTGGCATACAAAGAGACACTCGCTCAGACCTCCACGTCCTCGTTATGCTAGCGTCTGTGACTGAATCTCGTTACCACCCGCGCCCAGTCATCTGGGGCTCAATGATGCTCCCCTCCTTCCACACGCTCGGGATTTACATGCAGCTCTACGCGCCGCTCGTCTCCGGCGAGGCCGTCGTCACCTTTCCGCCAAAGGCGCCCGCTCCCCCCGTCATGCCCAACCCGCAAAACACGCTGGAGCACTGCCGGCGCGGCGGCGCCACTGCCGTCGTGGTCGTCCCTGCGTTCCTGGAGGTGTGGGCCCAGAATCTCGAAGCGGTGAAGTTTCTGGCGAAGATGGAGATGGTCGTGAGTACTCATGGTCTTTACCTCCGAGATATGCGTGGCGTGACGAGAGAAGACGTTCGCAGGCGGCCCGCTGTCGTCGAAGGCGGGGGACGTGTATGTGAAGAATGGCGTGAAGATTAACGCAGGGTACGGCGGCACGGAATTCGGCGCGCCCGCGTATATGTTCGATATCGACCCGGAGAATAAGGCGCCGCATGTGCTCAAGAACCCGAAGGACTGGGCGTGGATGCGGCTCAGCGAACGGATGAAGATGCGCTGGATCGATCAGGGCGATGGGACGTACGAGCTGCACATGCTGGTATGTGTCTTGTCTTCCCCGTGGCGTGGTGGGTGTTGAACTTATCGTGTTTGGTAATGTATAGACGAATGAGAATCATCAGGTGTCGGTGGAAAACCTGCCTGATGTACGGGGGTACGCGACTTCGGACCTGTGGGAGAAACACCCGACGATCGAGGGGCTGTGGAAGATGTAAGTACGAGCGACTCCTGACCCCACTGTATGCCTTGACTTGTCGCCAGCGTTGGTCGCACAGACGATGTGCTCGTGTTAGCATCTGGTTTGTCCAAATTGCCTCCCTTTGCTTATCGGATTCGCAACACTAACCACTCTTGGTAGGCGAGAAGACCGTCCCGGGGCCCATGGAAGGCCACATTGGGCACAGCCCGATGGTGCAGGGCACGCTCATGTTCGGCCGCGGGCGCAACCAGGTCGGCATCATTATCGAGCCGACGTCCGAGTACGTCATCGATCCCAAGGACGAGAAGGCCCTTGTCGAATTCCGCAACAAGATCTGGTACGCCTCTTTCCTTGCCTTCAGACTAATTTGCGATTGCTGATGACTGTGAGATAGGCCGGTGGTGGAGGAGGCGAACCGGGATGCCCCAGCGTTCAGCCGGCTGTTCAAGGAGATGATACTCGTCGCCGACCCCGCACGGCCGCTCCCGCGCGCGGCGAAGGGGACGGTGCAGCGCAAGCCGACGCTGGCGTTGTACGAGAAGGAGATCGATGCACTGTGGGTGGCGAATTTCAGTGAGATACTCGAGGATGTCGTCGCTCAGGCTCAGCGCTTTTGCGTAGGTACGAGGCTGTCGAGTCGAGCTTCAAGGCGGAGGATAGTGAGCCGCCGGCGAGCTGGACGAGTGCGGATTTGACAGTGTGGTTGCAGAAGAATGCTGAGCAGATCAATGAGCGCAGGAACATCGACCCCGAAGCTGATCTATTCGAGCAAGGATTCGACAGGTGAGTCATCTGTTTATTTGTAAGTCGGGGGACTTACCACAAGGACTCTCTTCGATAGTCTGAGCGCCACGTTCCTGCGAAACCGAATTATCGGGGCATTACGGCTGTCGGTCGATGTACCAGCCAAGCAGGCTCTTTCCGCTTTAACCCAGAACCTCGTCTACACCAATCCGACGATCAGGCAGCTGGCATCGGCCGTCGCAGCACTGGTATCTCCAGCTACCCTCAACGGGCTGCACGACAAGGCGCCTGCGAAGGCCATTTCGGCCTTGATCGAGAAGTATTCGGCTGACTTCCCTAATCCCTCTACGAGCAATTCGAACTTAACCAGTACTGGCGGTGCTCTGGTTTTGGTTACTGGGACCACAGGGAGCCTTGGGTCGTATATTCTGGCTACACTCTTGGAGGACTCAAGGATTGCGAAGGTCTATGCGTTCAATAGGAAGTCGCATGCTGGGTCTTCGGTCGAGAGACAGAAAGCAGCGTTCGAGGATAGGGGTCTGCCTGTTGATCTGCTGTCGTCCTCGAAGGTGGCATTCTTGGAAGGCGATGCTACTGTGCAGAACTTTGGCTTGTCTGCGGAGACCTATGAGAAGGTGAGTCCGCTCCCTGTTGCCTATATCCCAACAGTGGGTTCATATGCTACAAGTTACACTCGACGGTCACACATGTCATCCACAACGCGTGGAGACTCGACTTCAACCTCTCGTTGTCATCATTCGAACCAAATATCAGAGCAACGCGGAACCTGATCGACTTTGCCTTGACCGCGAAGTCGGGCGCGCTGGTGAAGTTCCTCTTCACCTCGTCCATTGCCGTAGCCCAGTCCTGGGACCAGTCCAAGGGCCAATATCCTGAAGAGGTTATCTCGGAGCCTGAGTATGCTGTGGGCGCTGGGTATGGTGAAGGGAAGTACGTCGTGGAGCAGGTGTGTTGACGGTTGTATCTTCAATGGCATCCTTGTGTCCTTATGGCTGTGCAGATACTTGCTAAGGTGTTTGAACACGGCCTCCATAGCACGTCGCTGCGTATCGGCCAGATATGCGGTGGGCTGCCGAAGGGGGCGTGGTCTACCAGTGATTGGGTGCCTATTCTCGTGAAGTCTAGCCTAGCGCTGGGATGCCTTCCGCAGGCGAAGGGTGTAAGTGTCGACCTGCACATCCGCTGTAACCGCGTGTTGACCGTTGGGCAGGTGGTGTCGTGGATACCGATGCACACGGTTGCGTCGGTTATCTCTGACGTTGCTCTGGCCTCGGTGGATGTCCCGCTTGCTCTCAATGTTGTCCATCCACACCCAGTCGAGTGGAATAGCATTATGGGAGACGTTGCGCAGGCGCTTAGCCCTGAATCATCGCCTCTGCCCGTGGTTCCCTTCGAAGAATGGGTAGCCAAGATCGAGGAGAAGGCCCTTAAGGCCGAGAAGGAAGACTATGAGAGCATCGTGAGTTTTTGCAAAGAAAGCCGTCGCATCTCGCATACGCTGACTATAATACGAGCGTTCAGCCTGCAATCAGACTTCTGGATTTCTTCAGGAAGTTAGCGGAAGCGGATAAGGCTCTGCAGGTGACTGACAAGGAAGACGTGGTAGAGGCTGGCGGTGTTGCGCGCTTCTCCACTGCTAAAGCTGAGGCGCTCAGCGAGGCTATCAGAACCGTTGGTGCACTGACTAGTGCTGACGTGAAGAGATGGGCTGCGTATTGGAAGGGCAAAGCTTTTATCTAAGCGGAGGACCAACGTTGGCTTATTATACCCTGTATCCGAATTTTTGTAGACTTAGGATGTCTGTACGATTATTGCATTGAGGCGGAACGGATTGTGGCAGTGTGCACCGGGTCTCGCATGGGGTCCCAAGTAGGACACTGCACGGACCGCTTTCTCTCACGCATTGATCTAAGATCCATTCAGCGAAAGAGTTCCAAATTTTCTGTACACAGTCCAAAAGCCTTCCGGCCAACTTCAACGTATAACCTCTCCTCGCACCCGGTTAAACATGGCATTCGGTGAGCTATCCAAACCTTTTCTGCTTGGAATACGTGGTCTCACTTGAGGAATGCAGGAGGATCAGGCGGCCGGGGCGGCTTTGGAGGCAGAGGGGGAGGACGAGGTGGAAGGGGCGGAGGTGACCGTGGTGGACGGGGTGGGGGAAGAGGAGGCGCACGAGGTCTGTCTTACCTGCCTTCTCCCTTTGAAAATGCGTTGAATTGCTTTGTTATCAAGGGGGAGGAGTTATGAAGCGTGGGGGCGACCGAGGCGGCAGGGGAGGCGGTCGCGGCGGGGGACGGGGTCGTGGTGGTGACAGAGGGCGGGGCCGCGGAGGAGGCCGCGGCGGCGCGAAGGGCGGAGCGAACGTCGTCCTCGAGCCCCATCGCCATCCCGGTATCTTCATCGCAAAAGGGAAGGAGCACCTCCTCGTCACGAAAAACCTGGTCCCCGGCGAGAGCGTGTACGGCGAGAAGCGCATATCCATCGACGGCGGTGTGGAGGGCACGAAGATCGAGTACCGCGTGTGGAATCCGTTCCGGAGTAAGCTTGCGGCCGGGGTGCTCAGTGGGTTGGATGAGATCTATATTGCGCCTGGGAAGAAGGTGTTGTACCTCGGTGCTGCTAGCGGAACTAGTGTTAGTCACGTAGCGGATATAGTTGGGCCGGTAAGTGTTGTGCAGTTTGTTCCTACTTGTTGTTTCTGACAGCCACGGCAGGAAGGAGTTGTGTACGCTGTAGAGTTCTCGCCACGATCAGGCCGTGACCTAATTGGTATGGCAAAGAAGCGGACGAATGTCATTCGTGAGTTACCTCGAAAGTTCCTTTAACTTCTTAGTGACGAGACTCGTTGCTTCAGCCATCGTGGAGGACGCCCGTCTGCCACAAAAATACCGGATGCTCGTCTCAACAGTGGACGTCATCTTCGCCGATGTCGCGCAACCCGACCAGGCCCGTATAGTGGCCATCAACGCCCACATGTTCCTGCGGAACAATGGACACGCTGTGATCTCAATAAAAGCAAACTGCATCGACTCTACGGTTGAGCCCTCGATCGTGTTCGCCAAGGAGGTGGATGCTCTGCGGGAACAGCACTTTAAGCCTATCGAACAGGTTACTCTGGAGCCTTACGAGCGTGACCACGCAATGGTGACAGGTGTGTCTACTGCTGTTATGATACTAGCCGGTGACTGACTGCCTCGTCCTCCTGTGCAGCTGAATACCGCCGGCACGACGCCATGCGTGCATAGGGTCGTCCGTCTCTGATTCCTCGTCTGTTTCCCTCTCTTGGTGTACTTCCCTTGCGTATCATTTTTCTGTTTTCTTTCCCAAATATAACTGTAATTTTGAGCCGACACGCTATAATTACCGCCCAGACGCGATCTTGACGTGGCGGGGCACGTGCCGCAGCGCCTCTATCGCAGAAGTCAGACGCAGAGTCGAGCATGCATACACTCTGTTAATTATTCTTGGCCCGCTCTACAGCTAGCTCGCCCAGCATCCACCCGGTCGACACGACCAGCGCCGACACAGCGTATGCAGAGGCCGCCCCAAGTTGCGATAACCGTCGGCGACCCCCGCGAAGAAGAGCCGCTCTCCGACTTCGAAGAAGTCAATTATCCGACACATTCTACTAATAGCTGGTCTACCCGTCAGGAGGAGGAGCTGCCGCTGCACTACATGACGGAGGAGAAGGCACGCCGGAGAGTGCCCAAGGGCCCGGGGGCGGCGACGGCGAACGGGGTGCACGACGAGAAGGCGGAGCCGTTCTATGACGATGGCGGGAAGGACGTCTACAACAAAATCGGGAGTGCAAAGGCGAACTTGGGGAGCGGGCGGCAGAGGAGACCGCCCCCGCCCCCTCCGACTACATTCGTGCGTCCGAGTTCTATTACTCTGAGTAGTAAGATGATTACTGAAGTAATGCGTGGCTCCAGACCGAATTTCTGCAGCAAAACATGGAACACGTCCCGCCCGCAATATACACCCTCCTCTCCTGCTGGACGCGGTTCCATAAAATAGGCAAGGCGCCGTATGTCATCTGGGACGAAGCCCACTTCGGGAAGTTCGGCTCACACTACCTCAAGCGCGAGTTCTACTTCGATGTCCATCCACCGCTGGGGAAGATGCTCGTCGGGCTCGCTGGCTTGCTGTCGGGTTATGACGGGAGCTTCGAGTTCAAGAGCGGGGAGCAGTATCCGGAGACCGTGCCGTACGTGGCGATGCGTGTACTCATGGCGATGTTTGGTGTGGTCATGGTGCCTCTGGGCTGGTATACCGCCGTGGAACTGGGTATGAGCCAGTGGGCGTGTCATTTAGTGGCCATTATGGTTCTCTGCGGCAAGTCTCCCTCTCAATCGCCGGTATGTTTGTCCCCTGAATGCTCCTACACTATTTCTAGATGTTGCCTGGTTATGTATCTCAAGATTCATCCTTCTGGATTCCATGCTCTTGGCGTTCACGTTCTCTACTGTATTCGGGCTCAGCAAATTCCACAATCAGCAATATCAGTCCGTGTCATAGTTTCTCCTGTAGCATCTGGGAGCTCACTGACGCTCACTAGGTCATTTTCCTTCGACTGGTGGTTATGGCTGGCCTTCACCGGCGTTTCAATCGGTTGTGTAGCGAGGTGAGGAATATCTTCTGTGCTTCTGGGATAGTTGACTGACACGCGTACAAGTGTAAAATGGATTGGTCTCTTCGTGATGGCCCTAGTCGGCCTGTACACGATCGAAGACCTATGGGAGAAATTTGGAGACGTCAAGATGTCCGTGGTAAGCTCGTATACTTCACGGTTGTATTTGCAATCATCTCAAGGCATCGTTTAGCAAGATCAACTAAGACACTGGGGTGCGCGCGTACTGTGCCTTATCGTCTTGCCTGCACTGGTGTACATGGCTTCATTCAAGATCCATTTCTTGGTCCTCAATCATTCGGGGCCAGGAGATTCGCAAATGAGCTCGCTGTTCCAGGCTAATTTGGTCGGTAATGACTTTGCAAAGAATCCGCTTGGTGTGTTTGCTATCACATCCCCTACGCGTGACACTCATTACTTGAGAAGATATCGCATACGGGTCAAAGCTTACGCTGAAGAACATGGGCTGGGGCGGTGGCCTCCTGCACTCGCACGTCCAGACGTACCCCGTCGGGTCCAACCAGCAACAGGTCACCTGCTACCACTACAAGGACGAGAACAACGACTGGATCATCATGCCGCGCTGGGACGAGCCCGACTATGATCCCAATGGCGAGCTGCGGTTCCTGAAGGACGGCGACGTCATCCGGCTGCAGCACGCGTCGACTACGCGCAACCTCCACTCGCACTCGATTCCGGCGCCGGTCACCAAGCTGAACAACGAGGTGTCTTGCTACGGGAACGCGACCATCGGGGATTACCATGATTATTGGGAGGTCGAGGTTGTGGACGATATCAAACGCGGGAGAAAGGAGAAGTTCGTAACGATCCACTCGTTGACGACGCGCTTGCGCTTCCGGCACCAGGATTCGGGGTGTTATCTGAGGGCTGCGAACGCGATCTTGCCCCAGTGGGGGTTCAAGCAGGTCGAGGTCAGCTGTGACAAGGAGAATAACCCCAAAGATATTCATACATATTGGAATGTCGAAAGTCACTGGAATGATCGATGTATGTGCTATCTTGTTCTTTTATTGTCATGGCCCACTGATGTCGCTGTGCTGAAGTACCGCCCGGTGATGCCAAGTTCTACAGATCGCCTTTCTTCCGTGACTTCATCCACCTCAACGTCGCCATGTGGACATCCAACAACGCTCTCATCCCGGACCCGGATAAGGAGGATATCCTTGCCTCCAAGCCGACTGACTGGCCCTGGCTGCGATTGGGCTTGCGGATGTGCGGCTGGGGCGATCAGCAGACAAAGTACTACCTCTTGGGCACGCCGGTCATCTGGTGGGGAGGTACTACCAGTCTCATCGTCTTCCTCGTTACGCTCGGAGTGTATCTTCTCCGTCAGCAGCGCAAATATGTCGACATGGAGCCTCGTAAGTATGCCGTCTTTAGTCTCGTAACCCGCGCAATTGACATGGGGATGATAGGCGAATGGGACCACTTCTTGTATGTCGGCAAGATCGCGTTCATAGGCTGGTTCCTGCATTACTGTAAGGTTCATTTCCCTCACCTGCGCATCGGACTAATCGCGCTCGCTAGTCCCTTTCATGATCATGGGTCGCGTAACCTATGTCCACCACTACGTACGTATGGCAGTGCCTATCTCCTATCCTGCGTCTAACACTTCAGCAGCTCCCAACGTTATACTTCTCCGTGTTATTATTTGCCCATCTACTCGACCACTTCATATTCTCCTCCCGCCGATTCACGGACAGAACAAAATGGATAGCCTTCGGAGTAGTTGCCTTCCTCATCGTGGGCAACTTTTGGTGGTTCAGGGGACTCGCCTTCGGGATCGACGGCCCCATACATGAGCACTGGGGACTACAGTGGCGTAAAGTACGTACCCACTTTCAGAGCTATCCAAGGCAGGCTCTGACCTACTGGTATAGACTTGGAATATATATAATCAACTGTAGTACCGTAATATATTCACTTCCATTGATCATGACGGATCCGCGTGTCACTCTTTGCATGCCTTATCTGTTGTCGTATACCTCACTGGGAAGCGGTCGTCCGACGGTGGATCCGGGCAGTCGCTACATTCCCGCTACCTTGGGGAGCGGGTCTTGCGACCAAGTGTGTTCGCACTTTCTCCGCCATTTTTGCAAGATCGGTCAAAGATCTGACCTGCCCTCAACAAACTATGTAATATCTTTCACATCCAGACGCTTTTGGTGAATTGGCACTCCGAATGGTTGGATCCGAGGCGATGTGGCTGATAATAGGACCCTCGAAAATACCGATAGACACTGCAGGAGTTGCAGTCGTTGGGGGGGGGGGGGTGCAAAACATTGTATGAAAGGGAATTTTGCGAGCTCTGATTGGCTGGGAATTCCCTTTCCTACAATCTTTTGCACGGCCCTAAAGACTGCAACTCCCGAGGTGAGATGCAGGTGCAACAGAAAAGGTGGGTTTGAGCAGGGGGATGGCCGGACGGTGTCTGGACACCGGATGAAGGTCAATGTCAGTAATGCCGGTGATTGTCCGGA
>NW_006920412.1:346124-346608 GCF_000344685.1 Gloeophyllum trabeum ATCC 11539 | reverse complement strand
CTAACTTATGAATGCGGGAATCATTCGGGATCATGAATTGCGTCAAGCGTGAAACCTAGAGCTACAAGAAATATTATGTCCGCACGGCCTGCGCACCCCATCCAATCCTTCGATACATCAAGAGATAAGCATTTCTGTCATCTCTGTCAAAGCTGTTGAAAACGTCCTCCGGTCGGATATCCGAGACGAACTCGTCGTCGATACGGATCCAGCCCTCTCGGGGTTTTATGCCTCCTTCACGATTTGGATGGAGGACATCAATGGTATAATGCCCGCCTGACGCAGACAGACCATGATGATACAAGACTGATGGAGAAACGCAGTCAGCTCAAACGCCAGTGGGAGTGGCCAGCAATATTTAGACGTACCACCAAACAACTTATACCGTGCCGGCGTCGCCATTTTGCGCGCGGGTGCCATCAACTCAGGCCCTATCTCCACCTCAGGCCCAAAGGTTATCTGCTTCCCTATCTTCACCACGCCA
>NW_006920412.1:339868-344551 GCF_000344685.1 Gloeophyllum trabeum ATCC 11539 | reverse complement strand
TAGGAAGTAAGGAGTGCAAGTTGCAGAACAACTGCAGAATGCAGAGGTATTCGTTATGGACCCGGTCAGGTTACAAGCGATGAAAACGATCTAAAACTACGCTCAGGGATAACACTCAGCACCTCTCTGAAATTGGAGCTTGAGCTGCAGCCTCCATGGCGCTGTATTGGCAGCCTGTACGTCAGCGCCTGGTTACAAAACCACTGGACCATCGACCCAGCTCGGACTCATGATATCGTGGGTCTCGGGCAGACTTTTGGGCCAGGGCGCCTCGCCTGGAAGGGGTGGCAGAGAGACGGTGAATACGATGGTGCCAGTGTGTCCCGCATGTGAGCGCGGCGATGGTAAGACCACAACTGCCTTCAAGCCTGCGCAACAGCTTGTCATGGAGCGGGCAAGCACTCAGTGGTGCGGGATATTACACAACAATGTGCCTAGTCCAGGTCCGCAAGCAGGTACCAGCGCGGCACCCGAGCCTTGCCTTCCCACGCTGGTATCATACAAGAAACGCTTCAGGTGCAAGACCAAGATAGGAGGAAGTGAGTCGATAAGGACTTGCTGGCTTGCTTCGATCGTGACTCCCGGGCGGTTGGGAGCAGTCATTTGCACCTGCTCAGGATGAGAAATGTAACTCAGAGCGTCCTTGATAGTATGGATATTCTCTCGCTGGAGGCCAAATATTTCAGTATATGCGTCGGCAAATGGAAGAAGGCCAGTACACACCTGAATGTCGAGTCGTATTGATCGCCAGTCTTCGACGATGACTGAATCGCGCTGTTGGGGCGCCCTAAGAGTCGACCTAAACTTCCCGCCGAAGATTCTCGTGATTGGCGATTCAGTTGTCCTGATCTACTCGAACCCAGTCAGCGATATGCGTAACTCGAAAACCACAGCCATAAACATACTGTACGTGTGACAACCGTCCTGTTCCTCTTCCCGACCTCCATCCAGCCCTCATCCTTCTGCGACGGCTCCTCCTCCAGGCGCTCTTCCACCTGCTGCTTCTGCGCCGCCTTCGTCGACGCCGGGCTGAGCTGCGCCTGCAGCGAGAGCAGCTCCTCCTCGAGCGTGTCGAGGTAGAACCCGAAGAACTCCTCCGCGTCCTCCTGGTGCCCGCCGCGCATGTTCTCGAACCGCTTCTTCTCCTTCATCGCGTCGTAAACGTATCCGGGCACGAACCAGTCCGTCGCGTCGCCCTCTCCGTCCTCCTCCTTCTCCTTCCCTTTACCCGCGCTCTCGTCCACGAGGAACTCCCTCAGGAACCGGATCGTCGCGTCCACGAGCGGCGTGCCCGCGTCGGCGCTCTCCGCCGGCGGTACACTCCCGTTCAGCGCGGGCAGCGGCGCCGGCAGCGGGAGGTACTTTCCCAGCTCGGTGAACAGCCGGTGGAACGGCGGGCAGTACACGAGCACCTGCAGCACCGCATTCGCGAAGCACATGTTGCCCTGGTTCACCAGCCCGCGCGGGCGGATCCTCATCGGCCCCCCGTTCGCGCTGTTTCCGGGCCCCGACGACAGCAGGCTGAGCAGCTCGGCCTTGTGCGGGATCGCGACGCCCGGGATGCCGCTGCCGCTCGTGCTGCCCCCCGACGGAGAGGACAGCGACGAGGCGGGGATGGAGATGCCGACGACGGAGGACCGCGGGAGCTTCGAGGACGACGCGGCGCCTTCGGGGCGGAGCAGCGATGCCCACGATTTCGGCGCGGCTTTCGCCTGCGGGGCCGGCGCGGGTGTGGAGGACGCAGACGCGGACGTCGCCGCCTCCGTCCTGTCTTCAGCCTTGGGCGAGGGAGTCGGCGCACGTGCGGCAGCGGAGATGGACGTCGTCGTGGAGAACGGGGAGCCGGGAGCGGTCGACGTCGCCGGCGTCGTCTCGGTCGCGGTGGCCGTCGCGGCGGACGAGGGGACGTCGGGTGGCGTCGACAATCGCTCGGCCTTGTCAGGCAGCTCGACGTCGGCTGCAGGAGCAGACGATTTGCTCTCTTCGGCCTCGGTGGTAGCTTCGGGCTCCTCGGGCGCAGGCAAAGCGACCTTCTCTGCCACGGGTGAGGGAGGCGGGGTCCGCTCGTCCAGCGCGCTCTCGACGACGTCGGGCGGCGGACGGGAGCGAGAAGCAAATATGATACCAGGCGCATGAGACGGATTCTTCGGCCGCCGTGACCACACCGCCCAGCCTCCCGTAGTCGGCTTGGGCTTAGGCGATGACGTAGAGGGCAAAGACCCTCGCGCACATTCAGGAGAAATAGGAGAAGGAATGAATGATGTCTGTTTGGGAGACTTGTGCTCCGGCTGAGGGGCTGCAGCGGGCTCTTGCTCTGGTTCTGACTCTAGAGAAGTCGGCGCGGGAGCTGTCTCCACGATTTCCTGGGGCTGCTCGTGTACAAAGGTGTGCTCCGCTTCAGGAGGAGCAGCCTGTACTTCCCTGGGACGAGGAGAAGCTTGCGGGGCCGGCGATTGCGGCGCTCTCTGGGGCTGGTACGTATGGTTCATCGACATCGGTGGGGGCATCATGAGCTGCTTGGGCAGGGGAGACAGGGGGGAGGACACTTCAGCCGACCACGCCGGCGAAAACGCTGCTGAAACAGAGGGCGACGCGCCAGGCTGGATGGGCACGGGGGGGTACGGGGCGGGCGGGGAGAACGGGACCTGGTATTTCGAGTGCGGGTGGTGCGGCTGCGCGTAGTTCTCCTGCGGCGGGATGGGCGCGTGCATGTAGGGATTCGCGTGCTGCTGAGGGTTGTGGTGGTGTACGGGCGGCTGGAAGGTCTGGTACGTCGGCGCGCCGCCGCCGCGTGACGGGTGGTAGCCGCCTCTGCCGCGGTGTGCGTTCGGTGGTGCGTGGTGCATCGCTCCTGGCGCGTGCATGGGCGATTGCGGATACGGCGAGTAGGGGTATGGGGCGGCGTTATGTGGAGGCGCGTGCGCGCCGTATACGTATGGTGGCGGGATGGGATGCTGCATTGCGTGGAAGTACGAGGGCCCCGGCTGGGAGTACGGTGGTTGAGGCGTCGCCATTTCTGGTGAGGGGCATATAGGATTTGTCAAGTGACCTGCGTCGGCGCGTTAGCGGCTGCAGGGACGACGCACGGCAGGAGCATACGCGTACCTTTATGTAACGAATCCTCCCCAAGACTTTATGTTCTTTTGCGTATCGCAGAAATTCGGCCTGCGGCTTCGGTCAAAGAATCGCCTGGTCGCAAGCTTTTCCGAGTATACCTAGTCCAAGCAAGAGGTTATGATCCACCTTGATATACCGAGCGTAGGGGCTGTCTGAAACGAGCTGAGTAAGCCCCGTTCGCGCCATTGGCCGCTTTACAACGAACCTTTTCAGCAGGGAAACCAGAGTGCGATAAGCGTGAGCTAGCCGGGCAACGAGTACACAACTCGTACGGAAAGCTTTTGGGAGGAACGCAGGGAGGCAGAGGGCAGGCGATCAAAGTGCTGGACACTGACAGGCGAAGTCGAAGCCGAGCGAACGTCAAGCCACGTTCTGCGACAAACAACGCATAATAATTGTAATCCGTTTGTGGCAAATGTAGACCTCAATGTAAGTATATAGGAAGTAAGGAGTGCAAGTTGCAGAACAACTGCAGAATGCAGAGGTATTCGTTATGGACCCGGTCAGGTTACAAGCGATGAAAACGATCTAAAACTACGCTCAGGGATAACACTCAGCACCTCTCTGAAATTGGAGCTTGAGCTGCAGCCTCCATGGCGCTGTATTGGCAGCCTGTACGTCAGCGCCTGGTTACAAAACCACTGGACCATCGACCCAGCTCGGACTCATGATATCGTGGGTCTCGGGCAGACTTTTGGGCCAGGGCGCCTCGCCTGGAAGGGGTGGCAGAGAGACGGTGAATACGATGGTGCCAGTGTGTCCCGCATGTGAGCGCGGCGATGGTAAGACCACAACTGCCTTCAAGCCTGCGCAACAGCTTGTCATGGAGCGGGCAAGCACTCAGTGGTGCGGGATATTACACAACAATGTGCCTAGTCCAGGTCCGCAAGCAGGTACCAGCGCGGCACCCGAGCCTTGCCTTTGAGCTGCAGCTCGTCCGCGATCTCCTCCACCAGTTCTACGCTCGGAGGCCCACGCTCGCTGCGGCGAAAAGACCGAAGGTCGACCAGCGCGACGCAAAACTCCATCGAGGCGCGCGTGCGGTCTTCGAAGACGAGCGCGGGGGAATGTATGAAGCGGGCAGGCATGGGGTGTTTTCTCGCGAGATCCTGGACAACCCAGCGGTGTATGGTGTGGTAGTCCGAGGCTTTGTGTTCTGAATCCTCCACGGATTCACCGCGCTTCTCGCATGCGCGCACAGCTACTTCATCTGTTAACAGAAAACCCAGAACCCACTCGGAGGACCATGGACGCTTCAGCCGCCAGGCGGGCAAAGGAGAGGGCTTAGGTCCATCGGGGTTGGGCTCAGAGGGGACATGACAAGTGACAGTGACATAGTGTCACTACCAGGACCTTGTAATCTCGTGTGGTCATGTTTGCCAATGCCCCGCCCAACCAACTGCCACAATACAGCGTCTTTGTACATAAGTGAGACATGAATACATCGCCTTGCCTCCTCGCCGATACTCACCGCCGAAGCGTAGCGAGGCAAGTCGTTTGCAGGTAACTTACAGTGCCTTGCATAAGAAACTGAACATCGCATTTCCGCGCGCGTTGTTTGTCCGC
>NW_006920412.1:338915-339848 GCF_000344685.1 Gloeophyllum trabeum ATCC 11539 | reverse complement strand
CAGCTCGTCCGCGATCTCCTCCACCAGTTCTACGCTCGGAGGCCCACGCTCGCTGCGGCGAAAAGACCGAAGGTCGACCAGCGCGACGCAAAACTCCATCGAGGCGCGCGTGCGGTCTTCGAAGACGAGCGCGGGGGAATGTATGAAGCGGGCAGGCATGGGGTGTTTTCTCGCGAGATCCTGGACAACCCAGCGGTGTATGGTGTGGTAGTCCGAGGCTTTGTGTTCTGAATCCTCCACGGATTCACCGCGCTTCTCGCATGCGCGCACAGCTACTTCATCTGTTAACAGAAAACCCAGAACCCACTCGGAGGACCATGGACGCTTCAGCCGCCAGGCGGGCAAAGGAGAGGGCTTAGGTCCATCGGGGTTGGGCTCAGAGGGGACATGACAAGTGACAGTGACATAGTGTCACTACCAGGACCTTGTAATCTCGTGTGGTCATGTTTGCCAATGCCCCGCCCAACCAACTGCCACAATACAGCGTCTTTGTACATAAGTGAGACATGAATACATCGCCTTGCCTCCTCGCCGATACTCACCGCCGAAGCGTAGCGAGGCAAGTCGTTTGCAGGTAACTTACAGTGCCTTGCATAAGAAACTGAACATCGCATTTCCGCGCGCGTTGTTTGTCCGCGCCAAATATACCCTTTTCGGGTATCGGCAAATGTGCGGCAAAGACCCATCGAGAGGGAGGGTTAGCTGGGCATACAGCTAGGGCAAGACTATAATGATTTACAGCCCTTACTGTAGTTGTAGAATATACATTTCTATCATTCTCTGAAGCCTTTCGAGCCCTCTCGGGGCATCTGCGAGTCCCTGCCTAACAAATGGTCCCGCGAGAGGCCTTCCGGACCTACCCGAAAAGGGTATATTTGGCGCGAACAAACAACGCGCGCGGAAATGCGATGTTCAGTTTCTTATGCAAGGCAC
>NW_006920412.1:317255-338895 GCF_000344685.1 Gloeophyllum trabeum ATCC 11539 | reverse complement strand
ATGTGCGGCAAAGACCCATCGAGAGGGAGGGTTAGCTGGGCATACAGCTAGGGCAAGACTATAATGATTTACAGCCCTTACTGTAGTTGTAGAATATACATTTCTATCATTCTCTGAAGCCTTTCGAGCCCTCTCGGGGCATCTGCGAGTCCCTGCCTAACAAATGGTCCCGCGAGAGGCCTTCCGGACCTACCCGAAAAGGGTATATTTGGCGCGAACAAACAACGCGCGCGGAAATGCGATGTTCAGTTTCTTATGCAAGGCACTGTACTGCACGTGAGGCGACCAACATCGCGACATCAGTAATACTCTAGGGTTTGAACCTATTACCCGTCGCAGGAGCTTGCAACAGTCCGAAAGCATTACTGCCGGACGGTCCAGCACTGAGACGGCCAACGACCGTGTCTAGAGTGTCGTGTGCGTCCACCGCTTCGCACCACTGGCAGCCCGACGGACCTGGCGACCGAAGTGTCCACGCTCCTTCCGCTACGTCTTGGATTTTCCGTTCACAGATGAGATTGCTCAGACGGCTTGCGAGGAGGGCGGTATAGTACCTAAGCCAGATGAAGTCTCCGGGATACTTTACCGCTGTGCGCGAAGTCGTCAGCTCTCTCGCCGCCAAGTACCCCCTGCCGGCTCGCTACGGTGGCTTCACCGTCCTGATCTTCAAGTCTCGCACCGAACGCAGTACATGGCCTCTCATTGCCTTGGCGTATCGATGTCCTGTGGCGTAGGGTAACTCGCCATTTTCTGGCAGCTTTCTGCGCAGACTCGAAAATCCCTGGAATAGATGGCTTGCCCTTCCGCTGTCTTGATGCCATCCTGGCCACCTTCCCCAACCTTCACATGTCGTTGTCTTCGCTGCCGTGCATCCGGTGCCCGTTATGCGAACTGTATGTACGTTTGATTTCAGAGTATTGTCTGCACTTGCCATTGTAATTGCCAGACGGAACCCATAACAGAGACTTGCATTCAGAGTCTGCAGTAAGCTCCAGTACATGTCAGACCCGCATGTATATCACTTACATACCAGCGCCTTGAGCATTCGCAGTGACCGTCTCGGTCCATACCCGCTGAGCCTCTCGAATCCAGACAAGCAGGGCCTACCAGTTCTAGGGTTATTCGTGCGTGCGGAATGTCTCATGCGACATAATTCGACGCGAAAATAGGCTCTCTACCTTGCTGGGAGCCCGAGACCAATTGGCGGACTATCGACACTTCTCTGTCCAGATATAGCATAAGGTGTGGAATGTAAGTCTCTGTTATGCGGTCCGCCTGGTCGTTACAAGTGCTGTAAAGCTCTAGAAGTACAATCTTACATGTATATGTAGCAGGCTAACACAGACGCGCCGGGGGGATATGGTTCAGCAGGACTCTCAAATCCAAGTTCGAACAGAGGTCGACCGCGTTGTGTACCAGCTTTGGACTTAGGACAACAGTATCATCGGCGAAAGGGACATTTGCGATGGACGAGGCGTCGGGGCATGCTACGCAGTTCGCAGTAGGGAAGGGATTGAGGTATGACGGGGAATAAGTACGACAATAAGGCGTGGAGTAGGACTTCGGCGTTTCAAGGATGTTACTATGAAGATGAAGGGTACCTTTCCGCGGGACTTGTCAGTCTACGCAGCATTCTATCGTGAAACGGATAATTACCGTGCGCCACAGGACATCGATATCGATGCACCACACGCCTAGTCCTACTCGGCGAGCAGATACCAGCGCGGCTCGCGAGCCTCGCCCTCGAGCTTGAGCTCGTCCGCAATCTGCTCTACCATCTCTACGCTCGGGGGTCCGCGCTCGCTGGGATCCGCCGACCGAAGGTCCACGAGCGCGACGACATTCCGCAGCGTGGAGTGCGTGCGGTCTTTGTACACGAGCGCGGGCGAGTTGATCCAGCGGTTCGGCAGGTGGTATTTTTCGGTGAGCTCCCCGACGACCCAGCGACGTATAATATGGCTATCTTTATATTCCTCAGGGGATAGGTCGTGCGTCTCGCATGCTCTCGCAGCTACTTCATCGGTGAGCAGGAAACCCAATACGTAGCGGGATGAACGAGGGCGTTTCTGCCTCCAGGAAGGCTCGGAGGGAGAAGAGTAGGTCCAATAGATGTGGTAGAGTGGCGTCGAGAGCTAGAGCTCGGTGAATTACTCTCCGCTGGGTTCTCGACAGCGTTATCAACGTTATTAACAAAAATTGTAGTTATTAACATGTAATTAACATTGTCAATAACCGAAAGGCCACATTTGTCCTCGACAGTACATTCGAGTCGGTGCTCGTAAAACACATCCCTAAGGCCTCAATAAATGTAGAGACATGTTCTCTTTGGAGCACTTGAAAGCCTTCGTAGGAGCAGTACTGTGAGGAACAAGTTATCGAGCAGCGTGAGAGACCAGGCTTAGCACACGACGAAAATAACGTCATTGCCTGGATAGTAGGTGGCATAACTGTCTCGTCCTCCGTAGAGTGGCTTGTAGTCGCTCACGAAACACCAGATACACCCCGACACTGCCCAGAGTCTCCTTGGACAACCATATCCCGAATACCCGGTTCAGGGTAATTAACCAAGGGAAATCCGACCCTGAGATATTGACAAGTAATTAACCTGTTAATTACAGCTTGTTATTAACCGCTGCCAACAACTCAGGGTATTTCACTGAGCTCTAAGTGGCGAGCAGACGCGTTCGGTGTTGAGGACATGACAGTGACATCGCATCACATAAAGTGGCGCTCAGCCTATCGATGAGAATACGATATCATCTCGCTTGAGTCTCTCGTACGGATTTCCTCCCGTCATCTCAGTTGGCCTTACCTGCGATGGCGCCAGTCAACCTTCACCTGTCGGACATCGAACCCATACAACCATATAAGTCCAACTTTGAAGTTGATCTTTCCAAGCTCAACTTCCTGTCCTATCGCTATAACCCAAGGAACCTAGAGGGACATGTTTATGGAACACGGAGCCTTATTTTACACACCCTTGATCAGCCATGCTCGAGGCTGCAGACCCATCCACAGCAAGTCATCTCATGCAAGCGTTCAGAGGCTGGTTTGTGTCTGCTTCACACCGTGGGTCATGCTTGGGGACTAACAATGTTTCACAAGTGGCTGTGACAAACAAACTCAAAGATACACTCCTTGCAAAGGGGCCCTCTGGCAATGTCCTTGAATGTGAGCTCACATTGGCTTCATTGCTTCTGAGAGCATTTCTCCATGGGTAGCAGGTTGTCAACAACCTGGTCGTACTTCCAAGGCACAAAAGCACCAAGCTCAGGCAAGCCAAGTAAAAGCTGGTATTCACCGCCTTGAGTCGTTTTCTCTGGCGATTACTTACATTGATTGAAATTGACAGCCAAGGGTGAAATCCGGTTGGAGGCAATGTATGGTCATCCTGAATTTGAGCAGGGATGTGAGACAGATGATGATGAAGCTGAAGCTGAGGATCCTAATGTCAACTGTATGTTTGCTGCTTTCAGTAAGAAAGGCTTATAACCTGGTATTTGGAATTATAGGGGACAGCTTCTCAGCCACTTCTGCTGAAACCAAACCAGATGATGACCCAGTTGATGTCATACCTGACTTCATCATGACCTACTCCATTGTTGCCCTTTTGGAACCAGTGGCCCTCAATACTCAGACCAACCCACCTGCTGGTCCAGCCAGCACAAACCCCAAGCAGGAAACTCCCAAAGAGCAAGAGCAACAAGCCAACATACAGAAGCAGGCACAAATCAGTCATTTTGAGAAAGCATCCATCCTATACAATGGCCAGTTCCTTCTGCATCAAGCAATCTTCCTGATGGAGGAGGACAAGAGGGGTCCTTCTCGTAAATTTTATCAGCCAGGGCATGAAGCTGAACTCATCAACTCCTACACTTCCCAGTTCAACAAGGCACAGGATGACCTGCTTCTGTATATGTTCATCTACTTCAATATTGTTGATGAGCAAGCAGTGAGCATGGTTTGCCATGCAGTGCCTGGTGCATTCTGGCATTGGGCAGAGTTCCACAGGAGTGAGATTCCATTGTATTTCTTTCCCACCCCAAGATCTGCACTTTCACTCCTGCGTGTCCCATCTGAGGTGAAGAAGGAGAAGGACTATAGCATGAAGTGGAGGGATCAGCCTGTATTTGAGGTGGGCACAAAAGAGTCAGATGCTGCACTGACAAGGATGATAAAGAAGGTATTTGAAAACATAAAGAAGCATTCTCCCAAGAGGATTGAGGGGGCAACACTTTACTATGATTAGCAAGTTAAGATGAATAGTGATCTTGTGTACAATAGCAACGAATTCAAGCTCCTGCATCCATGTCAGGAACACTTAGGGAAATGGAGTTTCTTGTTGTTCCAGTGAAGTGAGACCAGACATGGAATAAGTAGTGTAAGATGAAAAATTGGATCAAGGACCTATCAAAGCAGACATACTTATTCGTCATTGTCATCATCATCCTCATCCACATGAGCAGCCTCCCTCATAGCCTCCACACCCCCATACGGCACCTTATCCTTCATCCACCTCCCCATGAGCCAGTCAACCCGGCACAAACCCGAACCCGTCGAGGACGCCAACAGAGGTGCATTCGCAAGCCCATTGCCGCTGTTCCAGACCACCCGCTGGACACCCACTTCCGCAGGCCAGACGCCCGTCCCGACGGGGATCACCTGCACGGACTGACCTTGCCGCTGGGCACGCGTCGCGGTTGGCCTGTCTTGGGTCTCCTATACGTATAGACATCAGCATCGCGATCGACAGCTAGTATGCGAGCTTTTCACCTGCGGTAGGAACTGTTCGAGCATCCTATACTCGCCTGTTTTGCGACTGAAATCCAACTGGTAGATTTTGTATATGAAAAACGGCTGCGAGTGTGTCAGAGCGGTCAAACTACCCAAAACAGCCAGAGCCACCAACCACCGCGCCGCCCCTCCTCGTAGGCCTAAGTGTGTTCGTCGTCGAGCATGCACCATCCGCGCAGGCAACCGCGAGCTGCGTGTGATAGTCCGATACATTGACGCCCTGCCCATACGATCATGAGGCTCCTCTATCCCACCTACGACACTATAGCCAAAGCTACATACCCAAACAGGCCCGCCGGGCTCGATGAGGGTATGCCCCCGCCCGAGCATGCTCGGCGCAGTCTGGTATACCTTGACGATATTCTCGTGGTCGATCGTGATGACACCTCCGGCATAGGTCGAGTACGTTATGCAATTGATCACATCTACCCAAAGCCTTCTCAGAATTCCTGGTCAGCTGAGATGGAATGGGAGATTACGAACCTCGCGTGCGGTTGAACACGTTCCCGTGCGGGTCGCGTATGTCCGTGAGACACTCGAGCCCGTCGTACCCCCCGCTGGCGATGACCGTTGGGTCTTCCCCCGTAAGCGGCGCGCCTGAAGTCGAGGCGGGCGGTACGCGGACCCACGACAATCCCCGGATGGCGGACTGGTGGATTGACATGTAATATATCGGAAGGAGGTCTGTATCATAATAACGTCGCACTTAGTACAGGAATGCATGGCGGTGTGACGGGGATAAGACTCACTGGAGCGGACACCTTGTCGGATGGCTTCCCCGACATTATATACGGCGATAGAACCTAAGGTCTATGTCAGCCAATGACTGTCACAGCCTAGAAGGTCTGACCATTGGTGCAGCCCACGGCTATGATCTCGCTATTTGCCCAGTCGAGGGTCATACACGAAGTCTCCTCTAGCTCAATCAGAAGGAAAGGTTCTGAAATATGAACTGTTGTACAAGATGAGCCGGACGGACTCGACCGTATATACAGCATTCCTACCGAACTTTGGTTGATTGGCATCGCTGTTTGCGGGGGTGGAGTCGGGATCGGGCACTGCGTATATTGACAAGGAGCCGTCCTCGAACGTGCCTGCAAGTAAACCCAACTTCCGCTGGCCGTTATCCCTGTCCTTCCTCGCAAGCTACACATCCACCGTTGGAAAATTTTAACCTTGAGAAAGCCTATGAACTCACGCTATCGTGTGAAGGAAGGGGACACCACTTGAGCTCGTGCGCGGGCCCAGACTCAACGCACAGCACCATCTCGCAACGCATATGACCCGGGTCAAAGTCATCATCTCCCGGCGGAGCAGCTGTCGCGTCGACCATCTCCACGTCCTCTGGTGGACTCAACGACCAGATTTGTATGCACGCGTAGGAGGGTCTTGATACTTTCGCGCCGATGTCGGGTGAGTGCGAGCGGGAGGGAAAGGGTGCGGCGGCGAGGTATTGTTTATATGACCGGTCTGGATATCACACATTTATAAAGAGCGTTATTGGTGCTGTATTCCGTTTCGCGG
The DNA here is from genome assembly GCF_000344685.1 of Gloeophyllum trabeum ATCC 11539. Lineage (NCBI taxonomy): Eukaryota > Fungi > Basidiomycota > Agaricomycetes > Gloeophyllales > Gloeophyllaceae > Gloeophyllum > Gloeophyllum trabeum. The sequence continues at coordinate 332,577 of NW_006920412.1, read as the reverse complement.
TGTAGGACTTACGAGGTCGGTCGTCCGCGTGAATGGGGCACCAGTCCAGTCCCCAGACCGGTGCGCCCGCGTTGAAGACATGTGCTTTACTCCCCGGGATATGTTCTGCTATCACATTCTGTTTCGTCGTCTAATCCAAGATATAGGGGAAGCGCACCCACATATTCTCAGTGTATCGAATATGTTCATCTCGTGCTTCGTCTGTTTACCGTAGGGCCCGAAGAAGCAGCGAACGGGAGGAGGCGGGCGGAGGTCGCCTTCTTCGGTGGTGACGACGTCTGAAGGCAAGTACGCAGACGCTTCTCTGCAATTTTAATGAGCGAATGCTAGATAATGCGGTGCGCATACACCCACTCTCGAGTAAGAAGGCGCATGCCCACGGGCATGGCGAGATCGAAAAATACCCTCGGCCTTCTGTTTCCCTCCCACTCCTCGTTCTCAGTGCCACAGACAGCCTCCTTATACCATGCCCTATCCTCCATCAAATCCCACAAAGGCCCAGGGCCCACATTAAACCCCCACGCCTTCCCCAGCCGGTTCATCACAGCAGGGTGCGCAGTAAAGTTCGGCGAGGAAGTAACGCTTGGCGCTGAGAACAACTTTGGGGGACTGAGCAACCTCTCGACGTTACCCTGCCGCCTGAAGATGGGCGCAGCGCGGTGCCGGTGGTTCGAGCTGGGCATTGGGAGCGCGTACATCTGCCTGTTCAGCGGGCGCGAAAGCCCCGGTGCGAGCTGAACGGTCGCGCGCGGGCGGGGCTCGATGGCGAACTTCGTGCCTACCTCTTTGCCTTTGCCCTTTGCATTCCGTGTTTGCTCCTGAGGTTTGCGTTTTGTAGCTGGCCGGGATACGGGGGTGGGGGATTCCGCTTTCGCAGGAGCGTCCTCTTCGTCAAGCTCGTCGGCGTCCGCATCGTCTTCGTCTTCGTCCTCGGCGGCCGACTGCACGGCAATGTCGGGCGCAAAGTCGCTCTCGCTGTCCCCCTCGGCCTCTTCCAATTCCCGCGCAGACATGGACGGTCCAGCCTCATCCCCCTCTAGCCGAAGAAGGGCTGCATAGCTCGGCCGGGATTTTCGTGGACGGAGTTCGCGTCCCATGAAAAAGTGCCTCAAGAAATGGCAGAACGCCTCAAAGAAGCAGGACCACCGGATCTCGGGTAGATCTGCTATAATCGACCGAAAAGGCAGTCTCGCGTGGCCGGGTACCGGGTACCGCCGTTGCCCCGCACTCAGTGCTCGAGCTCGGGCTGTACGCCCCTCGGGCTTCAACTTCGAGTTCGACATCTCACCGCGATGAGCTCGAAGCTGCCGACGACGACGAGGGCTTTACTTGTTAGACCTGCGCGTTCTTCGCAGGGAAAGGCGCGTCTGTACGACGCGAGGCTCGAGGAGCAGGACCTGCGCCCGCTGAAGAAGGGCGAGCTACTCGTCAAGATCAATGCCGTGTCGTTCAACCATCGTGATGTCAGTAGGATTGGCCGTAGGGCTGAGCAGACGTCGCTCACGTAGCGTATGCATATGTAGCAATGGATTCGGCTGGGCAAATACCCAGCCATCGGAGAAGGCAGCCCGTTCGGCGCGGACGGTGCAGGTGAGCGCGTACTCGAGGGGTAGCAGGAAGGGAAAGATTAACGAGAATTGCAGGCACTGTGATAGGGGCGGCAGACGCGAACGACCCGTTGATTCGTAAGAGAGTGTTCCTCGTGCCCATGCGAGGGTGGGAGAAGGATCCCGATGCCCCGGAATCACCAGAGTAAGTGCGGGGTCAATCTGCGTATGTATCGGAACTAAAAGAAAGTTTCATGCAGTCTAGTTATCATCGGAGGCTCAGCCAAGATTCCGCTGGGGACCTTCTCGGAATATGTGATCGTAGAGCGCGATCAGGTCGTTCGGAGCCCGGAACATGTAGACGACGAGCACTTGGCTGCGTGGCCCGTGGCGGGCACGACAGCATGGAGGTAGGCTCCATATGTTCCACATCCCTCACTTCACTACATGGCTGATTTTTTTAATGCAGAGCCGCGATCGTAAACGGCAGAGTGAAAGCGGGCGACAACGTCCTGATCACGGGGATAGGCGGGGGCGTCGCGCTCGTTGCTATGCAGCTCTGCCTCGCCAAGGGCGCGAAGGTGTACGTCACGAGCGGGGGCAAGGAGAAGATCGACAGTGCGGTCAAGATGGGCGCCACAGCCGGATTCAACTACAAAGATGGTACGCGTCAGTTATCATCATGACGCTGTTTGACATTGGACATACCGCTTTGTCGGACTCGAAGCGGATTGGGCGGCGCAGCTCGGCAAAGCGCTGAAGGCGACGTCTAAGGACAAGCCGCTGCTCGACGTCATCGTCGATTCTGGCGGCGGTGAGATCATGACTTCGACGAATAAGATCCTGAAGGCTGGCGGGCGAGTCGTTTGCTACGGAATGTACGTCTCATTGCTTTGGTCCGCATTATCCGCTGAGAGGGAATGGAACGCAGGACGGCCGTGCCGAAGATCACATTCACCATGCGGGAAGTGCTCAAGAACCAACAATTAATAGGTACTATTTCCGTTGCATTGCCTTACCGCGCGCAGGCAGCTCACCAGGGGTGTCAGGATCGACGATGGGATCACACCGGGACATCGTCGAGGCGACGAAGTTCATGGCAGAGCATCGCATTGTGCCGACCGTGTCGCATGTCATTGATGGGCTGGAGAACGCACAAGAGGGGTTCGATCTTATCAAGGCAGGCGCGCATTTCGGGAAGGTGGTGGTGAGGATTAGACATGGGAGAGAGGTGTTTGCAAAGTTGTAGGGTGTGCTGTGATGTTTGCTGTGATTTGTATTTGCTGTGATCTACTGACGTTGTACTTCGGCAAAACTGTAAATTATATTTCCATGAGGATGAAACACGCAAGGCAATTCGCGTCTTCGACGGTACACGATGCATCCTCTGCCCCCCTCCCGGGGGACCCCTATGTAAGGATCATCGTCCTGAGCTGCGGTGCCATATCTACGCATGTCGCGCGGTGGCCTCTAGGTCCTCGGCTATACCCACTAACAGAGCCTAAAATGCAAATGCATACTAATGAGTCGGTGGTTCACTTCCAGCCACAGGCAGCTCACCCGGTAGCTATATGGCGGTGCAAATCCTTGCTCTACTGAGTCTTCAAGAAATTTTGCTCCCGTATCCGCTGCCTGTTCTCCTTCCGTAGCCGGACCTTCTCCGCCTTGCCCCCGGGCCCATCGTACGGCAGCTCCTTCTTCTCCAAGAGCTTCCACAGCCAATCCGGGTATTCCTCGTCGGGTAGGGCGAGCACTGGCGGCTGGTCCTTCAGGTAGTTTACGCCGACCAAGACGGTGTTAGGAGGACATGAGGATTTTGCTGTGCACAATCCACATCAAACTTTATTCGCATGTTTAGTGTTTAAATCAACCCGCTCACGTTCTGGCTCTGCTGCCGCTGGCTTTGTAGCCGCTTTTGTAGCGTACGAGCGCGTCTTACACAGCGGACGGAGGCACGACGGTCGAAATGCGCGCAGAAGGGACATTTGGCGGTGACGTGACCGCCGTCACGGTCCTTACATCGAGAGCCGATCGTCCGAACTTTGATCAAACCGTGCGAGCTTCGCGTTCTGAAGGCGAACTATGCACGAACCGCCGGTCCGACCTTTCATTGACAGCTGCGGCCATTTGCCCCCTAATCCGCTACGTGGTAGGTGCTATTTCTCTGAATTTTATCCATTTCTGAATCTATTGTGGACTGCAGATACACGGGGGTCAAATAATAGGATGCAGCTATGAGTGCTATAGAGCTCCAAATTAACGATGACCACCCTTTGGCCTTGGAATTAGCGAGTCTGCGTGCGGCGATCAGCCGGTACCAGGTGAGTAATACGATGCATGTTTAGGGAGCGGGGGCACATTTCACTGGGTAGTAAGGTACACGAGGCTTAAGTTTCCTTCGTAAACCTATTTCGGTGATACAGTCATAAAGGAATGCTCTAACGATTCATGAACGCAGCACGAAGCCCACGCATCCTCAGTCAAGCTCCAGCGGCACTCGCTCGAGACCGCCCACGCACTCGAACGCGCGCACATCCTCGAGCGCGAAAATGCCACACTGCGCGAAGAGCTAGCGACATTGCGCGCGCATCCCGACGCCGCCCCGCACCCCGCGGCGCTGCACGCGAACGAGCTCACGCTCTCCCTGCGGCGGCTCTCCGACAAGCTCACTGCGACCGAGGAGATGCTCCTCGAACGCACAGCTGAGCTCGCGGACGCACAGGCCGAGGCGGCGAGGGCGCGGCACGATGCGGAGGCGGCGTACGAGCTTGCCGCGACGGGGCGCGCGAGGCAGGAGGAGGGGAAGGCGAGGGAGCGCGAGCTGGAGAGGAGAGTGCGGGCGGCGGAGGAGGAGCGGCGGATGACGGATCTCGTCGTGCAGGAGTATGCCGACCTCGTGCGCGCGCTCGAGGGTCGCAAGAGCTCCGTGACGTCTCCTCGTGCGCAGAGACGCGTGGCATCCGACGACGGGGGCGGGAGCGTGGCCTCCAGCTCGTCGGTCACACTCGTCGAGTCGCTGTCGGAGGGCAAGTCCGGGCTGCACAAATTGCTCAGCGAGTTCTACGCGGAGAACGAGCGGCTGGAGGCGGAGGTGCAGAGGCTGCACGGGCAGCTGAGTCTTGCGGAGGCCAAGCTGAAAGCAGAACACAAGGGAGGGGCAGATGACCGCGCCGCTCTGGCTCGAGCACGCGCCGAACTAGACAGGCTCAAAGCCGACGACAATGCCGCAGCGAAAGTAGTCTCGCGATACATGTACGCATCTCCCTTCCTGTGCATATATCGTACTAACTCGTATTCTACAGGAAGTTCTCCCAAGCAACCACCGACAACCTCCAAACTGCGCTCTCGAACCTCAAAGCGCGGCACGCCGCAACCCTATCCTCCATGGACCTCGAACTACAAACCCTGCGTAAATGCCTGCTAGACGAGAAACGCCAAACCTCGCGGCTGCGCGCCGCGCTGGACGAGCTGTCGGAGGACATCTCGCGCGAGACCTACGGGCGGCGCCGGGAAGTCGCGCTGCGGCTTGCGCTGCTCAGCCGCGAGGAGAGCATCGTCGAGGGGCTGAAGCGCTGGTCGAGAAGGACGCAGGAGCTCCTCGCGCGCACGGCGCTTGCGGACCCGGGACAGGTGGAGGGGGCGTTTGACAAGATCCTGAGGAGCGCGGCGGCACTGCTGGATTCGGTGGATGGCTCGCCCCAGCTGGAGGAGGTGACACCGGCGAGCGTGGCGCGCATTTTGGCTGCACAGGATGCGGTGAATACTATGGTGAGGGAGCTGCAGGTGGAGACGGAGAGGAGATTGAAAGCGGAGAGGAAGGCCGCGAAAGCGGTTGCGGATGAGTCGAGGGTTGGGCTGGAGAGCGCTGGGTTAGCTGTCCAGGAAGTGCGGGATCGGGGGGTGTCGCCACCCCCTCCGCCTCCCCCGCCTAAGCATGAAGAAGAGGCGGAAAAGCTGGTGGACGCGCCTAGAAGTGTTCAAGTTACCGTGGACTCACCCACGACTCCCAAGCTCCTTTCGTTGCCTACCGTTGCTGACGGACCCGTCCAACCACAGCCAGACGACACTGATACCTCTGTTCCTCCGGCCGTTGTAGAAGTCTCCCAGAGTATACCCGCCACTCCTGCGACTCTAGCCAGTGTGATGGACCAGGAACCGTCCGAGGCTACACCAGACCTCGTCCCGTCTTCCTCGTCTGTCTCTGACCAGTCATCTACTCTAGTACAGACCCCACCGCCCCCAAGTATGGAGGATACTTCAACCTTACCTGAGTCGAGCAATCTACTTGGGCTCAAGGAGCCCGACGTTGTGCCGCAGGAGGTCTCCTCTGTGCTGTTACCTGCACCGGCTGACAGTGTGGTCTTCCCGTCGTCAGAGGAGAGTAATGATATTCCGAAAGCGCTGGATATTACGGTTAACCCCGCGATTTCTGCCCCAGAGCCTTCGCCTGTCAGCTCTCCTGTGGCAGAGGAGCCCTTTTTGGAGAAAGTTCAGTTCCCTACACAGGTCGCAGTTCCTACTCCACCTCCCTCATCCCCTCCCGCAGACCAATCAGCCCTCACCGAGCTCCTCAGGGTGAAAGACCGCTATGACGACCTCCAGCGCGCCTTCCGTGAATGCCACCAGGCACTCAGGGAGCTCAAAGCCACTTTGTCCTCCACTGCGACCTCCCCGTCCCCGTCCCTCCCGGTCTTGCGCACTGCGCTGGAGCGGCTCGACGACTACAACGAAGACACCCGCGTCGAGCTCGAGATCCGCGTCGCGGACGAGGAGCGCGTCGTCCGCGGGTACGAGACGCTGCTCACCGTCCCGGGCGCGATTGCGGGGGAGGGCGAGCGGGAGGCGGTTGAGAAGGATGTCAGGGAGTTTGTGGAGGGCAGCGGGCAGACTGCGAGGAGGGATAGAGAACAGTTTGCGAGGAAGCTGGAGGACCTACAGCATGACATCGCCGTGTTGAAGCGCGCGGCGCACGAGCTTGAACTCATATCCACTCCGCCCGAAACCTCTGCGTCGCCCACCGGCTGGGCGAACTGGACGTCTGGCCTGCTCGGGCAGGCGCGCTCCTCGAGTCCAGCGCCGACGTTCGGGTCGGTGATGACGAGCCCGCGGCTGCGGCATACGTCGAGCTATACGCATTTGCAGGCGGAGGACCCGTTCGCGGGGCTGGGTCTGCGCATTCCTATGCCGTCGCATCTGCCTTCGTATTTGGGCAACGTCAATACTGCCCCACCGCGGATGGGGCTGGGCCAGCCGCCAACGACGAGGGTGCGTACGACGTCTGGGCTGACGGGGCTCTATGCGCTCGGGCTTGGGTCACGCAGCTCGTCGGTAGTGCTCCCCCCGGTGAATCAGCGTCCAGGTCAGCATCAGCGGGGCGGTTCGACGGGGCGATTCGGGGGGGAGAGTGCGGCTGAGTCGGAGGCGGAGACGGAGACTGAGGGCTCTGACTCTGACTCTAATGGACAGACTGATGTAGAGTAGTAATTAGGACTCATTATTCATTTCCGGGTATAGCGCAGGACAATGATACTTGCCGCAACGTTCACTTAGCTACAACGCGTCCCCCTCGCGTTCTTAAATACCTTCCTTTTTTGGCGGAGATATGTAAGACGCGGAACCGAAGCGTTTTACGCGCTGACTGCAGCTGCAGCTCGCCCTTGGCTCTTTCGTATATCTTGCACTCATACACATAACTATCAACGAATCCGACACCGACGATCGCAATGTCTTCTACACAAACGACGACCACAGAGACCAACCAGCAACAGCCCCGCGCCAGGCGGGTCAACCGCGCGCGGCGCCCCGCCCGGGGGACGCCAAAGAACGTGAACGGCGGGATGGGCAGGGGGCGGGGTGGGCCGCCTACGTCGCCTAAGCCGGAGGAAGGAAAGGCTGTGGAGGCCGCCCAGGAAAGCGCTGAAGACGGCGCGGCGGCGGAGAAGACGGCGGACGCAGAGGAGGGCGCGATCTGCTGGATATGCGCCGAGCCGGTCAAGTACTGGTCCGTGTCCGAGTGCAACCACCGGACGTGCCATGTCTGCGCCCTGCGCCTGCGCGCGCTATACAAGAAGCTCGAATGTACTTTCTGCAAGGCGAGTGCTCGTTTGTATTCACCTGTGCCTCGATGTGGCTAATGAATGCATACAGGAACCTCAGCAATCCGTGATATTCACAATCTCGCCCGATGCACCGTTCTCGTCGTACTCTCCGGATGCTATTCCCTATAAGGACCCTAAACTGTCCATATTCTTCGAGACACAGGAGATGATGGAGGAGACGCTTATCCTCCTCCGCTTCAACTGCCCCGACTCTAAATGCGACTACATAGCCGTGGCCGGCTGGGGCGATCTCAAGTTACACGTCCGCGAAGCGCACGGCAAAGTCATGTGGTCTGTCCCTCTCCCTTTCCCAGATCTCACTCCAAAGCTGATCGCGACGGAACGCATATAGCGACCTGTGTATCCGGCACAAGAAAGTCTTCGCGCACGAACAAGCGCTCTATCCGCCTTGGCTGCTACCATACCACCTCCCATCCATGGCCCACCACCGTTCGCGCAAGCCCCCGCCGCCGAAGGAGCAGATCGAGGGCGGCGTGCACCCGCTGTGCGCGTTTTGCCGCGAGTGCTTCTTCAGCGACGACGAGCTCTACGCGCATATGCGCGAGCGGCACGAAGAGTGTTTCATCTGCAAGCGCAACGAGATCCGGGACCAATAGTCAGTATCTTTCCTTCCTTGTGCCTACTCATCTATTTAACCATGGCTCGTAGTTTCCAGAATTACGAAGCACTAGTACGTCGCCTCCCACACGTCGCCCCTCAACCCACATCTGACATGATCGGGGGATGTAGGAACAGCACTTCACCAACGCACACTTTCCGTGCCCCAACGCGCAGTGCCAGGCACGCAAGTTCGTCGTCTTCGGCTCCGCGCTCGACCTCAAGGCGCACATGGTCGAGGAGCACGGCGCGGACATGTCCGCGCGCGACAAGCGGGACGCGCTGCGCGTCCAAGCGGACTTTGCTTTCGATGCGGGCGGTGGTAGCGGAGGGGGCGGTGGGGGACGCAGGGGTGGGCGCAATAGAGATAGAGATAGGGGAGATCGCGGGGAGCCACCGCCACAGCCTGGCCCGGCGCGACCTGGTGGCGGTGGGAGGCGCCGGGAGGGGTTCGGTGCGCATTTGTCGACGGAGGCGAATCCCAGCGCCAGTGCCAATGGGACGTCGCATAATACGCCCGAGCCCTCCCGGCGTCCGTCCCCGTCGCCCGTGCGCGACGACGTCGATCCTGAAGTTGCCGAGTAAGCTTCATCTCTCTTTCAAATGCTGCTCTGTTTAAATATTTGCAGGCGCCACGCGTCCTTCGTCGCTCGCCTCGTCTCCGTCGCGCCGAACAACGCGAACATCGTGCCGGGCGTGAAGGCCGCGATCCGGTCGTACCGCGCGTCCGAGTCCGCAGCGCGCGACCTCATCTCGACGATCTGGAACGTGCTTGACCGCGATCTGGACAACACGGCGAGCATCATCAACGCGCTCGTCGACCTCCTCGACGAGGACGAGAAGAAGCGCGACCTGCTCGCGGCGTGGAACGGGTTCAAGCTGGAGGTGCGCTTTCGTTTAGTTGGAATCATGCATGTTACGACCGTCTACTCACCTACCGCAACGTATAGCAACGCAAGAACTTCCCTGACTTAGTGCCTACATCCCAGGGCAACGAGTACGCAGGTATAACCGCCGGCCGCGTCCTGAACGCGAAGCACTCCACCGCGACGCGCTCCTCCTCCGCCTCCTCGTCCCGGCACGTCTGGGACCGCGTCGCGCAGGCCGCCGCTTCGTCTTCAGTCCCGGGTCCCTCGCGCCAGCGCCCCGCAGATCGCTTTCCGCCGCTCAACCCGCAAGCCTCCGCGCCAGCCCCGGTCCCCGCGTACCGCCAGCCGCAGCGGAGCACGCCCTGGGCTTCCACGGCCGCTTCCGCGGGGCCGTCGTCGTCCTCGCACTTCCCGCCGCCCTCGTCGGTGTCCGTCGTCCCCCGCCCTGCGGTGAGCCGCGGAAGCTCCAAGGCCAAAGGACCACCGCCGCCTTCCTTGTCGAAATCCGCGTTCCCCGAGCTGCCAAGCACGAGCAATAACAAGCCGGTCAGGGCCCCTGTGGGTGGTAACCAGTCGTTGAAGAATATCCTGGGGAAGCCTAGCCAGCCCGCTGGGAATGTCTGGGGAGCGGCGAGTGCGAGTGCGGCGCAGCCGGTGTCCAATGGGTCGTCGGAGGTCGGGCATTCGCGTGATGAACAGGAACCGAATGGGGAGGTGGTGGGGTCTAGGAATGACGGCGGGGGAGGGAGGAAGAAGGGCAAGGGCAAACAAAAGCAGACACTATTCACCCTCGGCACGTTCCCAACGTGAGATGGCAGAATGTTATGAGATGTGTGATACTGAGATAGAAATGTAGCTGTAGTCCATCAGTTTGTTCGGATGCAATATGAGGAACTTGAATGTGTTGCTAAAAGTACATGATTCATCCCTCAAGCTGCCTCTGGCTACATTACAGTAATAATACACTCTAGTAAAGAAGTGTTGCACCCTCCCGCTTCCTTGGAGAATACTTCTTGATGTTAGTGAACACAATCTTCATCATCCCTGTTAGTGCAGCATCTGACTCCTTTGTCCCCACCTCAAACACAGGCTGGTCATCCCATTTTGCACAAAAGTTCTGATACTTCTTCTTCTCCGATAGGATGCTTGCCACTGAGAGTGCAGCATTGGTGGTGGGGAAGGAATGAAGTGGGATTTTGCTGCGGTGGAACTCCGTCCAATGCCAGAAAGCACCAGAAACTGAACGGCACACCATGCTCACTGCATGGTCATCAACCAAATAGAAGTAGATGAACATGTAAAGAAGAAGCTTCTTCTCTGCTTGCCTGAGATAGTTGTCACATTCGTGCGCAAGTTCTTGTCTATGACTTGGGTGGTAGTTCTTGCGAGAAGGGCCTCTCTTGTCCTCCTCCATCAGGAAGATTGTCCGTTGCATAAGCAGCCTGCCATCATACAGAATATGTGCTCCTGCAAGATGGGGAGTCTTGGCCTCCAGATCTGGATCAGCTTCTTGTTGGGTGGCAATTTCTCGCTTGGAGTCTACTTCAGGAGGACCAGCATGTGATTGTGTGTTGTCTTCAGTTTCAGTTGGCTTGAGTTGAGCAACAATCAAACGTGCCATGACAAAGTCCGGTATCACTTCGATCCGATTGTCTTCTGCCTTGGTCTCAATGGACGTGGCAGAGAAACTGTCCCCTATAATCTTGAAGATCAGACTGATAATGATATTGAAATGGGACACAAACAGTCAATTTCAGAGTCATCTACCTCTTCTTTATCTACTTCTTCTTCTTCTGTCTCATATCCCAACTCAAGCTCAGCACTGTCAAGTAAATTCTTTAACATGATGTCATTTCCAGCTATAAATTATGATCAATACAATGTCAGGATATGGGGCATGAATGTAGACACCAGATTGAATATTATAGACATCGATCTTGGCCCGACTTGTGCTCTTGGAAGCATGACTATGCCCTACTACCATTAAATCCTTTCTTTAATGCTGGAACAAATATGATCTCACCTTGATCATGATGAAGAGTTATGGAGGCAGCAGCATGCACAGTGCGCCCTACACAACTCACCTGTATTGCTTGGATGCTGTAGCTACTGGTAAAGCTCGTATAAACGACCCTTGTCATTAGGCAGCAGAGCTGCAGGGTTTATATGCACTGTGGCCCATAGGCTGACTAAGCTACGTGGAATATCTCTAATCCTACTGAGCTCCACCTATGATGTCACTGACCCACATGAGCTCCGTGCCCTTGTACAATAATGGAATATACCAGAATGTTCCAGAGGGTTCCGGTACGTTCTGGTACGTTGTAGAACCTGGCAGCTAAGTCAGCGCCTAGTTCAACACTCCCCCTCGCTAAGTGCCGCGGATAATCGCGCACGCAAGCGTTGGGCTGACTTAGATTACTTGTAGAACCTAAGTCCGAGTTGCGCTCTGAAGCGCAGGAACTTGACATGTCCTAAGTTTTTAGTGAACATGTCTGCAGGGTTATTCTCGCCATTGATGTAGAATACTTCAACTTTCTTCTGCTCGATGACTTCCCTGATATAGTGATAGCGAATGTCAATGTGTTTAGACCTTCGCTCGGTGACAGGATTAGATGCAAGGAATATAGATCCTTGGTTGTCACAGCAAATAGGAATGGGGCCGAGTTGGTAGCCTAACTCATCAAAGAGTTGTCTAACCCATACACATTGGCAGCTACAATCACTGAGCGCCATGTACTCGGCTTCAGTGGAGGATAGCGCAACAGTTTTCTGCGCTCTCGACTGCCAACTGAATATGCCATTGGCTAATTTAAGGAAGTAACCGGTTTGGGACTTCCTGGTACTGGGGTCTGATGCCCAGTCCGAATCAGTGCACGCAGTAATACCAAGTCCACTAGCACCATCAAAAGCTAGTGTGTAATTACGAGTCCCGATTAGATAGCGGCAGATATACAGCGCTTTATCTAAATGGGCTTGAGATGGATTAGCAGCAAATTGCGCTAACTTGGTAACTGCATAGCTGATATCCGGTCGAGTTCCAAGCATAATATAGAGCAAGGAACCGATCACAGTTTGGAACCGGCTACGAAGAGTAGGATTGACCGGGCCATTGTGAGGTTCAGGTCGATAGCCTGCAGGGAGAGGAGTTGGCGCAGATTTTGCATTCTGCATGCCACAACGCTGCAGCACTTTATCAAGGTAGGCGATCTGATCGAGATGAATCTCTCGGCCTTGCCTTGTAATGCGCATGCGTAGGAATTCCTTGACATCGCCAAGGTCCCTGCATTCCCACTTCTTCATGAATCGTGACTTAACATCTGTCACGAGAGACTTGTCCTTGCCAAAGAACAAGGCATCGTCAACGTAGACGACAATAATTACCATGTGGCCATCCTTCTCCTTGAATAAGAAGATGCCAGCATCGGTAGTTAGACGTTTGCAGCCTAATTTCTCCAAAGACTCAGCAAGTGTGCGCCACCAGGCAAGCCCCGCTTGCTTAAGTCCGTAGAGTGCACGGCGCAGTCTACAAACCTTGTGCTCCTGGCCTTTTACGGCGAAGCCTTCAGGTTGTTCCATATAAATTTCCTCATCCAGTTTGCCATAAAGATAGGCATTGCGCACATCGAGTCCAGATATGTGCCAGTCCTCAAGCGCTGCTAGCGTGAGCATAAGGCGCACTGTCTCAAAGCGCACAACTGGTGAGAATATTTGGTCGAAGTCTATGCCTTCAACCTGCGAGAAGCCTTTAGCGACTAATCTCGCTTTGCGACGTCCATCTGATTTGACGTCAAATACCCAGCGACATTTTATGACTTTATGCCCTTTAGGGCGGTCAACCAAGTCAAAGACTCTGCGCCGACGAAGTGCATCCAATTCTTCGTGGCAAGCAGCTCTCCATTCCTTCTGCTTCTCTGGTGGTAAGCGAAGGATATCGCGGTACGTCCATTCTCTGACATTGGACGTGTCTGGATCATCTGCCTCAGGCGAAATAGCCTTCAGAAGCAGGTAATTGATCAATGGTACTCCCCCTTCCCGGCATAGCTGTGCCAGAAGTAACTCATCAGCGTCATGTTCAGACCGCTGGTCAGAGGCTTCAGGAGCGATTGGCTCATGCGAAGCACCCGGGGATTGAGCAGGAGGGTCGCGAGGTGGAGGGGCAGAGCTAGGTCCGGGAACCTGTTGCTTCTGCTTGGACTGGCGAGGTATGCGAGACGTCTTAGGTCTTTCGCCAACTAAATCCTTCCACTTCTTGTCTGACTCAATCTCACGATAGGTTTCTACAGGATTCCGCGATTCACCGTAGATGTTACCCGGGCGAGTTACTGGTTTCCTTTCTCTCACCGGTCTCCGCGGCTCATCTTGTGGCGCAGGATCCCCCGGAGGTGGAGAAGGCGGGTTCTCAGGCTCTCGCGCCTCAGGCTGCGCAGGTTCGTCGTCACGATCCTGGCCTGGCCCCTTTTGGGATTTAGGAGGAGGACGTGAGTCTGGCTCATCGTCATCAGTGATCCAGTCATCATCAGAATTGTCTGGTTGACTGTCAGCTGGTTTGGGCGCACTTTGCAGCGTAGTGCTTGCCCGTCGCTTTGTATTACGGCATTTAGGGAACATAGCTTCGTCAAACAGCGCGGTTGGCTGAGTGACTATACTATTATTGGCGCGCATGAACTTGAAGCCATGGCCGCCATCAGCGACACCAATGTAAGTCATCAGCTCAGCTTTAGGCGATAACTTGTTGGGTCTGGTTTCCTTATGCAGGTAGACATATGCTCCGCATCCAAAGACACGTAAGTGCTTGATGTCGGGAGGTTCCTTGTTCAGGACCTCATAAGGAGTCTGCCATTGATGGCGCTTCAAAGGGGTCCGATTGTAGACGTGAACGGCATGGTCTACCGCAAATTCCCACCAAGATGGAGGTGAGCAGGACTCTAGCCGCATTGACTGCGCTTTGTCCATTATAGTCCGAATAAAGCGCTCAGCGCGACCATTCTGTTGGTGCGCATAAGGTGCGCTCTGTCAGATTTTTATGCCCTCATCTCTGAGCATCTCGATGAACGCATCAGATTTATACTCTCCCCCTGCATCGGACATCCACTCCTTAATTTTCCTGCCATATTGATTTTGTACGTAGGCAAGAAATTGACGAGTCTTTGCAATTGCAGCACCCTTGGAGCGCATATGCATGACCCATCCATAGGAGGTGTAATCATCAAAGAAGACGATTGTGTACCGATACTTGTGGTAGGAGTCTACGGGAAATGACTTAAGATCCGAATGAATTAACTCAAACGGTTCTTTTGCCCGTAGAGTGGATGGCGGGAAAGTCTTAGAAGGCATTTTGCCTTCCGCGCATCCAGGGCATACTGGGTCTTCCGAAGGAAACTCCAGATTGGTGGGGAAACCCTTGGTGTGTTCCCTTGCTTGCCGTAGGACTTCCTTAGAGGGGTGTCCCATGCGACGGTGCATAATCCCATAATCGACCGCATAGATCGTTGGGAATATAGAGTACGCATCCGGTGCAGGAATTGTACTGACACTATAGATAGTGTCGCCGGGCTGCCGCGGTAAAAACCTGAATAAAGGTTCGCGCAATCCCTTTTCATAGAGACTTATGTGTCGGTCATTGCCAGACACTTTTAGTTTATCCTGGAGTAAAACTCCGAGCGACATGAGGCAAATATTCAGGTCAGGTATATAGTAGACTGGAAATAACCGAGTGGTTATGTTCCCGACATCCTTGATATAATAATTTAGGACCGTCGTACCGAACCCAAGTATTCGTGCAAACCCGTTCGCGGTAGATGCGGTCGCAGGTTGCTTAAATTCCTCAAAGTCGATGAAATCACTCATGTCAAAAGTGAAATGTCGAGAGGCCCCCGAGTCGAGAATCCAGGTGTTACCCTGTTGTGCCTTATCTTTCCCCTTACATTTTGCACATGCAGCATAAGTTTGCGCATGAGTGCAATATATTAAAGCCAATGTTACAGGACTCAAATTAAGATCTACACTACGCTGCCCTAACTGTGATGGCGCGTCAGTGGAGTCCTGTAAAGGGGAAGATGGCACGTACGAGTAGTGCTCGTCAATAAAGGCTTTCTGGTCGAAGCCAGCAGCCTCCGCAATAGTGCGGTCCAGGTCTTCCTCGTCACCGAGACTGACAGTCTCCCCCTGGTCCTTGTCACTACCCCAG
>NW_006920412.1:315443-317235 GCF_000344685.1 Gloeophyllum trabeum ATCC 11539 | reverse complement strand
GGCATTTTCCCTTCCGCACTATCCAGGGCATAACTGGGTCTTCCGATGGAAACTCCAGGTTGGTGGGGAAACCTTTGGTGTGTTCCCTAGCTTGCCGCAGGACTTCCTTAGAGGGGTGTCCCATGCGACGGTGCATAATCCCATAATCGACCGCATAGATCGTTGGGAATATAGAGTACGCATCCGGTGCAGGAATTGTACTGACACTATAGATAGTGTCACCGGGCTGCCGCGGTAAAAACCTGAATAAAGGTTCGCGCAATCCCTTTTCATAGAGACTTATGTGTCGGTCATTGCCAGACACTTTTAGTTTATCCTGGAGTAAAACTCCGAGCGACATGAGGCAAATATTCAGGTCAGGTATATAGTAGACTGGAAATAACCGAGTGGTTATGTTCCCGACATCCTTGATATAATAATTTAGGACCGTCGTACCGAACCCAAGTATTCGTGCAAACCCGTTCGCGGTAGATGCGGTCGCAGGTTGCTTAAATTCCTCAAAGTCGATGAAATCACTCATGTCAAAAGTGAAATGTCGAGAGGCCCCCGAGTCGAGAATCCAGGTGTTACCCTGTTGTGCCTTATCTTTCCCCTTACATTTTGCACATGCAGCATAAGTTTGCGCATGAGTGCAATATATTAAAGCCAATGTTACAGGACTCAAATTAAGATCTACACTACGCTGCCCTAACTGTGATGGCGCGTCAGTGGAGTCCTGTAAAGGGGAAGATGGCACGTACGAGTAGTGCTCGTCAATAAAGGCTTTCTGGTCGAAGCCAGCAGCCTCCGCAATAGTGCGGTCCAGGTCTTCCTCGTCACCGAGACTGACAGTCTCCCCCTGGTCCTTGTCACTACCCCAGTCGATAGACTGGTTGTCGTCGTGGTCGCTGTCCGCAGCATCATCCGCGCGAGCGACTCATTCAAAGCGAGCGCGCTTGGACGCTCGGCTGGAGGTGACGGAGTTGGCGTCCTCCATGTCGACATCCGGGTCCGGGTCGACTTGCCCGACAAGAGCATCCAAGACCTTGATATCCTCTTCAGTGGGACTTATGTCGAGGTCCCGCGCGAGCTTGAAGGCTTTCTTGATACGCTTGTTGTTGTAGTGACTGGTATCCGCCGAAGGAGGCGGGTGGAACGGACCTTGCTCTTTGACCGTCCGAGTCTTGCTGCCAATAGGCGCAATGTCAAGGACGTGAGCGATGGTCGGAGGAGGAAGGGAGACGGTTGAGGCGATCAAGACGTCGTGGGCATGGTGGTGATCGTGGTTTTGCCCTTGACGCTTCTTGCCTGCGCGCTTGCCGCGATAAGGGCGCTTCTTCCCATCCCGCGCATTGCTGCTGCTGCCCTGAGGGCGCTGCTGCTGCTGCGAAGAAAAGGAGGGATCACCCGGCTTACGCTTCACCGCCGAGATCTTGTGCGCACCGAGTTGTGTCGTCTTCTTGTTCTGGGATTGCTCCCAGGCAGTGACAACAGCCTCCCGGACTTTGTCAATGTCCATCGTCGATGTTGATCCCTGGACTAAGACTTGAACGACAGAGTCATACCGAGGAGGGAGCGCATTGAGACAGATCAATCCCTGGAGACAGTTAGGGATGGTCTGGCTCTCAGAAGCCAAAGCGTTAAAATGCTTGGTGATCTTGGCAAAGGTGGGAGCGGGATGTTGGTCGGCCGGGATCCTGGTAGTTAACGCCCCACGCAGTTCGTTATAGATGGAGGCAAGAGATGAGATACCATACGTGAAACTGAGCTCCTTCCAGGTTTCTATAGCCGTTGTCTTGTCTTGAATAAGGGT
>NW_006920412.1:201371-314848 GCF_000344685.1 Gloeophyllum trabeum ATCC 11539 | reverse complement strand
GGGTGGCAACGGCAGGGGAGCACCGAAGACGAATTGTACCGATGGTCTTGGTATCATTCAGTCTCCAGGCGTCTCGTGCAGAGGTATCTTCACTGGTGCTGCCGTCCTTGTAGGTGGTTACGACAGGGTCAGGCATAATAATTGTACCGTCACAGTGTCCCCAAAGGCCTTGGGACATGAGGTACGCCTTCATCTGCTGGGACCAGAGCGACCAGTTCGAGCCGTTGTTTGAGGAGCGATCGAGAGATCTGAAATCTGTATTGGGATCTCATCAGTATCAGCAAAGCTATGCAGCCCGATAAGGGCGCACTGCTCCATGCTGTTGGCTCCATCAGGGAGTTACCCCAGGATCAATCATCAAGCCTGATGGCTGCTGATAACAGCGCCTACGGCGATGGTCACGCATCAAGCCACACTGCAGCCTGTGAGGGCGCATAGGGCGATGCACAGGTGAGCGAGGCGCAACGCGCTGCAGCGAGTTACTGCGCAGACGCAAGCTGCCTATTTGGGCTCATAACCTGATGAAGAGTTATGGAGGCAGCAGCACGCACAGTGCGCCCTACACAACTCACCTGTATTGGTTGGATGCTGTAGCTACTGGTAAAGCTCGTATGAACGACCCTTGTCATTAGGCAGCAGAGCTGCAGGGTTTATATACACTGTGGCCCATAGGCTGACTAAGCTACGTGGAATATCTATAATCCTACTGAGCTCCACCTATGATGTCACTGACCCACATGAGCTCCGTGCCCTGTACAATAATGGAATATACCAGAATGTTACAGAGGGTTCCGGTACGTTCTGGTACGTTGTAGAACCTGGCAGCTAAGTCAGCGCCTAGTTCAACAACCGGCTACGAAGAGTAGGATTGACTGGGCCATTGTGAGGCTCAGGTCGATAGCTTCAGGAAAAATGAGTGTGAGGGAGCTGCCAATTTGATTGGCAGTGGATGAGCACTCTGGTTCTGGTAGGATGTTACCTGGAGTCTGCAGGTATTATTGACTGTCTCTTCCACTGGGGACAAATGACCTGTGTGACAGAGCTGCCAATCATTGATTGGCAGCAGAGGAGCACTTTGATCTATGTTACTTGTGTCTAGTAGTGCAGCTGCTACTATCCCCTGGGCTGGGCACAAATACAATTTTGTAGCCACCAATACAGACCAACTTTGAATCTGTCAGAGTGGCCAGGACTTTTATGGTATAATGATGGCAGGGCCACAGGAGGACAAAGTATGAATGAAGGGGACATTGACCCAATGCTATCACTTATCAGACACAACTCAGGACTCGTGTCCTGCCATGCATAGCAATGGCCCTCTACTGACAGGGGTTGTAGTGATATGGTTTGTTTTCTATTGAGTAGGGTGGGGGTTGATTCCCGGATAGTATTGCATTGAGCATGTAGCCATAGTGAACCCTGTATTGTAGCTAGCCTGAACAATCATATGTTGTTTACTGTGTTCATCAGCCAATGTGTTGAGCCTGTATTTCATTCTGGGATGTAGGTTACCAAGCAAAACACAGCTGATAGTGTGATTATGGGTCAAAGCAAGCTGGCCTGAGCTTGTAATAGGTGTAAGTCTGCTGCATATTGTACTTCTTGCCGGAGTCTTACAACATGTGCCATCCGAATATAATGGCTGGCCCAGCTGTCCACAAGTCTGGTACATATTGTAATACTGGTATTTATTTTAATTGATTATATGCGAATTATATTCAGATACCAGTTAAGGGAAAATTTGCTGATGAGTGCTCCAGCAACGTGTGCTCAAAGGTTGAAAGGTCCCTCCCACCACTACATTGTGGGCTTCCTGTTCACAGGGGTAGCTACGACCGCAACAGAACCGCCTACGGACATGGCACAGCGCAAGCGTGTCGATGCAAAAAATGATCATCCTTGAGTACTGGACACTACCGGAATTGAACCGGTCCCCTCTCGCAAACTGAAACATGCTAAGCGAGCGTGATAACCATCTACACCAAGTGCCCATGTTGGTATGTTCAGCATTTAATTATATGACTTCCCGAGTCTGCAAGAAATACAAGAGACATATAATATTACAGTCAAATCTCTTGCAAAGGTCAGACAAAAGAAGCCCTGCAGAAAGGGGCCCTAGCGTATGTCAGTTTCCAGGGAGCGAGTCGTATTGAGCACCCCTCGCCCAAAAGCAGAGGCTATTGCATCGAAGCCGCTCTCCTTCACGTCCGACAGGAACAGGTCATGCTGATCAGCCAGTCGCTCGTTATTCCTGCGGATTTCTCTGATAACGCCGTTGGCCCTGGCGCAGCTGGGACACTCGGTATCGTGATCAGCCAGGCACCTACAAGCAGGACGTGAGTCAACCCATGAATAGACACAGGTGTAGGGTGGACTTACCGCTGGTGGTAGCTGTGGTTGCACATGAAATGGACACTGGGGAGGTCCAGTTGCCCACCGCAGCTCGAGCACCGAGTAACATGGAAGACGCGTGGATTCTCAGGATCGGACAGGTCTTCAACCTGCTTGAGTTTCGTTCTAGTCTCCATTCGATACGAGTCCGTCAGTTGTTTATCCTGAAAATATCCGTGAGCTGTAGAGCGTCTGCAGTGGCGGTGCGGTCTTACAGTTTGGATCTCCTCCCGAGACTCCTTTATTCGAGTCAGCAGCCACTGCTTCACCAACCCAACACTCGCAACTCCGTTTCTGCTAAGTACCTGGATCACCCCCAACGGAGGCATAATCTTCTCACTATTGATATACTCGAGGATTTGTCCCAGATCCGCGGTATGCTTCGACAACAAAGCTGGTGTCGAAGTCAGGAATCTCAGCACCAGCGGATACAGATGGCGATTCGTGGGCCCATAGGAGTTCAAGCACTTGATCACCTCGTTAGACGCTTCAGGCGAGCTTCCCTCTTTATCTTTATCCATCCAGAACCGAAGCACCTCTTCGTACATGCCCATTCTTTCCCAGAGCAACACAAGGCCGGGGGTGTATTGCCGAGTAGAACAGAGAATGAGAGCGTGCGTCACGTCGTAAGGAATTTTATCACTCTTCAGTACAAGAAGGGCCTTGTCCCGCATAGTTTTCGTTTGCCCTTCACCACCGGGCAACGTGAGGTATAATTCCAGCAGAGTATTCCAAACGGCGACCTGGTCTTGCTTGTCAGCCTCCCCGTCTGCTGCAGGTTCTATAACAGCTGGTACGCTGGACTCCTGGGCCTCGTCCACAGCCTGCCCCCACCGCTTCAGAGCAACCGTCTCCAAGAATGTCACGAAATTATCTAGGTGATCCACGAAATGCGCGAAGTAGATCCTCGGAGAGGGCCTCTTCACCGGCGTGGGCAGCGTCAACTTAGGTAGGGTACTGCTACGCTGCGGTATTGGCGTCGCAGTCTGTGAATCGGAACCGTCGAACCCACTCGACTCACGCCGCGAAGGCTGATCCCGGGGCCTGATCGTAGACGCAGTGGGCGTGGACGCACCGGCGGCGTCGGCGCTGGGGGTGGGAGCGGCCGGGGAGGTCCTGTTCAAGGCTAAGTAGGACAGGTACGAGGAGCCCGGGCCCGAACTGGGGCTCGCCTGTCTGGCAGAAGGAGGCTGTTCGTCCGGCTCCGCAGTTAGAGGACCCGTGGATGTGCAGAGGTCGATCAAGAGCTGCGTCGTTTCGTCCGGCAGCGATTCCAGCATTGCCCGGCCGTACCGAGCGAGGTTTGCTTCCGCCTAAAGAACGAAAGCGTATGAGCGGGTCGCTCGGACATAAATCTCGCTTCTCCATCTTACCGCCTCATTTCCCAAGCGCCTAAGGTAGGACAACGCATCCTTGTAATTCCCCGCATCCTCGATCTGTATCCGCAAATAATCCTCATGGCGTTCATACTTCTTCGCCAAATAGCTCGCATGCTCAAAATACCCCGCTTGGCGGCACACCCTGATCGCCGTGTCCAGATCGAAGGGCAGCTCGTCTTTCTCGCCGTCGACAGACGAGGAGCGGCGGGACTCGGCCTTGATGAACGAGTCCAGCCGCGCGACGTCCTTCAGCTTCGTGTACGTGTTCAGCAGGAGGGTTGTGTGGTCCGAGTTTGCGAGGCCGAGCGAGTGCAGCTCTTGGAGGTACGTCACGAGGTTGTGGATCCGTTGCGCGTCCAGAAACTACGAGCACAGGTTAGGGCATATGCGCGCACGTTGAACCTGAGTGAGGTACGTACCTTCCGGATCACGTAGCTGGCCTGGAGGTGCCCGATGGTTTGCAGGTACTGCTGCATCGCACCGTCATAATCACCTTTCGAGTACAGATGGTCGCCATACTGCCGATGGATATCCGCGACGCTGGACGCGTCCAGCCGCTGGGTCTTAGCCACGTTCAGCGCCAGCGTGTATTGCGACTTCTTATACATCATTTCTAGCTTCGCCGAAGTTGGCTTCTCTTTGAGACACGTAAGCTAGCAAAGCGATATCAGTCAGTCAAGAAAAGAGCAGTAGAGAGCTTCAGGGAGCGCACGTTTCCATCGTTTGACATGATGTAGATATTACCCCACTGCGAGATGACCTCCCGGACGCCGTCGGTGAACGTACCCGTATACGCGACGAACTTGTTCGGCGGGTCAAACACCGTAACCTTCGTTATTTCCGTATTGCTCGCATTACCGGATCGCGCGACGTAGTTCCGCACAGTCGCTGAAGCAGCGGACGCGGAGGGCGCGAAAGGGGGCGACACTATCACGAGGTAGTTCAGGTGTGTATGCACCGACGACTTGTGGCCTGAATAGAGCGCATACAGCCTTCATTCAGCAGTCCAGAGAGCGGAATAGAGATCAGCACACCTTCATAAGCGTAACACGGCCCGCGCCCGTCGACCCCGCACGTATAAATCGCCTCCTCCCTCGCAATCACCATATCCCGCCTCTTCCAGTCCATCGTCGCGCACCCGAGCCCGCACCCGACCTCGTCGACTACACTCGCGCTTCCGCCGCTGCCGCGCCCGCTCGCCTGGTAGCACAGCACGCGGTTCGTCGTCACGATGAAGAGGTGCAGGGTCGGGGCGCCGCCGTCATCGACGTTCGGTTCCCTGAAACCGAGCCCGGTGACGGGCTCGGTGGGCGACTCGTGGATCACCCGCGGCTTGGGGACGGATGTGAGCGAGGTGGAGCCGGAGAAGAGGGACTGATCGAGGTGCCGGTAGAGCAGGACGGTGCCGTCGCCCAGGCCGACTGCGAGGTGCGAGAGGGACGCCGAGAGGGCGATGGTTGATACCTAAGGCGGTGAATAAGGGTTCAAAAACGTAGTTAAGATAGAAGGAGAGATCGTACTGGGTGTGGACGCTGTGTGTGCTGTACTTTGACTGAGCGGAGGAGGTTGGGGGCGCCGGTCTTCGGGTCAATCCTGCCCAGCTCCCAGATCTTCAGGAGCGGGTGTCGGACGGAGTCCTCTTCCTATATGCTCCCAGTAACATGAGTATCCTTGTGAAGACTGGCTTGGTCTCTACGCACACCAAGGGTAACGAGTATGCCCCTTCGCTCCGCCATATGCGTCACGCGTCCCCCAACATGGGCGAGCCAACTCGCGACCGTCTCGAAGTCCTTGTCCAGTAAATGCACGCTCCCGTGAATATCCGCAACGAGCACTCCGGACGTCGACGTGGATACGGTCGATATCTCCGGAGTACTCTACGCAACACCGTAAGCACTCGTACATCTTCTATTGCCTCGTACGGTAGCGTACCTTGAATAACTCTGGCGGACTCGCGAGGTCATGCACGTCCTTGACTGGCAGGGCGTCGAAGAACGGGAATTGGCGCCACTGCCTGGAGTGCGTTAGACGAGAGACGCATATATGCAAAGTCCAGGCTCACAGAGGGGGCGACAGGTCCCGTCGCAGACACCGGGGAAGTCATGCTTGCAGACCTTCAACTGCAGTCTGAGAGTCTTAGTATAGTCTAAACAGTACTGTAACTAACATACCAAATGTTGGTCTGGTTTATGCAGATAAAGGACAAGTGCTGCCCTACGACACGCTCGACACGGACGTCGCAGACGGTGCCCTCGGTGTAGGCACGGTACGCGCTGTGCGAGGTCGAAAGCCGGGGACGTCGGACGCCACGTGCTTGACCCGAAACGGTCCTGCTTGCGTCGAGCGTGCTCAAGACCGTCATCGTCGTAGCAGTCCCGTCTCTCACTCGTCGTACGTGCCAGGTTGTACTCTAGTCTCTGTCGACGCTGACATTGTGCATTCTGTGTCTCAGCTTTTATCAGTATCGAAACCATGGCTTTCCTGGGTCTGCGCAAATGGCCGACACCCGTGCGCTCTTTTCGATTACATGCAATTCACGAACGGGAGAGCTGACAGAACCTATCTATTTTCTGTATTGTCTACACAGGTCGCTAAGCCCATGTGGCCCTTCATCGCCGCGAGCGGCCTCACCTTCTACCTTGTGTCCAAGATGCAGGACGCTGCCGTGAAATGTACGTTCCTCCACCCTCCCAGTGCCATCGCAAGCATACTGACCGTGCTCTGTCCGCAGCCCCCGAGTTCGCTAACGATCCCAAGAACCCGTACGCGGAGCAGATCGCTAGGCAGTCGCACCACTAGAAAATGGCGGGGGATGGCTTCCGGTTTCCTCCGGTACGAGGGGGACGTGGAGGATCGTCAGTGAGGACTGGATATGTATAGATTCAAGGCCAGTAATGAATGAATTTGCTGATCTGATGAGCATGTGCGTGTTGCAAGCAGCCTTCCCGGACAACTTGCGTTGGAGATTCGACTTTGGCATTGACAGTCCCCGGTGAATCCTTGTCTACTTACATCGCAGACTGCTCTAGAATACTTCGTCCTCTGGCGGACCGTGCTCGACTCAGATTCTTCAACAATCGTACGCCAACATAGGTCAGCCACCCACGGCAACAACACGGCAAGAAAACACTCGCGACCAGTTGACAGTCCAGGTCAACAATAAGTTAGCCATAAGTACGTTTGATACATCATAGATTCCATTAGAAGTACAGTAAAGCAGGGGTAAAGCAACGAAGATACCAAATCAACCTTCGCAGGCTACGCCTCAGCGAGCAGGCTCCTCGGGTGGTACGCCCCACTCAGGGACGCCCTTTGGCCGCTGTATCCTCTTCATATCCCAGTTATCGTCAACCTCTTGGCTTAATTTCTGCACCAATACCACTCAGTACGACCCAATTGCCATACGTGCAGAACACCACGCACGTAATACTCCTCCCTAATATCAAACTTCTTCCTATTCTTCTTCAAGCCCAGTGCTTCCTCCTTCGACATCTACGTTCATCAGCCTCAACACGCAACACCGTACGCGAGGAGATATGAACTGTACCTGCGACACCTTCTGGTCCTGGAGGTCGTACCGCGTCTGCGTGAACTGCTGCAGCGCGAACGACGCGCCGACCATGAGCGCGATGAAAGGCACGCCGAAGAGCGAGGGGTGCTTCCGCAGCGTGCGGTGCACCGGCGAGGTGTTCAGCGGGCGGGAGGGGAATACGGCCATCGTAGCATGGGCGTGTGGCAGCAGCGGTGGACTGGAGCCTGCAAGTCCAAGTGCAAGCCGACGGCATGGATCGCCCTCGCCCAAACGGGAAGGAGAGGAAAGGAGTCAGTCGCTCGTCCGAAATCCGAAATCCTAATTTACTCTCCAGTCTAATCTCGCGCAGTCACGAATATTTATCCCACCAGCCGTGGAGGGCGGGTTTAGTCGCTGCGAGCAACGATGAGCGGTAAGTCACTTCCATTGCACGCAAATTCTCTATCGGTGGTGTAGGCTGATTCGGATCCCCGGTTAGTGACTGTAGTCCTCGGCGCCCAGTGGGGGGACGAGGGCAAGGGCAAGCTCGTCGATATCTTATCGGCAGAGGTCGACGTCTGCGCGCGGTGTGCGGGCGGAAACAACGCGGGGCATACCATTGTCGTGCCCATGGGCCCCGAGAAGCTGCGCACGACCTTTGCGTTCCATCTCCTGCCTAGTGGTGAGTTGCCTTTCATCAAGGGGTCAGTCATGACTCAACCAGCTGACACGCGAGCATTGGATCAAAGGACTGGTCAATCCCAAGTGTACTGGGCTGATCGGGAACGGTGTCGTTGTCCATCTGCCGTCGTTCTTCGAGGAGTTGGATGCATTGGAGAAGCAAGGTAGGTACACATCGCGCTTAAGGGGTCTCTGATAGCAATATCTAATTGAGTGGTTCAGGGCTGGACTGCACCGGCCGGCTCTTTGTCTCCGACCGCGCCCATCTAGTGTTCGACTTCCACCAGATCGTAGACGGTCTGAAGGAAGTCGAGCTTGGCGGCTCGAGGTGAGTATCCAAGCCTCCCCCCGCTCCGAGTGTACGCTAAAGCTACAACGATACCGGTAGCATCGGGACGACGAAGAAGGGCATCGGACCAGCGTACTCCGCCAAGGCGTCCAGGTCCGGCCTGCGCGTGCACCACCTGTTCGACCACGACACCTTTGCGCAGAAGTTCCGCAAGGTAGTCGAGGGGCGGTTCAAGCGCTACGGCCACTTTGAGTACGACACCGAGGGCGAGATCCAGCGATACAAGGTACTTCCGTTTACATTAACCGTCGAGAGATCGGGTCACTTGACGAGAGCATATAGCAACTCGCTGAGCGGCTGAAGCCGTATATCATCGACAGCGTTACCTTCATCCACAAGGCCCTCGCGGACGGGAAGAAGGTGCTGGTCGAGGGCGCGAACGCGCTGATGCTCGACCTCGACTTTGGCACGTACCCCTTCGTCACGTCCTCCTCGACGACCATCGGCGGCGTCTGCACGGGCCTCGGGATCCCGCCCAAGAAAATCGGGCGGACCATCGGCGTGATCAAGGCGTACACGACGCGCGTGGGCGGGGGCCCGTTCCCCACGGAACAGCTGAACGTTAGGCATGCCTCATACCCGCCGTCGAACTGCTTACTCACCAGCGACCCAAGGACATCGGCGTGCACCTCCAGGAAATCGGGCGCGAGTTCGGGGTGACGACCGGCCGGCGCAGGCGCTGCGGGTGGCTCGACCTCGTGGTCATGAAGCACTCGTGCCTCATCAACGGCTACGATTGTCTCAATCTCACGAAGCTCGATATCCTCGACGACCTCAGTGAGATCAAGGTTGCCGTCAAGTACTTGGTCGACGGCAGGGAGCTGCCAGGCTTCCCCGGTGCGTCTTGTTTGCCTCCTTTGTTGTTAGTATATATTTATATCCTGCCCAGCGGATCTCGATGTCCTCTCGAGGGTGGAAGTCGTCTATGTTACCCTGCCAGGATGGAGACAGTCGATTGCTTCGACTACTTCATTCGACGAGCTGCCGGACAACTGTAAGAAGTACGTCGGCTTCATCGAGTCCTTCTTGGACGTTCCGATAGAATGGATTGGCGTTGGACCTGGTAGAGAAAGTATGATACAGAAGAAAGGGAAAGTAGTCAATTAAAGTTGTACTCGTGTATCGCCTGGGACTTGGAATAAAGAGCGTGGATGAACTGCAGTTGTAATGCTCCCGGCCTGACAGACAAAGGGCAGTGTCGCACGCCACAGTATAAGAGGCGCGCGTGTGTGACGCTGTTTGGCTTCAACCTCGGTCACTCTCTCGTCACGAATTGTCACTGGACGACCCCGCGACGGGAACAGGGCGCATAACGCATAACGGGACGCTTGTAACGGTCTTCGAAGGCGCGAAATATAGCGCCAGGACTCTGCAGAGAGCCGTCGGGATAACAGAGAAAACAGCTTGCGTTGTGATTCATGGACGCGAACGGCCACCACGACATGCACGGAGTGGCGAGCACGAGTGCGGGGGCGACCCCCGGCAGGAAGAGGACGATTCCGCGCGAGAACGAGACGCCGAGCCAGAGGCAGAAGAGGGAGAAGGCGGCGGAGCGCCAGCGGCGCAAGCGCGAGCGGGATCGGCTCGCATCACAGGGCTCGCTGAACGCCATGGGCGGGGGTGGCGCACTGCAGGCGGGCGGCGGCCACAACGCCCAGCAGACCCCGGACTACCTGCTCACCCCCGAGGAGCAGCAAAGGAGGGAACGGGTCCGCGCGGCGGCGAGGGAGCGGCAGAGGAAGCACCGCGCGCTGGTGAAGCAGAAGAAACTCGCGCAGCTGGGGTTGGATATGGGGAACGAGATTATGCCGGGCATGGAGAATGGGCAGTATGTCAATGGGATGCCGCCCGAGTTCGACCAGATGATGCCCCCCGAGATGCGAGAGCAGCCGGGCCCGCCGCCACCCCCGCATCCACCGATGGGCCATGAGCCGCCCTTCCCGCACGGGCAGCCGCTTGGAGGGCAGACGTTCGCCTCAACATTGCTGTTGTCTTTCTCGTGCGCTCCGTTACTGAAGCAACACCTGTTACGGTCGCTGTCCATGACGAACGAGGAGTTGGCCTCCTTGGAGCCAGTAATTGCGCATGCATGGGATCAGTGGGATCAGCAGGTGAGACACTCGTCCATTTATCCCCTGCGAGCCTTGCTAAGTATTATCCGTAGCGCCGTATGCATTACGCTGAACAAGCCAAGGCAGCTGGCGGTACTTACGAACATCCGGTGAACCACGGCTACACCGATCCATCACAGCCTCCACCCACAGACTTCCGCGCACGATTCCACCGACCACTTGTAGCCCCCTCGCCTTTCCAGCAAGCCAGTGCAGCGGCGTCGAGCTCCCCTCCCAGCTCCGCACCCGGACAGCCATCTTCGGATCCTATTGATCCTAACTTGACTAATGGGCAAGGTCAGCAGCAGCAGCAACAACAAAGTGAGCATCGGCCGAGATCTGCTACGAGTATTGACCCAGACTCATAGAAAAAGGCTGAAGTGAAGGGTGTTGGATGAGCTCGTGCCGTAGGAGACAGCTGTATCGGTTATGTCTGATTCTTGGACGTCTGGTCTGGTCTTGGACGACCGGAACACGTAGGACGGATGATTGGCCCCCCCTTTATATTATTATTGCATTGCTCTGTATCGAATTATTTGTTAATACATAACTTTTCTGGGGCGCATGGCTCATCTCCGTTCAAGAATTGGCGGAATTAAACGCGGAAATTTGCAACGGAAAACCTGGGAAAAACATACCAAAAGGAATGCGAGATCTGACCCGACCAGCACACGCAACAGACGCGTCGTGAACCAAAAACCTATCCTCCTGTTTTCCTGTTTTCCGCTATGGCTCTCAGTTTCATTGGGTTAGCTGGCAGGACTACACTTTTTTGAACACTGTCTGACGCTGACGGGCACAGAAAGCCAATTTCCCTCATATCTCATTCAGATGTACGATACAGAGGTATTCTGGCGGGTATAGACCCCGCTGCCTCGACCATCCAGTTGTCGAATGGTGCGTCTGCTGTTGAGTGGATGGCGACTCAAACATGTTAACCAAGTGATAGTCTACTCTATGGGGACGGAATCCCGACGGTTAGTACGAGCTTCCGCTCCGTATTGAGTCCCCTTTTGCCTTGAATGCACGGTTATGATGAAGCATTACGGATGTAAAACAAGCTTGAAGCTGTTGACCGAGAGCGCATACAACCGTGTGGATCTTTCCGTTGCCTTCCTTCTGAGCCGTGCATTGAAGGCGCCCATCTGTCCTTCCCCTGTTCTCCGCTGTGACTTGGTACTGACGTGTCTTGATTGCCCTGCCTAGACCCCCGTCAGAGTTCATTCCTCCGGTGCAAGACCCATATCAATATATCATCTTCCGAGCGTCTGAAGTAAAGGACTTGTCGGTGGATGAGACGCCGCCGCCGCAAGCACGACGGAGCGTGCATGACGACCCAGCCGTCCTCGGGGTACGTAAATTACCATTCTGCATCACATGCTTTTCCTCGTGAGGCTTGCATGCTTCGCGTATCTCCTGATGAAACCAATACGGATGTAAATCACAACTTGTCCGAGAGCGCTTAAACTCGTGTGGATATTTCCGTTGCCTTCCTTCTGATCTTCGTGCTTTCATACTTGTTACTGGTATGAACCTAAGTGCTGATACTCGCTGCATAGGTTTCTGCACCCGCACCAATACCACCGGCTGCGTATCCACAGTATCCATCTGGCCCTGGTGCACCGCAATATCCTCCGGGTGGTGTCACTCAACCTCCCGTTCCCCAACAACAGCCCCAACCGCAACCCGCCGCTCCACAGCCCAGTTACAACCGTACCACAAGCGGTACCGGCAGCGAAGCGAGCCCATCCCGCACGCAGTCCGCGAACAGACGCGGTCATCATGCGGCGGGCTCAGTCTTGAACGCCACGGCGTCCCTCGAGAGCGTCGAGCGTGCTCTGGGAGACCTGCGCGTGAGTGGTGCGAACGGGAGCGGGCGCGGACGGGGCAGGGGGCGGCAGGACGTGAAGCCCGTGACCGTGCCGCCGACGGATTTCGACTTTGAGAGCTCGAACGCGCGGTTTGACAAGGCTGCGCTGTCGCCGAAGGCGCCCACACCTGGGGAGAGCGAGCAAAACTCGGAAAATGCGAAAGAGGGCGAGGGGGCAGAGGGGGAGAAGAAGGAGAGCGCGCCGGCGTATAACCCGAAGGCGTCGTTCTTCGATACGTTGTCGTCGTCGGCCAGTGACAGGACTGGCGGACGTGGAGGGCGGGGCGGGGGACGACGGGGAGGCCCCGGAGGGAGGAGCCGCAGGGAAGAGGAGAGGGAGAAGAACGTCGCGACCTTTGGCGAGCCTGGCGGTGTGGGCTTGATGGGCCCCGGAGCGTATGTTGGTGGGTGGGGCGGGTATGGGAGGAGAGGGGGAGGGCGGGGGAGGCGAGCACCGCCTGTGGCTGGTGCCGGGGTTGGACGATAAGTTTGTCGGCACGCAAGTGAATACCATGTCTGATGTACCACGATCACCGCCCCCCTTCATTCATACTGGTAGCCGTTGAGCTGAGATGCTATGATGTTATTGCCCGTTTGGTCGCAAATTACTATACAGTGATTATTCTCTTGTCGAGATATTATAGTACAATGATGCCTGGCTCAGGTATGAGAGTTCATTTGGTTCGTACCTCCTTCACGGGAATGTGGATCACCGTTCCATCGTCGGCGATAATTTTGAATCGTACTATTTCAAGCGAGTAAGTAACCTCGCACCTTTGGTCAACGAATAAACGCACAGATGGTAAAGGGTTCCCCCTTGGCTTTCCGAACGCTCGTAAAATAGAGCGTGCCGGCACCTGATTCAGGGGAACAGCATTGGCAGTTGGATGGTCAGCGCAAGGCAAGCAGGGTCGTAAATCCATCAAACCTTTGTGACCCTTTAACCGGAAGCTAACATCACAGTGCCCCTGAAGAACGTTTATCTAAAAGCGCGGTCATCTCAACGATGGAAGCAATCCGGCAGCCCAGCAGCTGAGGACATACCACGCCTTCGATCCACGGATCACCGTTCAAGTACCACTTGGGTTCGGGTCGTATCGCCTCGCCCAGCACCTCGCGCAGCTCAGGATCATCCTTCACCATATTCATTATCTGCTTCATGACGGAGCTAGAGAGCTTTTCTTGGTTGGTTGCGTAAAGGTAGAACGCGGCCCAAGCTGTCACGCCCAGCGCGCTTGCTACGAGGACCAAAGGCCATCTGCTCTGACGGACGATCATGAATACGCTACTCAGCTTGGTTACGAATGTATACACATACCTTTATCGATGGAAGGTCCCTCTGTGGTGCGTTAGGCCTAGCGTAGTATTGAGCCGGTCGCGACGGCTCAGAAAACCTCTCAGCTTGTGGCTGCTTCGGGACGTCCGTCGCATAGCCTCTTCTCGGGAGTCCTCTTCTTATCAGACGCTCATATTGACACTGCGGTTGCAGGCGGTGTATATGAGACAATTGATGTCGAGCACCCACTATGGAAGACATAAGCAGGGTTATATAACGGCGAAACGTCCAAAGCTGGGTTACAGCGCTTTGAGCCGAATATAGAAGCCAAGCTGTGGCGGGCGTCTGTCGTCCTCGTCTACCGACTATAAGGCAGAACTTGAACGTCCTGCAGTACAATAGAATATCCTTTCCGCCCTCTCAGGCTCTAACACGACTCAACAAATCTACACCGTTGTTACAGCTGAACATCCGACCTTCAGGTTCCGAAGATGACCGACGTGAAACCCGGTCAAGTTGTGCCCATATTCTTACAGAAGCTGTATGAGTACGTGCGGTACCCTAAGCTGTCAGTCCGAGACCGATCCGGGTTGTAGGATCGTCAATAACCCGGACAATATGTCTCTAATCAGATGGTCGGACAGAGGCGACTCGTTCTATGGCACGTCCTTCTTTCAGCATCCGCGACAGGGGAGACGACTTACACCTGGATACAGTCCTAGATCAGGACCGCTTTTCGCGAGAAATACTTGGGCAGTGGTTCAAGCACCAGAAATTCACGTCATTCACCCGTCAGTTGAACATGTATGGCTTCCGCAAGGTGCAGGGCCTCCAGCAGCATTCCTTGAAGAGCTCCATCGACGGGGACATCTGTCACTTTGAGCATGAACACTTCATCCGCGGCCAGCCGGAACTGTTGGGCTTCATCCAACGTAGGAAACCTTCGAGCCAACCTGGAAGCCCAAATCGAACCCCGGGCAAGCAACTTCAGTCAACTGCACCGCCTCAGGGAAAGCATGCATACCTGAATTCCAGCACCATTGCAGAGTGCAAGAGTGGTATGCATAACTTGGCTGGTGATATAGATGGGTTGAAACAGTCTATGGTCAGTCTGAGGCAGGAGTTCAGTGATATCCAAAGAGTGGAAGAAAAGGTGGATACCATCCTCTTCTTTATGAAGAAACTCTTTGGATCAGATCACTTCAGGCTGCTTGCACCTTCTGCAGCTTGGGGTGTAAACACAAGCAGCCACATAGCCATCCCCTGGCAGGATGAGACTGGAGATGAAAAACAAGTCAGAGAACTCGAGGCAGGGAGTTGCCAGGATACAGTGGAACAAACACAAGGATACCTGAAGGGAACACCTCCAACACTCCAGACCTTTGGTCAGAATTGCTACTCTGAACACAAAGGAGTCATTGCTCCTCCATTTCAAGAGGAGAATATGATCTCTCTCTCCCATAGAGGATCTGGTACCTTAGACAAAAGCCCAAGGTACCATCCATATTACATCAGATGTGGTTCCAGTGGAAGCCCTTCACCACTTGATACTCCCATGTCTTCAGGATTGTCTATCCCAGAGACACCTGAATATACCACACTGGATGACTGGATCAATCCCGTTCCTGCATCCATACCACCTATGGTCACATCATCCAAACAAGGCCAGATACAGAGAATTCCATCCAACGATAGTGATTATTTCATGCCCATGCAGGCAGAAATAGACCTATCCATGCAATATCTCTCAAGAATGAATATGGGTATCAGCCAAGTCTAATGGGCCCAGAGTTTTCTCTCCTGATGTGGCATTGGCCCTCACACACTCATAAAAATCATGTTTCAAGACTTATTGGAGTTCCCATGGATATATGCCCTAGGCTGCAAGAAGATTTGAACAGGGTTCAATGTTTATTACAAAGATAGATAGAAACACAACAGAAAAACACAGAAAAATGCTCAAATTACACCTATGTGAAACTGCAATTCAAGCAATATATGATGTAAACAGAAACCTTCAGAAAGCTCTGTTCAAGCCAGCAGCTTCCAAACACTGTCAGCTCCCATCTGTATATTCTAGTTCAACCCAATGCAACATTTAATTCACTGCCACTCACAATTTCTTTAAATTGCTTCCCTCTTGTCCAGTCCTGGTTATCTCTCTGCGGTATATGTTTGTATGACTGGAATCCTGATTTAATATCTATCATTGTCACAGCTGTGCAGGTTGCAACTGTACTTATATGGCTATACCATTTCCCAATTGAGACATATTGATGGCTACACCAGTATGAGCTAAATCTTCTTCATTACACACTAGCCACTGCTGGCTTGACTATAACAGCTTATTCCCCTGAAAAGGTCCAGGAGCACCAGTAGGTTTCCCTTGCCCTTGTCCCCTCTTGTGGTTCATTGCAGTGTTATGGATACGACTAATCAGTGAAGATTGAAGCTAAATTCAGTCTATACCTGAGTATTTGACAATTTGGGATAATGAGCATGCTCTTCAGAATATGTTGACCTTATTCTCCAACCATCCGCACTTCGAAGCCCGAAGGAACAAGGATTGCTGCGTGTAATGACTCGTTGACTGCAAGGGTAAGTGGCGCGGTCACGAGACTCACGCCATCGGTTATATTCGGCCATAGTCGAGTCACCCTTAGGCCGCTTTGCATACATTTTAGCCTTTGCGTTCTGTTGGAGGCTTCCCATTCCTTCCTCTTTCCCTCTTCCTCTGTTTCGTCGGGCAAGACTGGGCCAGGCCATGCCGTTCACTGCCAGCACGATGCGCGCGTCAGGCGCACCCAAAACGACCCAGAAGATAATTCTGTCGAGGTCGAAGTCGACTGCTGCAAGTTCCTCCATGATCGATGCGAAATCGAGGGTCCGGGAGCATGCAAGGAATATCAGTCGCTCAAGCGCAAAACAAGCCGTCGCTGCGCCTTCTGTGTGAGTAATCTTTTAATGGCTGCAAGACGTACCTTTGCCTCGAGAACGAGCCGGGATGGTGGTGCTTCGGGTTCATGTCTTGGAAGTATCCTACGGTTTTATGCACATTACTAACGATCGATGGTATAGGCGACCGTCGCCGGCCCCAGGGTTCCAACAGCTGCCCACCAAAAACAACGTCCCTCACACTACGCCTAGTATTTACCCCACGTCCCCAGCGTCTCTCGACCACTCGTTTATTGGGATGTCCGGCGGTCAGATATTCCACGAGATGATGCTGCGACACAACGTGAAGCACGTATTTGGCTACCCCGGAGGTGCTATCCTGCCCGTGTTCGACGCGATCTACAATTCTCCACACTTCACGTTCATCTTACCCCGGCACGAGCAAGGCGCCGGGCATATGGCCGAAGGCTATGCCCATGTGACTGGCAAACCTGGGGTCGTTCTTGTTACTTCGGGTCCAGGAGCGACCAATGTCGTGACGGCTATGCAGGACGCTCTGAGCGATGGCGTGCCGTTGGTCGTATTCTGCGGACAGGTCGCGACATCTGCCATTGGCTCCGACGCCTTCCAGGAAGCTGATATTGTCGGTATCTCGAGGAGTTGTACAAAATGGAACGTCATGGTAAAGGAGATTAGCGAGCTCCCTCGGAGGATAAACGAGGCCTTCAAGATTGCGACGTCTGGTCGCCCCGGGCCAGTGCTGGTCGACTTGCCAAAGGATGTTACCGCTGGAATCTTACGCACGCCGCTGCCATACCGTGTCACTACTCCTGGAGCCGCCCTGAGCTTACCGACGAACCCCTTGCAGCCGGATGAGGCTCCGATCGACCACCAGTTGGTCCGTCAGGCCGCTGAATTGATCAACAACGCTAAGCGGCCGATTGTCTACGCCGGCCACGGTGTCCTCTCGTCTCCTCTGGGCCCGAAGCTGCTCGCAGAGTTGTCGGAGAAGGGAAATATCCCCGTTACGACGACCTTGCAGGGCCTCGGCGCTTTCGATGAGACGAACGAGCGGAGTCTGCATATGTTGGGTATGCATGGAAGCGCGTATGCGAATCTCGCAATGCAGCAGGCAGACGTGATCATCGCGCTTGGTGCCCGCTTTGACGATCGTGTAACGGGCAAGATCGACACCTTCGCGCCTGCTGCCAAAGCCGCGGCCGCGCAGGGCCGTGGCGGTATCATCCACTTCGAGATCCAGCCCAAGAATATCAACAAGGTCGTCGAGGCGCAGCTCCCCATCCTCGGCGACGTTGTAGCGAACTTGGTGAACTTGGTGCCCCAGATACGCTACGACCCTCGGGAAGAGTGGTTCAGGGATATCCGGGAGTGGAAGAGCCGGTACCCGTTCACGTACGTGAAGAGTAATCCGGAGAAGGGGGAGGCGATGAAGCCGCAGGAGGTGATTGAGGAGATGAACCGCCAGTTGGCGGGGAAGAAGGACCAGGTTGTCGTCAGCACGGGCGTTGGGCAGCATCAGATGTGGGCTGCGCAATTCTATCGGTGGACGCACCCGAGGTCGATGGTCACTTCGGGCGGCCTAGGGGTGAGTAATGGTGCGGAAATCATGATATTGTTGTACTGAGGCGGATGTTGCAGACTATGGGCTTTGGCTTACCCGCGGCTATTGGAGCCAAGGTCGCCGCACCGGAGAAGATTGTTGTCGACATCGATGGTGACGCTTCGTTCAGCATGACTGCAATGGAGCTCGCGACGGCATCCGCCTCTGGCGTCGGTGTCAAGGTTATCGTGCTCAACAATGAGTTCCAGGGTATGGTGCTCCAATGGCAAGGTTAGCGTCGTCTTTCGAAGTGTATTATGTGCGGGTCGGACTAAGCGATGATGTCAGATCTGTTCTACGACGCTCGGTACTCGCACACGCGGATGGTCAACCCTGATTTCATTGCCTTGGCTAAAAGCATGCGGGTGCATGCTATCAAGTGCACTAGCGCCGCGGAACTGCCGGAGAAGATGAAGGAATTCCTGGAATACGACAACTCGAAGCCCGTGCTCATGGAATGTGTGGTGGAGACGAATGAGCATGTGTTCCCTATGGTACGTTCGTTCGTTCCGAAATGGAGGAAGCCTCGCTCAATCATCGTGTTAGGTTCCCGCCGGCAAGGCTCTCCACCAACAGCTGTTGCACCCCACCCTCGGTGGTTCGTCTGAATCCTCATAACGGTTTGAACGTGTAAAACAAAAGGCTTCGACGCCACACAGCATGCTAACGTTATTTATCCTCCTGCATTTCCCTCTCGTCGGCCATCACTCACCATTGCATTATTTCCTGATCCCGCGCACATAGCGCGATGTATTCTCCTTCCCCACCATTTCCTTGCCCCAATGCTGCATAGTTTCCTGCTTTGTTTTACAATGCTCTTCGGATGTGTATTATAACATTCATCTAGGGTATACAGGAGGTAAAAAGGGCCCATTAGGGAGCCCTGCTACAGAATAATATAAGTCGACGCGCATGTCTCATTGACGCTACTTACCGTGGGAACGTACTGTCCGCTATTCGATTACACGGGTAATCAAACACCCAAGTCAGACCAATACTTGATCGAGGTTGGTATCCTCGTCCGTTATGACCGTCTAGTTCATTGCTGGCATTCCGTCGCTGACATTGTCTTAGACGTCGATGCCGCCGCCCACAGCCTCGGATACGTGGCTTGCTGGCAGACGCTTTGGAGTAGTTATTGACGCTGGCTCGTCGGGTTCGAGACTGCAGATATACAGCTGGCGGGATCCGAGGCTTGTGAAGGCGGAGGATCATAAGGCGTACAATGCTCTGCCAAAGATAGAGAAGGGCACCAGAAATGGAGATGAGTGGGTTACGAAGGTGGAACCTGGTACGTTTACTGTAACTTAGTTCTACGTGGACGCCTGTCTCAAAGCGGGGGTGGCCAGGTATATCCACATTTGCAGAAAACCCAGAAGGCTTACCGGCATATCTTGCGCCTTTGCTTGATCATGCTCGTTCACATATACCGCCCTCGCTACAGCCGGAGACGCCCTTGTTCTTGCTAGCGACAGCGGGTATGCGACTCTTATCTCCCGACCAGCAAAGGGAAGTCCTCCAGGGGACGTGTCAATTCCTGAAGTTCCATTCCAATTTTCGGATTGATGACGCTTCTCCAATGGGACCGTGCGGCTCTAGCGTACGGATAATAACTGGAGAGGAGGAAGGTCTCTTTGGCTGGATCGCAGTAAACTACCTCATGGATGGCTTTACTCCTCGGGACGACCACCACACCACGTATGGATTCCTGGACATGGGTGGAGCTTCCACTCAGATAGCATTTGAGCCTAAAGCCGAGGATCGGCACGGCGCGGATAACTTGATTGATGTTCGCTTGCGTCTCGTAAACGGCAAGGAGATCTATCATCAGGTATTTGTGACCACCTGGCTTGGGTACGGGACCAACCAAGCTAGGGAACGGTATGTGGCGCAAGCTATAACACAATACGAGGATACGCTGTCCGCGCCTCCCTCCGAAGGCGCGTCCGCCGCTGGAGAGCTTATTCCCGACCCTTGCCTTCCGAAAGACCTCCATCTTCTTGAATCACCCGTCCATACGGGTGTCTCTACGGCGCACAGCCGGAAGCCGCATACGTTACTAGGGACTGGCTCTTTTGAGCAGTGCCTGAAACAAGTATCCCCTCTACTCAACAAGCATGTGGACTGTGCGCGTCCTCCTTGCCTATTCAACGGTGTTCACGTCCCGCCCATCGACTTCTCTGCCTCCCATTTCATTGGGGTTTCGGAGTACTGGTATTCTTCTGAACACGTCTTCGGCTTGGGCGGGCCGTACGACTTCGTGCAGTACGAGCGGGCCGCATCAGAGTTTTGTGCTCGGGATTGGACACAGATCTTACGAGACCACGAAGCTGCGAGCTCTGATCACGTCGAAGTCTCCCGTTTGCAAATGCAATGCTTCAAGGCAGCGTGGGTAGTTAATATGCTTCACGAAGGGATCGGCATGCCGCGAATCATCGACTCTGGCGGCAACAATACCACCGACGGCGATAAGGTAGCTGAACAAGCTGCCGCGAAGGGACTGGGGAAACCGATGTTCCAGTCTGTAGACACTGTCGGTGACGTTGCGATTAGCTGGACTCTGGGGAAGATGGTGCTGGAGGCTAGTAAACAGGTTCCTGTGCTAGAGGCCAATCGGAACAAGCCTCCGCTTTCGGACCCGTTGGAAGACATACCCGAGTCCAGCAATATCACCATCAAGCCGATTCGCCCATTCTGGCACTTGGACACGATTGAAGATGTACTGGCTCCCCATCTCCCCCCGGCCTTGACGAAAGCCTCTCTCGGCTTTTCGCCGGTTGGGTGGGCGATATACCTTTTCGTGATATCGACATTTTTATTGGTTATTTATCGGCTTCGGCACCAGCTTAAAGTTTCTGCGCGCCGGATGGTTAGAGGTCCCTTCAAGAAGGACAGGGATTACGTAGCCGACAGCTATGTTATGGAGGAAGGTCAGCCGTTGTACGGAAATGGGTTGGGGTCGCCCTCGTCGTCTCGCCCGCAATCACCCATCTCCGGACCTCGCGCTTGGCTTTACCCGCTGCGCAGGTTGCTCTCTTCATCTTCAAGGACTCGGTCTGCAGCCAGCGTCATGAACGGACATCGTCCCATCTTACGGCAAACGAATGCAACGCCCCGAGTATCGCCAATCCATCGGTCCTTCTCCTCCCCTGCCATGAACGCAGGCTATGCGAACGGGAATGGAAACGGATACGGCAAGCCGAGCCTGGCCAGCATGCCACATCCGCCCGTCTCACCCTCATCTCAAAGTTTCTACCAGGACGAAGCCCTCTATTCCCTAGCCAATAGCAACAACGTATCCTCGCTATCGTCTCGCTCTCGCAATTCATCGCAGATGAATTTGTCGACCTTGGTGCCTAGGCCGGCCAGCTCACGGAACGCGAGTTCCCTGCATCTTCCCAGCGGAGCAGCGTTGCATGAAGAATGAGCTATGATTGGAGCGCATGTCTCTGGAGGCGTCACGTATCGAATCACGACGTTTCGCGGGACTATGTTGCCACGATCACCACGAGCTGAATGACCGACGAAGTGGCGCCTTATCTGTCGTAAGACAGAAATAGCCAGGCTGGGTGTGTCCGCCAGATCGCACGACACGCTCATCCGAGTCCACGCGGTTTATCCTCCACGAGGGAGCTATAGCTTTATGGCGAGCCGAAGCCCCGTACTTCCAGAGCCTGCGCCAGGGCACCAGTAGGATGCTAAGGCGTCCGACGGGCCATGGTTGGTTCTAATCGGATAGAGCGTGCCCAAATGCTAATGTTGAAGCAAGCATGTGGTTGCTACGAAAGAACTCTCCGACCATAGTGCCGTGGGAGGGAACGAGTCAATGAGCATCCGTCGTAGAGAAGAACAAGCGTTGTAGTATGCGAGGAGGGGGATTGAAAGGCGGAATCAGAAGAGCGCAGTAGATTTCTTATGAATGGGATTGCTAGTGGACTAGGGACGATGAACTGATGGATGATGTTCGTACAATATACACTGCATAATGCTATTGTTACCGTACTACGACAGATTGCCAAGATTGCGTGAACGAAGCATGGGGTATGCTGATCATGATGATGACTGATATGTTTCGCTATCCAACGAGTGTCCTCGAGAGAAGATAACGAGAGAATGCTCGACCCAAATACAGCCTCGAGATGTTTCACTGTCAATGCCCCTGGGAGGTTGATCATGCCCTCCTAGGGCGCGACCGTGTCCCTCCAGTATTATTACCATTAGACTGTGGGGCCTTCTTGAGCCTCTTGGATTTCGCCTCTCGTAACCGGAGAACATCATGTACCCAATCGGTCTCTTCAGCTTTTTCCAAACCAACCTTATACAAACGAGTCTCTTCCTCAGAGTCTTCCAGCGGTTCCAGGGTCGTTCGTTTCTCCCACCGCCACAGCAACAACTGGATGATAGCCTCCGGCAGGAGGACGTTGGAGCAGTACTAGCGCATATGCGTAAGACATGAGAAGCTGCTCATTGGCTGGAGAGGATATGAAGTACCTCGACTTTCTCGACACCTGATAAGGACTCGAATGTAGCGGGTTGCCTCGCGGGAGCCTGGGGGAGAAATGAGACATGTCATTCTCCGAATCACAAAGTTCGGTGGACGGGCCGACTCACCTCTGCTTCTGGAGAGTTAGCTCTTGGGGACGGCTCGTCTTGTCGCTCGAGGCACTGTGCCTGAAAGAGACAGGTCAGGACGGATGCAGTAATAGCGAGTAAATCCTGGGACTGGCCTCTCTGGATTCTTCTGACAATGGGGAGAATTCATTCTCCTCCTGTTCCTCATTTTAAATGGCACTCTACATGCAAGGCGAAAGGACGAACCTGTATATCATCCGTTACCGCCAGTGAAGACGGCGGAGGTTCCGCGGGGGAGGATGGTAGGGTCTATGCATACATCCGTGAGATGCATCGTGCAGAGCATAGGAGATGACTCCTACCTCGACTTCACTGCTGCGTGTTCCTGAAGCAGGATCATCATATCCACGCCCTTGTGGACCATCGGATGCCGCTCCCGTAGCTACTTCCAGCCCGTCCGAGTTCTGCATCTCACCTTCCGGTTCGTCGCGCAGAATCCACCTACTCAACCGCCTCTGCAGCTGCGCCACCTCCAACGCCGTCAAATCGCCCTTGGCGGCAGCGCTCTTGCACACGTTGACCCGGGCCGCGCCACCTTTCATAAAGGCCGCGTGCCGAGCGCGTGCGGGCTCGTACTTCTCCTGCATGATCAGCGACAGGACAGGTTTCACGTACGCGAGCTGCGCGGCGATGGGCAGCGCGCAGAAGTCGATGCGGGGTGGCGGCGGGAGGGAAGGCGGCTCCTCAGACTCGGGTTCGGAAGCACCGTCTTCGAGCACCCCGTCGTCGTCCTCGTCGTGATCATCGTTATGTGCCTCCTCGAGACTGACAGAGCTCTCAAACTGACCGAGCTACCAACACCGTCATTTATGTACCTAAAACTCATTCATATCTCAAAGTAAAGCGCGCACACACCTTGCAGTCCACGAACCCGCGCTCCTCGCACGTGTAGAACAGGTCCCGCGTCACCCGGTGCGTCGTCTGGTCGAGGTACTGCAGCTCGTATCTTGGCGGCGCGCGACGGTGCGCGGGCGGGACGTACGCCATTACCTTCGCGGGCCAGTACTCCGTGCGGTTCCTGCTCTCGCGTGCGAGCACGAGCTCGCCCGGGATCTCGAGCAGCGCGTCGGGCGGCGGCGGGGACCAGCGCTCGTCCTCGTCTGGGTCCGGGCGAGCTGGGGTTGCCTTGGATTTGGGTGTCTTGGGTTTCTTGTGGTTGCGTCCTGGACCGGAGCCCAGCAGGGAGCTGAACGAGCTGACTCCGGCGAAGGCGAAGAGCGACGAGGCGCTGGGAAGGCCGTCATTGTCCTCCGCGTCCTTCGCGACCATCTGCGCCACGGCATCGTTCCACCGCGTTTCCAGATCTGTCTTCTGTTTCTTCCTGGGCGACGCCTGATACGAACTCGACGGCATGCTCAGGGTGAAGTTGTTAGAGTTGAATCGTATTATGTGTCGCGGTGAATGCATAGATAGGATGTTCGCACTCGAGGGAGTTCGTATCTCGGTAGTTTGCGGACTGTATGCGCTCGGTTTACCAAACAACGAAACTTTCAAAGGCAGCGCATCGATATTGTCATTGTCATTCAGGATCTTAAATGAACAATACAAACCTCCTTAAGACGCTGACTAACTCCGTGAAACGACAGGATACGACTTACCCTGCCTGGCCACCAGAATGCTGTGTCCGAGGCATATTCATCTTCTTCACTCTCATTCGATACTGTGTTTCCGTGCTTGTCAATGCGCACCCAGACGAGCGACCCCAGCTTCCCCAGGTCCCATTCATCCTCCTCCTCCTCAGCCGCCGCTTGGCTTGGGACGGGCGAGTTGTCTGCTGCGAACATGCTGCTCACGGGCCGGGGCGGCGGTCGAAACTGCTTCTGCTTAGGCGTTGACGGTCTAGAGACAGAGGATAGGTCCGACAGCTCGCTCAGGCTGGTGGACGAGCCCGGAGCGCGCTTCAAGGGCGACGCACGCGGAAGCGTAGCGGTTGTAGTTGTACTTGTAGTTACAGTCGTTGAAGGCGGTACGTCAGACGCCGACCGCGACCGGGATAGCTCCGAGAGCGGCGAGGACGACAGCCGCCGTTTCTTCAGATTCGCTTGGGACTGTTTCTTCGGAACCTTGGCCTCTCTTTTGGTCGGAGTGGCGGCCGTCACGCCAGACTTCCTTCTTGCTGGCTGTCGCGCGGTATTATCAGGAGCGATCGTCCGACCCTTGCCACCGTAAGTAACGGTCGTGTTCCCTTTCTTCTTTGATGGGCTGGGATACGCAGAGGACGCGTCCGAGGGCAGGGCATCGTCGGAGTCAGAGTCCGTCAGCTGGGCTGCAAAGCTCCCCGCCGCTTTCTGCGCTGCCCTTCGACGCGAGCCTGATACCTGCACGTCGTCATTCATCGTCAAGAACCTGGGGGTCGAGGAACGCGTCGTGCCACCGCCAG
The DNA here is from genome assembly GCF_000344685.1 of Gloeophyllum trabeum ATCC 11539. Classification (NCBI taxonomy): domain Eukaryota; kingdom Fungi; phylum Basidiomycota; class Agaricomycetes; order Gloeophyllales; family Gloeophyllaceae; genus Gloeophyllum; species Gloeophyllum trabeum. The sequence continues at coordinate 289,752 of NW_006920412.1, read as the reverse complement.
GTCTTCACGATACGTACTAAGGGTCCAGCGTCGGCTCACTAGTATGAAAGAAAGCGCCGGAAGGGCTGAGATTGAAGCAAAGCCAAGAAATGAAAATACGGAAAAGGTTTCGCGAGGACGACGTCGCTGGGATCGCCTGCTAAGTCGTCCACAACAGACGCGGACAAGGCGCGTCCGTCACGAACACCATTCGATCACGCATTGTGCCGCCGAACTTAGAGTTGCCGGCTCAGTTAGCTTGACTCGGTTCAGTTCACGGTTCAATTCATCGAATAAATTATAACATGCAAGGAAAACAAGGGAACACGCTGTTAATATACTAGTCATATTGACAGGCGTCAACATCATTTTTGACCCGCAAGCTACCCTGAGGAAACACCGGATACGGCACTGGTACCACCCATTACAAGAGGGACAGCAAAGAACCAGCCGCCACGACACCCATCAACCCAGCCGAAACACGCTGCCCGCTCACAGCAGCGTTGCTGTTTGTCGCAGACGGTGCGCTGCTTGTCTGCGACGGGCTGCCCGAGCCTGAGGAGGATCGCGAGCTCGGCGACGTCGAGGTCGCCGAGGGCGAGCTGGCGGTGTTGCTCGCGCTTCCGCTGCCAGTGGCGATAGCGACGACCGTAGGATCCGCGGGGAGCGTGTCGACCTCGGTGGACGTCTGCCCGTCCTCCGTGATGGTGCCCTCGCACACTGCGGAGGCGCCGGATATCGAGCACGAGACGACCGCGCCGCCGTCGCCCAGCGCGTATGTAACCACTGCGTCGTTCGGTCCTTCGATCAACGTAGCTGGTAGAAGGGGGGATGCGTTTAGAGCGCCGAGAAACGGCTGCTGAGAATACTTTGCTTACCTGTGCCGGGGAACTGTGGCGTGTCGGTGCCCGAGGCAGCGCCAGATGCCACGGCCCACGTCGTCCGCCCATCACTCCCCACACCGATCTCGCTCACGCTGAGCGGTCCATCACCAGCTAAACCCGGGATGAACAGCGACGTCGTCTGCGCGCCCGCACTCAACACTGCAAGGACTCTTCATCAGCAACCGCTGGATCGCAGCAGACAAGCGCACGTACCCAACGCACTCGTCAGAAATAGACCAGCAATCGCGCGAGACATATCAAACAATTACAACGACAACAACAACAACAGTGATTTCGTGGAGGTAGACGAGAACGAGGGCGACGAGTTCAAGCGCCGTGCACTGCAAGCCCGCTATATAAGACGCAGCCCGGCGCTACGGGACAGCATCCTTGTGTTCCTATCCCACAAACACGCCTCTTCTGGCCGCCCGGAGAAGTCTGGCCTGATGGGTTTCAGGCTTTCAGCCTCCTGGAACAGCACTGCCGCTCTTGTGTGCGATGGCTGATGCGGGATCAGTCTCGGGCTTGCGGGCAGGTCAGTGGTACTCGCTGCCCATTGACTTACCAGTATTCTGTTCGGCTCGTTGAAGGCCCTTAATTACCCATGTTATAAACACACAGCAGTGGTGGAAAGCCTGACATTTGGAACGATACAGAGAGAGAGATCCAGCTGGGCCAGCCACCGACGCCGGGGACCTACAGTAAAGGCGCCGGACCGGGCATCTCGGAACATTTATTTCGTCTTGCAATTGATGCACCCCCTGGCGTTGTCCTCAGGTCCCTCGTATTCGGACAATTGGTAGGAAATAACAATCGCGACCACATCTGAATCCGTTCCATAAACTACAATATTGATACATATACCACAAGAACGACGAGAAATGCTACAATAAATCAAGACTGCGAGGGCCATACCATGCCACATATTATACCACGGATAAAAAAATGAAAATGCACGCAGAGCAGTCCGGACGCACGTCTACGAATCCCCATTAGCCTCCCCACTATTACTCTCACCATGCGTGCCGTTGAAAGCTGCGTTGATATTTTGTTGCGTCAGCTCCGTCGACGCATGCCGACTCCGCGCCGGCGTATTTCTCCCAGACGGCGACGGCGACATACCCAGCCGGGGCGTAATAAGACCGCTGCCCCCCGCGCCATACACGAAACCACCACTAAGACCCTCGAACGAGCTCGAGTAGCCTGCAACGCCCCGCGTCAGGAGACAGAGTATCCTCGCGGACTAAATTAAACTGACCTGGAATCAGCACGTTGTCCCAAAAGCCCGTGCTCAGAATACTATCAATCGACAGCATCCCGTTCGCGTCCTCGGACGCGTGGCTCGGCGCCATCGTCGGCGGGAACGTCGTGATATCCACAGCGGGGCCCATCTCCCCGCCGAACTGGAAGTCCGACAGCGAGCCATGGTGCTGATGCTGGTGGTCCCCGCCTAGAGCGCTGAATGGATCGTTCGCGGATTTATGGTTCGGGGTAGTATCTCCGTTTAGGTGTGTACCATTATGTCCTCCGGAACTTGCGTCCCCCGAGGAATTGTCTGTGCGCGCGGAGAGCAGGGCCCGCAAGAACACGCTGTATAGGTGGGGTGTGTGCATGGGGCTCGCGGCGATATTTTCCAAAAGGTCCGCGACGTCTTTGACCAGCGATAAAGTACTTTGCTCATGATCAAGGAACGCCTGAAATTCCGGGCGGACAAGCTACAACGACACTTCAGCTCCCCCATCTTTCCACTGCAAGAACAGCGAGTCGATCGCACCTTTAGCAAACTCAGCACCGCATACGACACAAACACAAAATGCGAATCCGGTGAATACTTGAGGTACCCCTTCGGCCCCAGCTCATCCCTAAAAATCAGCGCGCACGCCGTCGCGCACGAGTGGCACGTCGCGAAGAAGTACCCGATATCCACGGCCGACCGCTCCAGCGCGTTCTGCAGCCCGAACGAGTTCACCACGAGCATGTAGTAGTTGTAGTAGAACCGCCCAATGAGCATGCGGTACTCGCTCTCGGCCTCGCTGGCGGGCGAGTTCTGGCGCAGCGTCCACTCGTGCTGCCACGCGACGATCTGCGTCTCGATCGTCTTGGTGATGAGCATGTAGTCGCAGGAGGCCTGGAGACCTGATGGTGTTTCCGTGCCTGCGTACAAGATGTCGAGGCTGCGAGAGACGATTTGCAGCAGAGCCTGCTGACTGTATTACGACGCGCCCCGGGAACGTTCAGAATTGTGACTTACGGTATACGCAGCAAGGCCTATGTCGCCGGGAATGGCTGACGGGGCCTTGGACCACTGCATAGAGTTCCGGATGATGAAACTATCGAGGAACATGGTCAATCAATCAGGCAATGGAAGCAAAGAAGCATGCGCACGTACTCTTCCTTGATAGAGTGCGGCTTCCCCATCTGCGCGCTCAGGCTCCGATCTAGGCAGAAACAGAGAAGCCACGTCCGCTCCCGGTTGTGTACTTCCCGGTCGCGCGCCTTCCCCTCAGCAGTCTCATGGCTTACGTTAGGCTGCTTGCGGTGCAGATTGAGGTCCGTGGCCATCCTGTGTAATACTTTCAGTCCCAATCCCACAGAATAGATGCTGGCGACGGCACTGACCTGATGGCCATACCCATAAGAAACCATGTCTTGTCTTGCTCAAACCGTTCTACGGGACCGCAGCCCCATAGTACTAGCAAGAGATACGCCTGTACGATTTCGACCGACTTGTATCCCATCGCGGGCACGTTGAACGCCAGCTTTCTGGCAAGATCGGTCAGCCTTGAATGCAACTCTGGGCGCGCTTCATAGAATTTAGAAGCCACCGCGCAGACTATACAGGTCAGCACATAGGAAATCTCAGGGGTAATAATAAATGCTCACTGGTGGTGAGGAGAAAAGGAGAGCGCGAGCAGACTAGCGAGGGGGTATGAAATTCGGGATCTAGGAGATTACAATGCATCTACGGATTTGTTTACGGGACGTCAGGACGGACTTGCGGTATGCACTTACGTTCATATGTGTAAAATATCTGATGGGAGGTCAGATATCCACGAAGTGTCACGGAGGATGGTGTACAAACATTTTGAACAGGGCTACTACTTCTTCCGTATTCACGAAACTGAGCATTTCCGGCTGCACCTGCCGCTCGATGAAGAGACGACGCAGGGGAAGTATGGTCATCGGGCCTATACATCATGCCTGCGTGAACATGTTTTATAGCACGGAGGAAAATAGATACAAACCTGGCTTGAAGTACGCCTCACTCGCAACGCCCACCTTCCGGGGAGCGTCCCCGTCGGGATGTTGCGCTTGGGACGCACCATTGGGCTTCGATGCTGCCTGGGCTTTACGGTTTGCCAAACTGGCCTCCGCAAGGAGGCCCAGGGGATTAAGGCTGTTGTCCGGCAAGGAGTGCAGCTGTGGGGAGGGTGGCTGGGGTAAGTGCGAAGCCGATCGGTGGCCCGACGGACCGGCCGCGTCCTGTGGGGTCGGCGGTTCCGAGTCTAAGAAGGTATGCGTCGTCTGGCCGGACGGGGATGGGGACCGCGAGATGATGCTCGCTGCGAGGTTCGGGTTACCTACCGCACGAAGCACTGTGTCCAAGGTGCGTTCCATCTTCCGGAGGGAACGTGTGAGCAATTCATGTTTCCTACGCAGACCATTACTATACTCGTCTCTTGGAGACAAGGAACAAGTTAGTTTCTTACTTGGCTGACCGCTTTCCTCTGTTCGATTCTTCGAATATACATTCGTGGTTCCCGTTTTGACAGCGCTTACATGGCGGGCCATGTTCGGCACCGACGCATTTCATCTTTAGACGACGACAAACAGTACAGGCCCTAGAATGGAGCAACTTAGCCGCCAAAACTCGGGCGCTCTCGGGGAGTGGAGCCCACCTGGACCCTCTTGTAGTCTTCGGTTTCGGCTCCTCCTTCTCTGCCGCAGGGCTCGGAGAATCCGCCTCTTCTTCTTTTCGAGCTTTCTTGCGGATGCTGCTACCCTCACCTACTGAAAGGGACGGCGGGCGCTTTCCGTTAGCATTACCGTTGGGAGGGAACATCTGGTGGTCAATTGGGGGCGTTCCGAGGGCCTCGGAGCCCTGGGATGAGGGGGAAGAAAGGCTGGGAGCGGGATTTAGGGTCAAATGTTGGGGATGCATAGGCGGCGCCTGCTGCTCCTGGTGGTATGGGTAGTAAGTCGGAGGGTAGAGGGCGAGGGAGGGGTCGATTGGGATGGACGGTGACGGGGATGGCATGGAGTGGTGGGACATGTCGGGAGTCTGGTGATGCATGGACATGGCTTGCTGCTGATAGCTGTAGCCCGACACCTGCTGTGTCTGTGGCATATAGTAATGAGCGTACGGCATGACAGGGCGAAGGAAGTGGGAGCGGCGAGCTGAACTGAGGCTCAGATCCCACCAGGGAGGATGTGCGATGTGCGAGTTTAAAGCAGATCAAGAACGGAACTCACCAAGTCCGCGACGCGAAATATAAGCAGACGCGAACGAGCGTATAGGGTAACGGACCAAAGCCGTTCTATATCGAGACGGGAGCGTACGCGCGCGAGGAGCGCGTGATGGGAGCGATGAAATGTTTCGTAACAGACAACCCTCGAACCTGGATTCTGCAGAGAAGACGCCTATTCTGAGCGGGCATGGAGGCTTTACCGCCACGGTTGTAGATTGGCTACGAACCTTCTGAGTCAGATCCAGCTATTTTGACGCCAGATTGGCCGTTCGACAGTGAGAATGCAGCGAAGCAGACAAATTATAGGCGGTCCTGGAAACAGACAGAGAGAGTTTCAGCCAACCGTTGCGGCCATGGGAAGCAGGAGGAAAGGCTGCGGACTTCAAAATCTCAGCCGACCCCGCACTGGCTGCCAATTCCCGCGGCTCGGTTGCAACTCGTGTATGTTTCTTTCGTTCCTCCTCTATGTCCTTCGCTGCTCGGTTCTGCTCTGTCTCAACGACTGCCCTCCATATGCTGTCCCATGGGGCTATAAATGGTTTCCAACTTATGTTTCTCATGATTCAGAATGACGTTTAGGCACCGCAGTTCCTGCATTATTGTCCCCTGGCTCTTTCAAGGATACTTAAACTTATGCTGCAGAGCCAGCATTTGCAATATAGCAGCCAGCTTTACGGTGCCGACGATGACGGAACCAAGGCCGCTCCAGGTACAGGACAGTATCTCCGCCCACGCGTCTTCGCTCGAGTACGACCGTGCTCGTGACTGCTGTCAGACGGGCTGGAGAAGGCGAAACGGGCCAGTCATAACGTTGCCCTGCTCCTGGCCATGGGAAGCGTCACGCTAAAGACACAAATATCCCATCGCAGGCGTCGATCATGATCCATACCCGTTCTCCGAGCTTTGTCCATCTCAACGCTGCCGGATTATGAACGCTTCCGAGGGCTGTGGTTACCTGCAGTCTCGACTGGCTATGCCTCTACTCTCCTCCTGTCAAGCCGTCGCTCTGATGTCTTTAAATTGTTGAGACATCATGCCGTCGGCGAGTATTATTACCAGACACCGTCTTATCATATCCAAAGTGATATGATGGCTGCCGTAACGCCTGATTGATTGGCTTTCTTCTCCCAGTAAGTCTTTGTTTATTGGAGTGCTTACCTCGTGTGATACAGGCCGGAAACATCCTTGCCAATGTTCCTACTCTGTCCGGCATGTCAAGGGTGGGTGTTCGTTACGCTCCGTTTGATAATGGTGTGCTCAAAGGAAACAGAAAAAACCACATACGAAGTCCGTATGGCAAGGCATTCTCAGTATTTCTCACCCAAGTTGGGGCTAGTGACAACCTCCACCTATTCTATCCGTGCACCTCTCCCGCCTCTGACTCATGAGGCTTAGCTCTACTCTTACGTTCTCTAACCAACGTGGCGTCCGCAGGTGGGATCTACCAACGACTGCGGACATTGAACGACCCGCTCAATACCATCGGCTCGTGCATGACCGTCAATCTTACTGCTTCCGGGCCTCATGATATCATTTCGTAGAGCCCACCTCTCGGACCGTCCTTATGGTCAACAACCTCTAAAGGTAATGCCCCCGCCACGACATACTTACTCCTGGCGTATGGCAGCCTCGGTGCCGCGGTAGATTATCTCGAAGATGATGCTCGACAGATATGCAGTAAAGCCCGTGCCGTCTCGGGCCGCTGTCCCCCCATTGGCAGACATCGTGCTTCGCGGTTGGTGCCCTCCTGTCTCTTCCGTAAACCGTAGATCTCCGTGCCTCGAGGCTCACTTTGTCTTGGCAGCAAGGATGACGAGCGTATTATCTTCGGTCGGATGTGGCTTGGATTCGCCGCCTCGCTGTTGCGGCTCCAGGCGCTGATATGACATGAATCTGCCAAAGAGCTTGCTTTAAACTCAGGAGTCCCCCTCGAACATGCAGTGCTCCTTTTCTACCATCTCAGTGGCCCTACGTCCAAGATCGTTCATTAATCTATATGCGGTCAGCCTTTATCTACCAAGCCGTCCGCTTCCGTTTTTCAGTTGTTCGGCGCAGACTGCGACGATAGCAGCGTATGTCCAAGGCTCTCCATCAGGTATAAATACGTGCTTTGGTGCATTACGGCACGGCTGATTGGTGAACCTTGGTGCTAGTGCAGGTTCTTGAAGCACGCTCCATGTGCATGTTTTATCTTCCTTCCCACACGTCCGTAGATTGATTCAGACGCAATTTGGTTCTGAACCAGCCCGCAACTAGCAGAGCTATTACTTTGGGGGCTTAAATGCAGACGATAGCGATCGCCCGTCACATGAGAGCGGCCCCGAATCCGTTCTATATATGAATATTATGGCACTTCTCCCCGGGGCAGGATATGGACATGGGCTCAGAAGAAGTACCTCCCCCGGTCTCCACTCTTCTCTGTTCCGGAGTTTGGCAAAGTGGCTGTGAGGATGAACCTTGTTTCGGCCGAGCTACGTCTCAGCCTTTTGCCCACCGCTCTTGGACCGTGCTACCCGCGTATACAAGAGGGGATGATATTATTGTTCGTCCGAGTTGTCTGGGAGGTGTGTCCCAGGTGGAGCTATAATGCACCCATATAAGTTGTTGGGAAGCCTGGAGTCCTGGACACGGCGGTCCTTCTAGCGCAGAATGCTTCGTATATAGTGAGCCATCCTACGGTTTCTCTTTCTAGCTACCAGTGATCTTAATCTACTTTTCAGGGCGCGGATATCCATCGGATGCAGACGTACTCTTCTACGGCGCACAAACTGCTTGCTTTCTGACCCCGCGGACTCGGAAATCATTCGGAAATGCCACAGTGTGGGTCGGCAAGTTGCTTACTGGTTGCACATACCACTGTAACAGAAGGCATCAGGCGGCGGCCTGCCGTAGATGGTCAGCTCCCGGTACTAGCAACGCTAGATCATTGTTGGTGGCATTTCCAGAGACGTGGACAACATATTCATAGCCTTCTTCAATTAGCGCGTGGCTATCCAGAACGTCTTCGACGCCGCCGCCGATGCGCTACCTACCAGAGCCAACTAGCGGGAGCTCACGATACCAAGACCGACGTTTCTGTCAAGGAGACCTCCCATATCATCGCTTATCAGTGTGGTGAAACTGTCAATAGTCGTGGACCCACTTACGAGACGACTCGGACGTTCCTCCTCTAAGTCTTGAGTCCAACTACCGGGGATGCTACCGCTTTCTTCGTCCTACTATGCCAAGGAAGACGGATGCCGGCGGCGTTCCACTTGTTCTATCGTTTGTACGTGTCGTTAACGGCATGCATACTAGAGCATAGAGTCGACCCTCGAACGTGCAAGAAAGCGGCTGCCAACGCGAACCGACTGCTATGTAGTTACGTTGCTTCTACTGCCGAATATTCCAGACGTTGGTTCTGCAGCGTGTTCAGATCGGCACTCCATGCACTTTGCTGTACTATACCTTGACCTGCAGCTTAATGGATTCATTGTCGATTATCCGTTCAACTTTCACCATCGTAAGTAATATGACCTGACTGCAAATACTCCGTCCTTCTGAATCATTACCGCCACAAATCACTGTCGGGTAGATCATTTGCACTGGTTGAGCATGTGTGTGGTTCAACGTAGCGTGACTAATTTACCGGATGTCACAAGGTGCTTCTTGTGCAGTTGCGTGACACTGACAGCACTGAGTTTCGAGTTCTCCGACGCGGAGAATGTTCGCTCGTCGTGCTGGGTGTCCGCCCTCTCCGCCCCTCCACATAGAGAAACATAGGAAAGATCCTCTTACACCTCTTCAAAAACCACACATTTTATATGCCTCCCAAGTAATGTGGCAGTCGATGCCGCTGACTGGTGAAGCGGTGGCGGAGCTGCGACAATTGATCGGGAAAGGAGGAGTCAGGGGTCAATGCCACTCCGCGAATCGGCGTTCCTATCTACTATCCAGCACTACTCAGAGTCGACGTCCACTTTTTCGTCCTGTCTTAGTCTTCAGCCTCGAACTCTCCATCCTCTGCCTTATCTTTTACGACGGTATAACCACCATGCCACCAGCTCGCAGAAGTACGCGCAGCCGCAAGGGCTCCGGTTGGCACAAGAAAGGTTACCGAGACCATGGTAATATGTGGATCAACATCCGAAGGGCAATGTACGGCGGACCTTTCGTCCGCGGGCACGAAGTGAACGAGTGCGCCACTATGCAAGAGTTCTTGGACGGAGTGATCAGTACGTCCCGGTGAACATGTAGCGGCTTGGCCACTCGGGCATGAACGGCTTTTCTAGGGGACATTAGCATGGAAGAGGACTTCCCGATCCCTGAAGACTGGCTTTTGGACGTGCAGCGTAGAGGGAAGTCGCTTTTCCTGGAGCCGATGGATGCCCCTGTTACGGATTACTTCGATGGCGGTGAACAGATTACTTGCAAAGTATGTAGTCTTGATTTCATCGCTCTGATGTTTTGTCTGTCTCAAATCCCCAAGGTCTTCGACGACGAAGGTATCAGGTGATCTACGAATTCGGCCAGGGATGGGTATGCAAGTGAGGCGCACCATGGCGCACCCTGAACCACCGATTATAGGAGAGTCGGGTAGGATCGAATGCAGGACGCTACAAATTCGGTGAGTTGTAGCGTACGTGCGTAGTTGCCGACACATACCTTCCATCAGCAATAACCAAACGAGTCGTCATATATCCTATCGTACAACGCCTCTGGAGGAACAATTCCTTATAGCAGACTAGTCATCTAATCATCTGTACATCCGTAGCATTCGGACCGCTCTGATACGGGCGGCTAGATAATCAGCAACTTTTGTACTGTTGCCCACGGGCCGTAATTCAATTGACTATCCCATGGCTCATGAGCACGTTCAGGAATATCTCTTCTCGAATTTGTATCGGGATGACAACGAAGCCATGGAACGCCAGAGCTGACCCTGACGGTGAGACAATGAGACGTTAAGTACATGCTTCGATTGTTTGACTTTCAGCGGTCTGCTTGGAGCGGTAGGAAAGTACCCAGGGACACGGATGTGAGCACTTTTTGATGGAAGCGCGGCAGTTTGACACAGAGTGAGACGAGGTTATCAATCTTCACAGAGCGCTTCGCGTTTGAAGATCAACATGAGGTCGGCCAGCACGGGCCAAAGGCCGTCTCATATGCGAGTACACCATGTGCCGGAACAGCTCGGGCGACTAGCGTGCACTACATGGACAATCGGTCGTCCTCGGGAGAAGTCGAGGCAGATAATACCATTCACGAGGGCTCCAAGTTGTGGGACGGATCGGAGATTACTCGAGGATTTCATGTTACTCCACCCGAGGCCGCCATACCATAGTGCCCGAAGACCAGTGCGCGACATATTTACCGGCCTGTCAAGGCGAGCCTAAGTTTGACCGAGTAATCACTGGACTTGTCGTGCGAGTACTTCAGCATCGCAACCGGTGGGGATGACTGCTTGGCCTGGGGACGCTAACGTGCCTTGATGTCCTGAAGAGCAGTCCGAGAATACAGCGAAAGTAGCTTTTCTTTGTCACTTCGGTAGCATATCGCGGAGAAGACCTGAAGATGCGAATCGCCGCCGCACCCTCCAGGACGACGGTAACTAGCGATAGACGGCGATTTGCACAAACCCAGGGATCCGGATAAGTCATAAACGAATCCATAGAAATCCCTGATCCCATTAATCCTTGAGTATTCTAGAGCGCCGGACGCAGTGATAACATAATGACAGTCAGTGAAAGAGGTGATGTTGAATGGTATGGATATTTCTTCACTCCGGCAGGTCAGATATGGGTATCATCTACGCCATAATGCATCCATCGTCCGTCTTAGACTATTATGAGCGAGGTGGATGTATACTCTGAATGACACATGAGCAGAAAGGAGGCACACACCTAAATAAATAGCTAGCCATCTTCATGAACCTACACCGCTGGGCTAATAGTCCTCCTGGGGCTGCGCGTCCTTGACAACCTACCTTCGGGCGCGGAGGCATGCTGGTGCGGCGGGAAGAGTTGTCCGCAAAGACGGCCACGAATGCGGTAGCAATTCCGTCCCGGACGACTATTAGCGAGTGCAACTTTGAAACACTTGGGCACAGTTCTGAGGGCTCTTGGAAGAGAGAGTATTCCCTGCTCCGAAAGCCTCGTCGACCGCTTTCATGCCGTCCTCCGTCAGTTTGATGGCAGACCATGCGCGAGCGATGGCCGCTGTCTGCGTCGTCGACTTTAGCCGTTCCACTGACGTGCTCTCTTTCACGACCGAGAGACAGTCGTCATGGTTGGGACAAAAGCAGACCGCGCTGCCTGTGGCCACCAGAATTGCGTATTGTGGCGGAGTTCGAACCAGGCTGTTGCCGAATTTGGCTGTTCGCGTCGTCGCTGTACCATCCGCTCCTCGACACGTCCGTTCTCTGCCGTCGCCGCCATGGCATCCAACGGGCAGAGACCTTACCTCGTTCTCGCGCCGTCGGTGAACACGACAACGTGCGCAACTCTGTCCTTTGTGTTGCGCGAATACTGACCAGACTGACGCGTAGTGTGGTCACAACAACAACAACGACCACAACGTACGCGCCGATCCAGCTGCCCCCCTTACCGCCTCCGACGTCGCCCAAGGATCCCAAGAACTATCCCCTGTTGAAGGCTAACCTGCCTCGTTCATTACGACAGTTTCCCTTGGTCTTTCCTAACGGAACACGTGCCACTTTTCGCGATGCAGAAGACGGCGAAGAGGAGATGCAGGAAGATCAGACGTATGTTGGCGGAAACGGCTGGCGTATGCTGCGACGCGACGAAGATGTCGACGCGTCAAAGACAGTCGGCCTGACGGAGGCCATCGAGCGGTTTGGCAGAAAGCGGTCCTACGTCAGTGAGAGCATGATGGAGGGTGTCGAGATGACGAATGACTTTGGCGCAAGTACGCCTCCTCGTAAGAAACCTAGAGGTGCTCCTGTCCCTCCTATATCTACGGTCAATGCTGCCGCGCCCCCTTCACCCCTTCCGTCTCCTCATGGCTCTCCTCCTCCCGAAAGTACTTTGCCATCTGCTCCTCCCAGCGTCGCTGGTTCGCCACAGGCGCAGCCACCCATACAGCCGGACCTGTCTCTAACAACCCTCTTGACTCTGCCATCCCTTCTCTCCCATTTTGCCGCATTACCACCAAATCTACAGTCCCACGTTCTTTTGACTTTCCTAAGGCACTCTCCACTTTCAGTACTGCGGACATTGCATTCAGTCCTTACGCCTACGTTAGCGCGTGACTTCCTGACCCAGCTACCCCCCGAATTGGTCTCCCACATCCTCAGTTTTCTCCCATTCCCGACATTGGCGCGTGCTTCTCGAGTTTCCAAGGCCTGGCGTGCTACCATTGACTCTGACCCTGTTCTTTGGCGCGACCTCCTCAAGAGTACCAAGATCTGGTTTGGCGGCGACTCGGAGCGGGCCTTTGCACAGGCGATCATGGCGCGCCGGCGGCGAAACCAGCTCCCTGTTCCGGATTCTCTACCACTTCCGCATCCCTACAAGATCCTATTCAAGTCACGGCATCTAACTCGCACTCGGTGGATTCAGAACGATAACCCGAAACGGCTGACGTTCCCTGCTCATGGACACGCTGTGGTGACTTGTCTCATTTTCTCTCACGACCGCATCATCTCGGCTTCCGACGACCACTCCATACATGTGTATTCACCCAAGACAGGTCAGCTAATCCGCGCTCTCGAAGGACATGGAGGGGGCGTGTGGGCCCTCGCTGCGACACAGAACACTCTTGTCAGCGGATCTACGGATCGTACTGTACGGATATGGGATCTGAGTAACGGAAGGTGTACTCACGTTTTCGGAGGCCACACGAGTACTGTGCGATGCTTAGCTATTGTTAAGCCAGAATGGTTGGATATCGAGGATGAGGATGGAGTTATTACTAGGGAGAAGTGGCCGAAACAGCCGCTCATCGTTACTGGCAGTCGAGACCATTCCTTGCGGGTCTGGCAGTTACCAAGACCAGGCGACGACGAGTACAGATACTACGGCGCTGATGAAGCGGAAGTGGATCCTGCCGATGTGAGTTCTACCTCTATGCCGTAGTTGTTGCATTGCTGACTTCGTATGCGTTGCCAGGAGGACGTGGAGGACAATCCCTACCACAAACTTCATTTGGAAGGCCATGAGCATGCTGTCCGTGCCCTCGCGGCTAGAGGTCGTACGCTGGTATCCGGTAGTTACGACTGCACGGTCCGCGTCTGGGATATAATCACCGGGAAATGTAGATGGGTTTTGCAGGGCCACACACAAAGAGGTGGATACTTGCCAGACTCATTCAGTGTCTTCCGTGACTAATTTCATCTCCTCCAGTGTATAGCGTTGTGCTCGACATGGCCCGCAACCAGGCGTGCTCGGGCTCCATGGACGGGACGGTCCGTATATGGAACTTGCAGAATGGCCAATGTCGCCATTTGCTCATGGGACACACATCCTTGGTTGGTCTCCTAGGTCTTTCACCTTCCCACCTCGTCTCGGCCGCAGCCGATTCCAGTTTGCGTGTCTGGGACCCGGAGACCGGCGAGTTGCAGCATACACTCGCTGCCCACACCGGGGCTATCACGTGCTTCCAGCACGATGAGTTCAAGGTCCTCAGTGGATCGGACGGTACGCTGAAGATGTGGAATATCCGAGATGGCAGCGTGGTTCGCGATCTGCTCACTGGGATCACTGGTGTCTGGCAAGTCGTCTTCGAAGGCCGATGGTGCGTCGCCGCTAGCAATAGCGGTGGCGATGGGACAGTCCTCGACGTCTGGGATTTCGCTGAGGAGGGAGATGAAGACTGGATTGGCGAGCCCCCTGGCGGTATCTACGACGATAACACCGAGGATGAAGATGAAGATCGGGCGGATACCGACATGATGGACCAGGACGGCGAGATCGAGATTGTCCCGTCGGAGCCTGACGCAGACGAAGACGATGTGGAACAGGATGTGGAGCCTTACGAAGATGCTGACGAGGAAGACCATAGATCAGAGGTCAACAGCCAGCTGATGGATACTGAGGATGCCCCGCCGCTTCCTCGACCGTCTGGTTCGACATCTCGTGCTTCGTCGCACCATAGCAGGGGATCCGCTAGACCTGGTTCATCCGCTTTGGTCCCATCAGCCTCGCGGATACGCAGCAGAGCAGTCCCGTCGGGTCAGACGCGACACTTGCCAAATAACGACGAGACTCCCACTAGACCAAGGACGCGGCATATAGGTGGTCGTAGACGGTAGTCGATGTGATGCATCCTTTTCCTTTCTTTTGCACTGCACTGTGGCATGTCATGGCTTTCGGTATGATAATACATTGTATATACAATTCATAGCGCCTTGGTCGCCACGAACTCGCTCATCGTTGTCTGGTCATCTTGGATGTGATATCTTTGTGGTGGCATACTATAATCCTTGTCCTTGCAAGGGACATTCAGTATGTTTATGTTAATAGCTTATGCACTGTATATACCGGATGTACGCTGTATCTTCCAAATTACAATCTCGTCCATGGCAATCTCTCCGCAGGTACTTACCCAGTGCGCACAGAGTTGAAAGTTGAACTTTAGAGTTAACTTTGATGATCGACGGTACCGGACTCGGACCCTATGAATGGGACTGAATGAGATCACAGTGGATCCTTCGCAATGGTAAAACGTCGGGATTTCGTCGTGCATTGCGGAGGCAAGATGAAGCGGTTCGGCATGCTATAACATGAGAAATTCGACCCTTGGAGGGTGAGTATTTAATACACCGGCGGGGAGAGAGGACGTCGTCGAAGCGTCATTATGCAAGGCGGCAGCAATAAAGGGATACAAACTTGATTATTTGGCGCCACAAGGGACGCTCCGTGATGGTGAACGACCCGCTGACGGCTCGTACGGGCACGGCGGGTCTCGGGGCAGTTAGAGTGGGCAACATTTAGGAGCACGTGTGATTGGAAGACAAGACCCTCTCCAGAAGCTTGCTTCCTTCTCTCAGCTGGCAGGGCTGCTTGCGATGGTGTCGCAATTTCCCGGTCTTTGCATCAAGACACAACCCGAGCCCTGTGAATCTTGACGTCTTCCGTCGGTCTAGAGTGCAACGAGTCAGGTAGGAATGACTGTGAGAAAATAGGGAGGTACACTAACCTGTCTTGCGCGTCGGTTGCGACGGCGCCTAGCCGCTGGAGAACCCGCATTCCAGAACTTACTCGCCCGAAGATGGTATGCTTGTTGTCCAGATAAGGTGTTGGCGCCAGGGTTAAGAAGAACTGGGAACCTGTGGTTTCTTTCAGATGCTAAAGATAGAGTTGAAACGACAGATAGACGTACCATTTGTATTGGGGCCTGAGTTGGCCATCGCAAGGATGCCTGCTCCCGTGAATCGTAGCTCAGGATGAATTTCATCTTCGCTATTTGTCCATGAGTATGCGATGAAACATATACGCGGGCAAGTCAAGCATTTACTTACAATTTTTGTCCGTAGATACTCGTACCACCCCTGCCCGTACCAGTGGGGTCGCCTCCTTGCACCATGAAGTCCTAGGAAGGCAAATAAATTATGTTACCGAACTGCCAGCTAGGAACAGACTCACTGCGATAACTCGATGAAAGATAACCCCATTGTAGTACCCACGTCGCGCTAGTTCCGCGAAGTTCTTGCATGTCTATGGGACATGAATGGCAAGAATCGCGCTCTGGACGTGAGATCTCACCCGTGGGGCATGGTTCCAATACAGTTCCAGTTGGATGTCGCCCATGCTCGTTTCCAGAACTACTGACTCCATTTCGAAGCCAACCAGAGTACCTTTAGACACGCTTATCGATAGCCTTTGAAACCTCCTGCGATGTCCGCCACTCTTGCTGCAATGGTTTGTGGCGAGCGCTGACTGCCGCGCCGGCGTGTTCTTAGCCAGAAGAACTGTGACACGTGGCGTCGGTGGCTATTATCTGCGAATTCGAATCTTTCCCATCACGGGCGCCTTCGTAAGTTCAGTTCAACGTTCAACAGGTTCACTTCCCTTGCCAACAGGAACATAAACGTGGCTGGATTCAAGACTGACAATATTATGAGAGCGGTTGTACAAAGAGTATCGTCGGCTGCCGTGACTGGTAGGTCACAACAATCAGCGACTTCCCTTCGTCGGGCATGTGGAGAGGCTGACCGAGTTCCTGTAGTGGATAACGTTGTTATTTCCCAGATATCCAAGGGCCTGATGGTTCTTGTAGGAATTGGGACAGGTTCGAAGCTACTTGATATCCGGTAAAATGATCTCGGCTGAATGTTTGAATCACGAAGGACAGATGACAATAATACCGACATTGAGACCCTGACGAAGAAAATGTACGCACATTCTTGTACCTTATCGCGTGCCGTAGCTATTTTACGTCCCATCGTCATTTGCTGGTTCAATACAGAGTCTCTCTTCGCGTCTTCGATGATGACGCATCAGGCGCCATGTGGAAGAAGAGCGTCAAAGACATTGACGGGGAGATCCTCTGCGTGTCACAATTCACACTGCTTGCCAACACGACCAAGGGTAACAAACCCGACTTCCATCGCGCGATGGTTAGTCTTTCGGATCAATTATACCTACGGGCTAATGTCGAACCTTTACGATCAGAGCACCGAAGCATCACGCCAGATGTACGCCACTTTCTTGGAGCGCATCGGTCACATTTACAAGCCAGACAAGATCAAAGGTGAGTCCCCGTGCTTTGTTGGGATGGGCAATTCATTTCTTCCAATAGACGGAAAATTCGGGGCGATGATGAGCGTGAGCCTTACAAACGAGGTCAGTTCTGGTCAGCTTGGTCTTCACTGTTGGGGTAACAGGGCCACATTCACAACAGGGTCCCGTAACCTTTACGCTCGACTCCCGTAAGTTCGAATACGTTGACCAGCCAGCAACCGGCGGATCCAGCAAGAATGATGTTGCTACGGATAAAACTGCGGGGAATGGAGCCCCACAGGTCTCGGGATCTGAGGCGACGCCCGTGTCAAAATAGCGGCAGCGTGGTCAGCCATGGCATAATAAGTCCCGACGTCGCAGTCGTTCAAGATCTTCCAAGGCCATTGCCCGAACATTTAAGCTATGTGTATCCGATTTGTCGGTAAATTTAGAGATTCAGAAGGAATGATATCTCCGGAGATATGGAGTCTGAATTTAGAGGTGCAGTGGTTTCCTCATTGTCGGATGTAGATAGCGTGTAAATTAAGAAGTCCAAGGATTGCCTCGGCATGTAAGTTTGGGCTCACAGGGTGTGAGCGGGTGGGAATCGGACCTGTCCTATACACAAGACTGAATGCATTGCCGTATTCAGTCAGGCTGCAGGTATGCGAGGGGGATGAAACTGCAGGGAAGGAAACTGCAGGGGATGGGACAGTATACTACAACATTCTACCGTGATATTTACCACCGTCTTCATGCTAATCCCGACCTTGCTCTCCTCATCCTGCAACGGTTTGGCAGATCTTGTGAGTCTTCTGCTCCTCGCCCTGTTGACTGAGTAAATTCTAATGGTGCAAGACTTTTCGTCCCGATTGTCCAGGAGCATCATGATTGAGCACTGCTGTGCGATTTGCCCACTCACTAACGCCTGCCACATCTAGGAAGTAGCGTGAGGAATCCATCATTGCACCCGTACACTGCCGTGCCACAGGGGTCGGTAGACTCCCGACCATGATAATGCAATCGACCTCAGAAGGCTCTTCTCGGCGAGGGCCCTTCCAGCGACGACTGCTGGCCTTGACCGCTTTGCGCGTCGTCGGCCCGCGGAAGGGAGCGTGTCAGCCGAGAACCTCACGCGCTTGGAAGAGGGTCCTGGAGCAGAAGAGCCTTCTGAGGTCGATTGCATTATCATGGTCGGGAGTGAGTACTGGACAACTGCACCTCTGCCACATTTCCCACGCTATGGAAGCCTCGGCGTTCTTCTCTAGTCTCTTAGTATTGCCGTCTACGGCCTCATATGGAATATGCCACAGCCAGTCAGCCGCCGCTAGGCTTGCAGATATAACCGCTGTGATGTATGGTATTGCAATCTGTTCACTCGAGCTTGCAGGCCGGAGCGCCGAGACGCCATCATGATCAGTCTTGCGTCTTCTTACGCGTTCCATTCCGGGAACAAGGAGGCGCCCTGGTACGATGTCCAAAACCGCTGCCTTTCAGATCGCATCTCGCCGTCTGTGGTCCTTTACCATCAGTACGACTTGAATGTCCATTCGTCCTTGTGGAAGAAGCCTATGAACCCCTCCACGACTCCAAGGCCTGGGATGCTACTGTTGCAACCATTTCTCAGCAGAACGCACTTCCTCCGCATCCAGATGAAAATTCAGATTCTAACGAGCTTGACTATTCGGCAAAGGATACACTAGGTTAGTGTTCTCCCTCGACCGGTACGAGTTCGTAGCCTTTTCCAGAGACAGACGAGAGTGACGACGAGGGGATACATGTATGTACGGGTGGTGGTGATCAGGACGAGGAAACCTTCGAAAAGCGTGCGTTGACCGACCGTCGTGCACTGGTTCTTCAATTGATAAGCTCCTTCCTGCGGCAGGAGGTGAAAGTGAGGACGAGCGGGAGGATAATGACGATGAGAATGGTAAGCATGCCGCAGAGAGCGCAGACAGTACCGAAGGTGGGTATCAGCTTCCCTGCTCTGCCTGAGTGTTCACATGTTCACTCATTCCTTGCCCTCTGATCATGTAGACTATCATCGCCGATTGAGGCCCCGTGGAGCTGTACGAGCGCAGCTGGCAAAGGCCGCTTCAGTCACCCACGTTGGAGGCACACTAGGTCCGCTTAGCATATTTCACTCTGTTGATCATCTCGTAGGACGTGGGAAGCTGGCGAGCCCAAGGAAGGCGAGGATGCGGCATTGCATGCAGTGCGGTACCATGTCCACTGGTGCCGTACGACGCGCCATAGATGTCTCATCGTCATCGAAGAGGATAAACGGGCTCCGAGCCGTAGGTCTACAGGTGCTGGGCGGAAAAGGCAAATTCGGACGAGTCTCCTGTAAGCCGTGCACCAGCTCATAGGGTACCTCTCCGGGTACTTCTATGCTGTCCCTCTCTCCCCTCGGGTCATTGGGCGGGTCACCTTTGGTATCTACTGGAAGTGGCTCTATGTCAAGCCTGGGGAGGTGCCAAAGTATGATGCGGTTGCGCTGGGGCTGGCGCCGGATTCTGACAATGAGCAGAAGCGCATTTCGCTCCTGAACAGGTTTCGTGATGCAGATACTATGAGCCTCGGTCGCGGAATGTCTGATGCTGCTCTGCATACGATGAGGGAGCAGCTTTATAAGCTATGTAGCTGAAGAATGTGACCGGCTTCATGGTAGATAAGACGCCTTTCATCTGTGCGGGACACGTGCTTATGAGCCAGAGGAAATGTATTTCCATGCGGTACTTGATAGGAATGTAGAGCCCATGTTTATACTCTCGCTGTGCCCGCCAGCACTGTACATGTACAGGAGACCCGATGTGACATTTGATTTGTTTCAACAACAGATTCGTTTGTCTTGGGGTTATCAATGCATAGCTTCCCTCTCAATTCTAGCTGACGGCAGAGCTACTTGGTCCCTCGCAAGAGGCCAAGGGTAGGTGAGAGCCGTAAATTTGGAGGTTCATAAGGTATGACATCTCCAGAGTACCTAATCTGAGTTAAGTGACTACGGGAGAATAAGGGAGCATACAGTACATTACAGCATCCCACCGACAAAGTTCACCAGCATCTTCGTGCCGATCCGGACTTTCCTATGCTCACCCTGCCATGGTCTTGCGTACCTCCTGAGCCCCTCCACCTCGTCATGAAGCTGTCGTCGCAACGCGTGGGAGGACGACAACAGTATGAACGACAGCTCGGTGTCCAAGTTCGCTGAGCGGGAATTCAAATTGGTCGACCCGAGCAGGGTGAGGACCGGCGGTGAATCAGGCGTCGGAGACAGCCATAATCCTGCGAACGCATCAGCAAGTGCAATTCGGAATGCAGGACACAACCAATGACAGAACGGGACGAATATGGATATAATGATATCTGAAGCGTCGTTGATGTACCTTTAGCATGATATGTCCAGCCGTCCCGTTCCCATTCGCTGAGCTGCACGCCCTTCGCAGCGTCTTCGACGCTCCCAGGGACCGCAGTAGCAACAGGAGCATCGCGTCCTGCAGCGTGAACCGCCCGCATAAATCGTTGCTCCAAGTAGGTGTATCCCTCTGGTATCCGCCCAGATACACCCTTCGAGCCATAAAATCCGTTTGCCTAATATTAGGCCCATAATCAATATGGAGATATAAACGCAGCAGCGCGAGGTAGACCGACCTTTGGGCTCGCTGCCAGTATGCGACAACCGAAATCAGATCGTAAGATGAGATCCTTATAGGGTCCATACAGCCCGAAATAACCGCTGGTGAGGTCTATTAGAGGGCCGGGCTGTCGCGGGCCGCGGCGCTCGGCTTCTTTATGCACCTCGTCGAATAGGAATCCCACACACACTTCTTCTTCTCGAATGTTGAATTGCCCTGCTTGAAGGACGGGGAATATGAGGACACGGTCCTCGCTGCGAGCGTCGGCAAGGGCTGTTTGTGTTCGAGACTGCGTGTATGAAGACTGGAACTCCCGGAAAGCGCGCGCAGCCTTGGGTTCGATGTGGTGTGGGTGCACGTCAGGATCCGGCCATTGCAGAGAATACTTTGAGGTGCTTGAGAACTGTAGTTGGTATGAGAATGTCGACGCGGCGCGCAAGTAGGAGTGGCAATAGTGAGCGAATTCGGGGTGTGACCCGAAGTGAACGTATCGGTCTTGACGGTTCGTGAAGTAGGACTTGTTCAGGTTGGCGCTTGGAAACATTAGCTGTGGAGTCCGAGGAATAAGCATGCACATAATACAGACGAACCTACCCGCTAATCATGACTTCGTCGTCGACGCCGTATATCTTGGCGTGCCAGGTGCCCCATCCTTCGTTGAATCGGGGAGGAACAATCTTGGACATCATTCCCTTCAGTCTGGGGCTCCGGAAGAGAGATATGTGTACCCGGTCCGGGAACTCTGCGAGCAAGGGCGAGAGAGCTTCCGCGGTGGAAGGGCTTTCGGGTCGTGTGGACCTGTTCAAGTCCAGCAGTATCTCAACTTGTAGAGAAGGGTTGCTCCTAAGAGCAGTGCTAAGAGTATCAATCTGGATTTTCCTGTCATGCTAAGTCGATAGTTTGAGAGGATCCGACGTACTAATTCCCCTTCCTCCGACCCAATGTATAGTGAAGACAGGAAAACTCGTTTGCGTGCCCGCCGAATCATGCCCTAATAATTCCCTCGTTGAGAGTTTATAGATTCAATACTAGTTCTCGTACTAGCAAGTTGTCATAGAACTGCTTCGGTGCCAGCAAGACCCGAACGTCGGCTGGAGATAATGCAAAACATGGTTGTCTCTCCGCGAGTTTCCTGGCAATACCCTCAGTTGTCGTCTCGGAAAAGGAGGTCGCTATCCTGCGGCTCTGTCCTCTATTATAATGCGGTAGGTAGACTTTATTATGTCGGATTATGATTCGTCTAGCATCGCGAGTAGCAGCCAGCATGAGGGAAGCCGCCAGAAAGGAATTGTGGCACTCGATCAATTTGTAGCCGGCGGCATCGACTTGAGTCGAAGTCCATTGCACTACGACTTCTCATCGGTCTCAAGAATACAAACGGAACGCTCTGACTGCATAACCGCAGGATATGGTACAAGGAACGAGGACCGACGGTGCGTGCTTCAGTCTGATGCTCTGGGACTTCATAAGCCTATTTTGCCTGCAGGGCCCTCTCAGGCCGAACAATTACTTCGAGTAACGTCGGGCATCGCGGCGGAACTCATCAAGGCTCACGACGCCAACCAGACCGTCTCGCTGAACGAACTCCGCGCTAAGATCAGCAAGAAATTTGGGTACGGAGGCGTCCCCCGGCTCGTGGACATAATCAGTGCCATCCCGGATGAATACAAGAAAGCGCTACTCCCGAAGCTGCGAGCGAGGCCCATACGGACGGCCAGCGGGGTGAGCCAACACGTTTATTGCATAACTGGACTTATTGAGTTATTCCCGGGCCTAGATAGCTGTCGTGGCTGTTATGTGCAAGCCCCATCGGTGCCCGCACATTGCCATGACGGGCAACATCTGCGTATACTGCCCCGGCGGGCCCGACTCCGACTTTGACTACAGTACCCAGAGCTATACGGGCTACGAGCCAACCAGCATGCGCGCCATCCGCGCCCGGTACGATCCTTATGAGCAGACCCGCGGGCGCGTGGAGCAGTTAAAGGCACTGGGGCACAGCGTCGATAAGGTATGTACCTATCGAGCGTAAACGCAAAAGGGAGATGCGGCCGATGCGATGTGACGTTGAGCTGCGCTAGGTCGAGTTTATTATCATGGGCGGAACTTTTATGAGTATGCCCGAAGATTACCGGAACAAATTCATCGCTCAGCTGCACAATGCCCTGTCTGGGTTCACAGGTCTCGATGTCGATGAGGCAGTTCGGTATGTCGCTGAACCCCCCTGTCGTAACGAGTAAGTACTCACAGTTTCGTAGATTCTCCGAGCAGAGCAAGTCTAAAGCTATCGGCATCACTATCGAGACTCGGCCAGATTACTGTCTGAAGCCCCATCTCAGGTGCGTATCGTCACGGCGGACGAACCAAGCGCTGCTGAACATCACACGTCTCCCTCCAGCCAAATGCTCCGCTACGGCTGCACACGCCTTGAAATCGGCGTGCAGTCCGTCTATGAAGACGTCGCGCGCGACACCAACCGCGGGCACACCGTGCGCGCCGTCACCGAGTCCTTCCACCTCGCCAAGGATGCCGGCTTCAAGGTCGTCGCCCACATGATGCCCGACCTTCCCAACGTCGGCGTCGAGCGCGACCTCGAGCAGTTCAAGGAGTACTTCGAGAACCCCGCCTTCCGCAGCGATGGCCTCAAGATCTACCCGACGCTTGTCATCCGCGGGACAGGTCTGTACGAGCTGTGGCGGACGGGCAGGTATAAGAACTATACGCCCAACGTGCTCGTGGATGTTGTAGCCCGGATATTAGCCCTGGTACCTCCCTGGACTAGAGTATACCGCGTTCAACGGTAGGGTGGCTGAATGTCTTTCATCCAGGCCTGTTCGTTTACAAGCTTTGCAGAGACATTCCATTGCCATTAGTAACAAGCGGCTGCGAGAACTCGGGTAATCTACGAGAGCTTGCGCTGAACCGTATGAAGGACTTCGGCGCCGAGTGCAGAGATGTACGATTCCGAGAAGTCGGGGTATGTATCTACACCTGCTTACAGCCTCATCTAGGTCTGACCATTCTTTGACTCAGATCCATGAAATTCACCACAAGGTCCGTCCAGAGGCGGCAGAGCTCATCCGCCGCGACTACACCGCAAATGGCGGCTGGGAGACCTTTTTGTCCTACGAGGACCCCGAGAGGGATATCCTGATCAGTTTGCTGCGTCTCCGGAAGTGTTCTGATGAGGGTACGTTCCGCCCGGAACTGGTCAGGAAGCCTGGAGACGAGGGAGGATGCAGTATCGTGCGTGAGTTGCATGTGTACGGGACGGCTGTCCCGGTGCATGGTAGGGACCCGACAAAGTTCCAGCATCAGGTAGGCATTGCGTAATCCGAGAAATATCTGAAAGTCATGGTGCTGACATTTTTCAGGGCTTCGGGACCTTGTTGATGGAGGAGGCAGAGCGGATAGCGAGAGAAGAGCACGGAAGCATCAAAATTGCTGTCATTTCCGGTAAGCTCGGCCTTCTCGGCATGGCTGGTCGTACAGCTGAAGGTGTTTTACCTTTGATGTTATAGGCGTCGGAACACGGGATTATTACCGGCGTTTGGGGTATGAGCTAGATGGACCGTACATGAGCAAGTCCCTGTTGTAAGCATTTATTATCATTGTATCACTTACAATACTCTGTATTTCTGGTATCTTGGATGTTCTAATTGGGTCGTTACTCGCCCATGATCAGCGTATGAAAGTTCGGGAACACGAGTTCCTCCTCGACCGTCTTACGGATGATGTCTTGGATGAAGCGTTCCACCCTGGAGACGTTCTTCAGTACATGCTTATCAGCTTCGCCGATTTCGCTCTCAATTAAAATCGAGGGCAGCAAGCGCTGGCCGATGGGCAGGGGTTTCGTCAGCCGCGGGCCGGACATGCTCCCGGGCGAATCGTCGTCCGGCGTGGGAGGCGTGCTGTTCACAGAATCGCGCTTCGAGCGGTCACAGGCGGGGCCGTACGGGTCTTGGTCGTCGAGGATGCACAGATGCACCCGGCGGCGCTCGCCTTCGTACGCCACCGCGACTTCGCCGTCGAAGAGCAGACCCGTGACGGACAGCTTGATCGGGAGCGACATGAACATGGGAGAAGGGTAGTTGATCAGGAGAGACGTGGTAAGGGTCAGTCGCAGATTAGACTGCCAGGTTATATGCAAATGGAGCTGGAGATTTGGATGTGGATTGGCGGGCGGTGGCTGCTCAGACGGTTCTTGCGATTCCTGCTCCTCGTCACTTTCTTCCGGCAGGGGAGCAGCTGTATTCGGAGGCGTACGCGGATCTCTTTGGGGTGGACTGAAGGCAGCAGTGGATCCAGCAGCAGACAGAGGTGTCCTGCCGCCAAACGCTGGCCTGAGGTCCGCCAGACCGGAGAAGCTCATGGCCATAGGGCTCGCGCCCCCGCCAACCGCCCAAATATCCCTCGTCGGCGAGTAGAGGCCTGGCGTAGATGCAAATAGGTCCATCGACGGCCCGCGCCCATAGCGCACATGCGGCGGGAGATGGTGGTACGCCGGCACCTCGTCCGCCAGACCCTTCCTCACCGCCTTGCGCGACACCCACTCGAACTCGTCGTCAGAGTCGACCGCAGGGCCCTGCGTGACCTTGTCGACGACATCGCGGTCGGCCTCTTCGTCGTCATCCTCCAGGAAGTCGCGGTAGATATCGCGCAGGTCGACAAGCGTGACGTCCGGGCTCGCGCTCCCGAAGTCGAACGACGTGACCTCAACGGGTCCGATAAAGGACGGCCTACTGGTGTTTGCTAGCTGCCTATTGAGCAGGTCGACGAGCGACGACGCGAGAGAGCCGTCGAGCTTGTCCCAGAGCAAGTCGATCGACATGGCGGCCGCTGCAGAGACTCGGACGCGTTCCCCTTCGTGGCCGTGGCTGCGTATATATTATTGGTATATTATCAGGTTTATATTAGTTATGCACTGTAAATAAAAATTGAACCCGTGATATCAACAACGCGAAGGCGCGTCGGTATTCTCCCACGCCTCCGCTCCAGTCCCGACGCTCACTCTCGCCGATGCCGACGTCCGCGCGCAAGAGCAGCCTCGGAATATCACGGCGCATAGCGCCCAAAGCGCACGTCCCCTTTCGTGCCGACGACTTTGAACATGGAAAGCGGACGGGACTTGCGGTCGGCTACGTCGATCGCAGGTCCGACGAGTTCGAGGCGTTCGACCAGGTTATCAGCCAGGCCGACAAGGTCACTCCGCCGAGAGTGAAAGCAAATGGGCGCAAGAGGAAGAAGGCGCTGACACCCGTGGCGGACGAGGAGTACGACGATGAGGAGTACGGGGAGGCGTCGATGGACTTGGTGGATAGTGAGTACCGTTTCTGTTAAAATGTGGCTGTATGCGTTTAATGATTTGGGCTAGGCAATCCACCTTCGCCTGCGGTGTATTTTACCAGTGCTCGCCAGACAATCGCACCTTCAAGCATCAGGAGGACTGGGTCCTCGTCCCGCCCAGTGCCACACTCTTCCGACGTTGATTTTGACACAGTCCCGTCGCCCCGCCCGCGAACGTCCTCTGCGGCTCCTCGCAGACAATCTACGGCCAACGGGCCAGGTCCATCTGCCTTGTCTCGAGTCTCCATCACGCGAGAAGAGGTGCAATACGAAGAGGACGTTGACCTGCCGCCGTCTGATTTGCCCGATTATGACTACGGCCCAAGCTTTGCACATCTGGACCAGGATGATGATGATGACGACGACGACGCGGAGGAGCAGCAGGTCGTCCAAAGCATATCTCCCGCCAAGAGGGGAAGGCAGTCCAGTCCCGCTGACACGCGGCAGGGCAATCTCAAGCGTGCCAGGCAACTCAGCAATATCCCTGATCGGTCAGGCGGTGCGGACAAAGAGAACACAGTACCCAGAAGTACCGGTAAGGGTAAAGAGAGGCAGAGAGACGAAGAGATGGAAGAACAGGAGCAGAGTGACGTGGAAGACGCGGTCGATCCGGGCTTACAGGAGGCGGATGACATGCCTATGGATTTGGACAACGACGCCCAACAAGAGGAGGAAGAAGAGCGGCCTTCGAGCAAGAAAGCTCGCCTGGCGAAGGAGAAGGAGAATCCCAAACCAAAGAAACCCCGCGCTCCTCGAAAGCGACAAGAAGTCATGCACATCCCTCGTGCGTATCCTATCTGCTGTCCTACTTCCATACTAAACCCGTAGGCAGTATCCCAAGATTCCGACAATGGCGAGCACCCCGGCGTGCGCAGGTCGCGGCGCGTGCGCTACGGCCCGCTTGAATGGTGGCGCCTGGAAAAGGTCGTCTACGGGCGGCGCGACTCGGGGGTGACCTACGTTCCACATATCAAGGAGATCATACGGCTGCCGAAAGAGCCTGTACAGCCGCTGGGTAAGGCGGGGAGGAAGGGGAGGAAGAAAACGCGGGAGGGTAGCCGCGCGAAGACGGGGACGGCAGAGCCGGAGGTCGAGGTTGTGCCCGCTCCGAACCCTGAGGAGGGCTGGGATGACCAGACTGAGCCCAAAGGAATCATATTGGATTATGTTACGAAGCAGGAGGTGGAGAGACGTGAGTTTCCTTCGTCTGTGATTTCTTTCTCATAATTGAGAATGTTACAGGTATCGCGTTCACGGCCAAGATGCTGGAGCCGAAAGCTGCTGCAAACAACGACTTCTTCTTCCAGCGCGTATTTGGCGACGCTGAGTTCATGGCTGCTGGCTATCTCATGATCCCGCCGGGCAAAGCCAAGCCTAGCAAGCAGACCAAAGATAATACTTATGTGCGTGGACTCTGCCTCCCAGCCCCTAACGCTTCAATCTCAATTCACCTATGCAGGCTTTCTACGTCATCGAAGGCGCCGTCAACTTCCACGTACACAAGACAAGCGTGATCGTCGCGACCGGCGGCATGTTTCTGGTACCCCGAGGTGCGACCCTCCATCAATTACCATCTATCACACACGCCTTATCTAACATCCTTCTGCGATTCCAGGAAATCAATACTTCATCCAGAACATCTGTGAGCGGGATGCGAAGCTCTTCTTTGCACAAGCCAGGAAGATACCGCTCGAGGAAGTGGACGCGCCTCCCGCGCTGCTGAAACCTGGAACATCGTCTGCTCGACGCTCGCTTGGACCGGGACAGAATGGTCGACATTCGTCTGGGGCAGCTTCAGCCGCTGGTAACGAGACAGAGGAAGAGGAGAGGCCACGCACTAATGGCAAGGTCGCAAAGAAGACGACTAACTCAAGGAAAAGCTAATGCAGGCAGGACTTCGTCTTTCATACTGCCTCCAATCGGTTACATGATTTATTTGCCTTCATGACCATGTACACTACAGCATTACCTACGGTTTCTTGTGTAACTCCTAATGCTTATTCGATTCACAAGCAATTCATTGTATGAGATGGTGTGTTATCCGGATGTATTGCCGAGTACTAGACACAATATAACCGACTGGTAAGCTATGCCCTGTGAGCGAGTATGAGAAAATGCTATGCGTAAGATGCGAACAGGCAGAAAATGAGTTAGATCAGCAACAAAATGCACACGAACGCGAAAGAGCATGGATGTATCTACAAAGCAGAGCAAGGGAGAAAACGAGTGGTTAGTAATGCTTTCTCCTGATGATACTCGCCCGCGGCGGACCCTGGCCCTGCGTTTGGGTCTCCATCGACCGGCGAGTCTTGTCGTTACTGCTCCGGTGCGCACGAGAGGGCAGCGTCGTCGCGCGGTTCAGGAACGACATTTTCTCTTTCTCGTGTTGGGGCGGGGACGATGGCGGGGGCTGCAGGTGCCCGTTGGACTGTAGGGGGATGCTATCGGGTACCTGTGGGAATGCGTCAAATAGCTCCGAGTCGAAAGTGTCGTTGTACGGCGAGGAGGAGGAGGAGGATGTGTTAGCCCACGAGACGGGGCGGGTGGAATCGGCTTCGGAGGGTGGGGCGTCGCCGTGGGCGTGCGGGTTATAGGAAGCAGAACGGACGTGCAAGGCCGGGATCTCTGGAGCCTCCTCGTCTGGCACCACAGAAAATTATTGTAAGCAACATTCCCAAGGGGACACCAGACTGCCTAACCATACTCACCGTTCGGATCCACCACCCCCGACTTCGTCCTCTTGCGACTCCATATCCTCTCCGCGACGAAACTAGTCGCGCGCCCCATCGTCTTCTTCGGGCTGCCCCACCCCGCGGCCTTCTCTTCGCTCGGCGGCGTCACGACCGGCGCCGACTCCTCCGACGACATGCTCACGCTGTGCCGCGATATGGAGACCGACCGCAACGAGCGGAGCGAGCGCGAGAAGTAGCGCGTGCGCGCGCTCTTGGGCGGCGGCGTCGGCGGAAACTCTTCCTGCGAGTGCGACGGGTGCGCGGGGAACGCGACCGAGTCGGGCGTCGGCGTCAGCGTCTGGTGCGAATGCGACGATGATGACGACGACGACGCGTGCGAGTGCTGCGAGAGCGAGCGCGGCGCGGTGACGAACGGGTCGAACGCCTCCTGCACGGGCGTGAGCGTCTTCGCGCCGAACTCGTCCGCCTCCGCGTCGACGGGCGTGACGCGCACATCCGGCGACGGGAGCACGCCGCCGCTGAGCTGCTCCTCGAGCAGCGCCGCGCTCATCAGCAGGCTCGCGAGCTCGCTCGAGCCGGGCGAGGCGGGTGGCTCGCCCGCGCTCTGCAGGACGCGCGCGGCCTGCGGGCTCTTCTTGCTCTTGTCGAGCGTGCGGACGTCCTCCCGAACTTTCTTGTGCACGACCGCGCGGAACGATCGGGGGACGGGGGCTTCCCGCTTCTCCGGGAGAGGAGAGGGCTCGTCGACTTGGACATCGGTGGAGGGGGGTGGTACGACAATAGGTGCGGGGACGACGACGGCGCGGGCGGTGGGGTGCGCAGTAGCTGTGATGATCTGAGCGTTGTTCGCAGAGATGATGCTCATTGTCCGTGTCGACTTGGCGTCGAGGTCCGGTTCCGGGGAGGCAGGGGCGGGCTCGGATGGAAGGGAGGCTTGTCGCGGGGAAGCTACAGGCGTGGTGTCGTCTGGGGATGAGACGGTGTGCATGTCGGTCACATCTTCTGCTTCAGCAGATGTCGAGGAATATACAGCCTGGGTGGAAGACTGGGTTGCTGCGGGTGGAGTGGAAGGACTGTCTTTATCCTGAGGAGACTCTGGAATAGCAAGTTCCTTTGCAGGTTCCGTGGAAGCTGGGACATCGTCGAGGTTTGAAGTATCAGTAACTTCCGCTTTACTCTCCGGCACGAGGTCGGCGTCTGGCGCACGAGCCTCGTCAGAAGGAGAATGTTGTGTACGCTCATCGAGGACGGGTGAAGGCTCCCTTTCCAGTAGACTGTCATTGGCAGTGTCAGAATCAGGAACCGTTTCTTGTTGCACGGGAACCTGTGCTGGTGGGGAATGCAGCAGACTTGGCGAGACATCATCAGCCGCCACCACGCCCTGGCCCTGGTAGAGAGAAGGCAAGTCGGGAACAGGCGGCACCTCCCCAGTGTGATACGAGACATCAAATCCAAAGGCCGATATAGGACGTTGCCTTTGCACGTCCGCCCTCCCGTCTGCCTCAGGCAAGCCTCCCCTCCCCGTCGCCTGTGGGGACAGCGTCCCGGTATACTGCGTGCTCACGCCGGTATACTGCGCCGTCAGGCCCGTATACTGCGCAGCCAGCCGGCTCGCGCTCGGTATGCGGTTTCCGTAGAGCTCGCCGCGCTTCTTCACGGAGCCGTCGTTCACGGGCGGCGCGCCGAAGCCAAAGCTGCCCCGGGGCACGGGCGTGCCGCCGCGCTCCTCGAACTTGGCGATCTTGTCCTTCAAGCTCCCGGGCGCTGACGGTGCATTTCCCTTGCCCCCTGTCGGCTGCGCGGTCAGCGGAGCGGGCGGGCTGGTCGTGCGCTGCTGCAGGGCAGCGATGCGCTCCTTCAGGTTGACTGGCGGGGGTGCGACTCGCGAGGTCGACCTAGCGTTTGAGTAGAAGTAATTTACAGTTATTTTAGCTACGACAGCGCAGTTCCTGGTCGACAACTCACATCGGAATAAGCGTGCAGAGGTGATGAAGCGGTGGTCACGAATCGCCAGCGAGTGCCTTGGCCGACCGCGGTTGCTGTAAAGATAGGTCAGGGTCGGTCAGAAAATGGATAGACTGTGCGCCAGGCTGGCTTCCGTGTCGTAGAAATGTTGAAAGCAGGGAAAGGAAAAGTTGATGAAGGAGCAAGACGAAGGACTGATTGCAACTCTCGAAACAGACCGTCGGCAAGGGCGCTCGCTTTCCGCTCGCCACGTGAAAGCAGTTGATCGGCCGCTCGGTTTGGAAGCGGTGGCGGGAAGCCTTCTAGGCCGTCCACAATGAAATCTTATGAGCTAAATTGTAATTGGCAAAGGAGGGAGAAGAGGGACATTAGACTTGCAGGACTGGCTATCCAGGTGAGTACGGGAGAAGGGGAAGTGCTACATTGAGGGGGGAGGGTGTTTGCAACGTTACAAGAGTCTGCGCCAATGACATGCTCCTTAACCCGCCAGCGCCAGCGTCAATGCATCAGCGATCTTCGAAGTGAACGAGCCTGACGCATTCTCATTCCCTCCAGAATCGCCATCTGAATTATCCCCGGCTGTACGAAGATCAAGCAAAGCCCCGTCATTACATGCCCTGCTGGAAGCCAACGACGGCTCAAGACCCTGTAAAATGATATCCACCTTGTCTCTCGACTGCATAGAACTTCAGACTCGACAGCTGCTTGCCAGAGACCGTGTCAAGCAGCTCGCACTCGACGGTCTCGCCCGGCGAGAGGGGACCTACGCCCGAGGGCGTGCCGGTCAGGACCAGATCCCCTTCCTAGAAACAGATGAGCAAGTGTGTAGATTAAAGTTGGGCATCAGCTCGCCTCCAGAGTCATGATCGAGGAAATATGCTCGATGATGCGGGGTATCTTAAAGATCATGTCCGCAGTAGTACCATCCTGCTTCGTAGTACCGTCTATCTGGAGTACCAACGGCGTGTCAACGATATACAACAATTTGGTTGATTGTACGTGCATCGCACCTTCAGGGAAAGGGCGAGTTTATGCGGATCCGAAACCAGGGACTTGTCAATGAAAGACCTGTTCGTAGAACATCAGCAAAATACCAAGTCACGAAAAAAGTGCAAACTTGCCCAACCGGAGTAAACGTATCAAACCCTTTCGCAGCGCTCCACGGCAAGCCCTTCTTCTTCACCGCGTCCTGCATGTTCCGCGCCGTCATATCCACCGCAAGGGCTACCATACAGCTCAGCACCCCATCCTTCCATTACCCCCGAGCTCTGAGCTCACCGTAGCCAGCAATATGCCCCTCCGCATCCTTCTGCGCAATATCCCGCCCGCGCTTCCCAATAACCAGTCCAAGCTCGACTAATCACCTCCAACTCCTCAGCACGGCCGCTATCCCACGAACTCAAAGGCAGACACACCTTCGTGGTGCGCTATGACCCCCCTCGGGATCTCGACGTACCCCTCGTTGGAGATGTAGCTCGTCGTCGGCTTGAGAAAGAAGAACGGCTCCTGCGGCAGCGCGTTGTTCAGCTCCTTGACGTGCTCCGCGTAGTTGCGGCCTATAGCCACGATCTACGTCGCTCAGTATCGCTCACGCTGCGCTGCACGACACGTACTTTCTTGCCATGTCTGAAGAACGCAGCGGCGGACATGGTTGTCAGCAGCCTGGTGCGCGTCGGGGGAACGTCGGACAGCCGAGATGCACACCAGTACTTACACCGGCTAAACCTTCGTCCGGACGTACAAGATGCCTGGGTCCTGATCTGGAAATTGACGTCTAAGTGACATGAACTCAAGCTCGTCCCGCTTTCTTCCTCTCATTATATTCCTCGGCTGAGGAGAAGATATGCGGTCAGTAGCAAAAGGCCTTTGCGGAGCCAAGCGGAATTATCAGGTATGAGGCAAGCCAAGATGAAGAATGCAATTGTCCGGTCATCGCGACGGCCACGATGGTCAGTTCCTTTCGGTCCTACTGCCTCCTGCAGGAAGGACACAAAGCATAACGCAATGCTGAGACACTTGGCGTCGCGAACATTAAAAGTCTCGGGGTTGATCCCAACCCTGACTTGTACGCAGCAGCAACTCTGGCACACCCTCCGGACAGGATGCGTATACTCGATACACGGTCTCGTATCATGTCAGAAAACGAACTGACCAGTTACCATGTACGTTGCGTATATACGCCTCGGGCTTATGTACTCTGCTCGGCGGCACCGAAGAGAAACACAAGTCCGCTTGGCGTCTTGGCGCACAGCAGACCGACCCGATCAAAGTTCTTAGCCTGCTTGGTCTTATCTTATAAACTTCGCGCTGCTTGACCGGACACAGTACTAGTGCAAACGCTTCAGCACTCCACGATGGACTCGGCTATGCAGGCTGTTGCGATGCTCATCTCCTTTGCCCTCGTAATGCCCGCGTTAGCGGCGGAATCAGACAGCTACCCGTGAGTCAGATCATCCCCGGGAAGCAGATCGTGTCATTCACCTTGTCGCTCGATAGTAATCCAGACGCACCTGTGGCACACGAGAGCCACGGGGCTCTGATAGCCATTGTTGTAGTCTTCGGTGAGTCGGTTTGAGACGTCCTATAAGCCCGCGCTCACGATGTGTCTGTCAGTCCTCGTCGTGGTCGCTGCAGCGGCCACGATCGCGTTCGTCAAGATCCGTCAGAGGAGACGGCGGATAGCGAATCCCACCGGTACCCAACCGCAAATCGTCCAACTTGAACGCCGAGATTCAGATAGCAGCTCTATCCCTCCAATGAAACAGTTAGAGCCAGCAGTACTACCACCAGTTTGACTGTTCCCTTCTGTCCTGGCTTGTCTTGTATTTGTTATCGTAACCGGCGGCGTATAATTGTTGTACAACCATCACCAATACATATCTATTGCATCAGCCTCAGTACACAAGAAAATTATACACCGTCAACAGGCGAGGCTATAAACATTCCCGTAACCCGGAATAAGATGAAAGCATCAGAAGACGTAGATATACCCCCCCTGCTAAATGAACCTTCCGGCGAGCGGTTAGTATCGTCGTGCGTGTCGTTATTCAAAACGTCTCCTTGTTGCGTACCTTCATCTGCTCGCTTGACGCAGATGACCAGCACTACCGCTGTGCTCTGCTGCTGAACAACAGTGTCTCACTGCTATCAGCCGATCTATACACGCCACGAAGGCATCGTTAGTCGCTCTACTCCAATCCCAGGTGAGTCGTCTTGAACCAGTAAGTGACGCAATGCACATACCCGCGACAAAGACTCCGTTCAGCCCAATAAATTACCAAGATCACCGTGAATCAAGATAAAGAAATACGTCGGACAACGGATGCCGCCTATCCCACTTCCAGGGAGGCTCCTGGCCGTAGTGGGCGCTGTCCATCAGCTTACGCTTGCCCGTGTACCGCTGCACCCTCTCCAAAAGCATCCGCAGCGTGTGCGCCGCAAACGCTTGCATGTTCCTGTTCATCCTGCTCCGGAACGCCTCGCGGCTCTCCCCTTCGAGGATCGTGAGCTGCATCGAGCACCACTGCACCTCCTGGTACGGGAAGACCCTGTAGGCTGTGATGCCCGTCTCGCGCTCGCCGAAGCCGCGCTGCAGCGCCTCGTGCGCCGCGCCGACCGGGTCGGGCAGGTCGACCCAGTGCCCGGGCAGCGCAGGGCGAATGCCGAGCACCGCGGGCATGCTCGCAAAGTCCGCGAGCGTGCGCGGGATGAGGATCGCGCGCCAGAACTCGTCGCCGAGCGCGTGCCGCCAGTTGAGCATGAGCACGATGTCCGGCTTCGCGCGCACGATGTGCGTGAGGACCTGCGTGCGGAACTCGGCGCGGTGGCGGCAGCCCGCGGGGAGCACGGAGACGTAGCGCGTCGCGTTCCGCTCGCACACGTCCGCGAAGGGCTCGGAGTGCTCCGTGTCGGAGACGACGAGCGCGACGGATGCGTGCGGCGAGACATCGCGCGGGGTGGAGAGCACAAGGGCCTCCGCCACCTCGACTGCGGGGGTCAGGATTTAGTTGGCTCTAGGGCAGGGGTATCGGAGACTGACCTGGGCCGGAGACGAGGATGACGATGCGATAGCCGGGGTTCGTCTTGGTCAGCTCTCCGTCGCCCATGGTCGAGTCGGGGAGCGCCCACTTGTACGGGGGTTCTCTAGTCAGAATACGCCCGGGAGCGGGTTTGTGGTAGTATTTAAATTTACCGTCGGACGGGTTGGCCCCGAGCGTCCCGACGCGGTCCACAGAGTGCTTTAGAAACAAGTAATGCCATGTCTTCTCCCGAAAGTTCAGCGTCGAACGCCGCTCATATTCCGTGGAAGCCCAAAGCGGGGCGGCATAGTCCCAGTCTATGATGCCTGTAATCTTCCAGTTGTCGTCGAGGAACACATTCCTTGGGTAGAGATCATTGTGAGACAGCCCGACTTGCGAGAGCTTGACGATCACTTCGTCAATCTGATCCTGCAGCCGGACCTCTACCCAGGGGCCGAAATACCGAACGAGGGTCGACGCCTGCCAGCCATTGACATAGTCCATGATGATGAACACGCAGTTCCCCGAACGACCGTACTTGTGTATCGCAGGCACAGGAACGACTTCGCGCGCACGCTCCATGTTCGCGACGATAGTATTCACGTCAAAGAGGGGGCTCATCATCTTCATGACGTACTTTCGGTCGAGCAGCAGGACGAGGCTGTCGTGCCAATCGAGCATGACTCGGATGTCCTGGTACGGGCGCAAGAGCGAGGCATCGACGTAGAAGCGCGGTGGCGGGCGGTCGTCCGGGCCAAAGCGTAGGTTGAAGCGACGTCCGATATCATTGACCGACCATGGCGGGCACGTCTGGCAGCGTCTGCCATTGCCCGGTACAACGTAGCGCGAAATGGGCTTGTCAGGTTCCGGGAAAACAGAATAAGTATCAGAAGGCAAGTCTTTATATTGTGCTGTATCTGCCGTGGTAAGTCAATCTGCAACAAACAGCGATCCGTTCGACTTACGAAGATTCGGCATACATACGAAAGCGAGCGTGAATGTTGAATAGAACAATATAGAGCCTAGAAAGCAAAATGTCGACTGCTCCGTGTTTTATCGCAGCGACATTAGCAAGGGCTGGAGTGTGGGGCACGGCTGTGGCCAAGAGGGATATTGCCGCGGGAACTAAGCTGTGGCGCTGTCACTGTGTCATGACTCTAAAAGTTCACCTAACTTCGACTATTTAGGTACAGTACGACCAAAACTAATTAGTTCAACTTTATTTATTTGTTTCTTACATATGATGTCCCGCGCCGCGATGTGTAAGGAAATCCAGAACGCTTGATCTTTTTCCTGAACGCTCGACGGTGGAGTGGAATCGACATCGACGTAGGTGTCAGCTTGTCATGTCGCATTATATGAATCCCTATACTGAAACGCATTCCTTCGTTTTGCTGCGCTTTCGACAGGGCGAGTGCCATCGCTCTTGAACACCGCTAGCGTTCATGGCTCGCAACTGCCACAACTGAGCAGAGAGCACGGTATTTCTCCGATATCTGTATCTATAATATCGTACCGGTAAGCATACCTGTCAGTATCGCTCCAATCGTTCCGTTGGCGAACAATAAATTCCGCAGGTTGCCCTATTCTGCCATTTTACCTTATCACTATTGGGCCCACCACTGCAGGTTGGCTGGGAACCTTGGATACTGCATCGAAAATAAGGAACATTCCAGTCCGTTCCTCCCTTATGACTGGTTCTGAGCCCGGTGGGGCCCCCGCTGGTCATGACGCGCCCGGCGTCCACGCTGGAGCCACAAGATATGACGTCGGGGAGCACGGAGGCCTTGCCCATGACTCGGGGGAACCGTCCGAGGTCGACCGGGTCCAGGAGTTCCGGGACCGCATCATGTACGCCGGGCACGTCGCACCCCTCGATTACGTTTCCGACACTCCGCGGCCGCCCGTCTTCCTCTGCGAAGCCTTTACTGCGCCGCCGAATCTCCAGAAATGGTCGCACCCCGACCCGCCGATTACCGAAATCGACAGGCCGCCGCGCACGCCGTCTATGCCCTACTCGCACATGGGCATCTACCGCGGCCCTGAGGTGCTCGGGTCGGGCGATAATACGTCTGTGCGCACCACCGACGGCAAGGCGGATGACAGCAGCGCTAGCGGCCGGCCGCGGGGGCTGATGATGCATGCACCGACAGCCCCGCCGCCGTACCCCAAGCCGACGGACGTCCAGTCGTGGATAATGGCACATCAGGCACTGGCGACGCCCGTCAGGGGCCCAGCATCGGCGCCTGTCGTGTGCAGCACCGAGGACACCTATCCCACCAGCGTCGAATCGTTGGAGCGTCCATACAACTGGATTGAAGATGTAGCAAGCGACCAGGCTGTCGAGGCTGACGGGTTCAAGCGGTGCTCGCGGTGCGCCATTTCTTACCGAATTACTGACGGGAAGAGATGCAGATGCACGCCGTCCGAGGGCGATGGCGAGCGCCCTATCTGAGTTGGAGCAGTCGGCTTGCGACTGTAGCTAAACATAACGCTGGACTGAACCAAGGGTCGGAATGGCGGGTTTGCGACCTCAATGTAGAGGCAAGAGACGGGCTGAAAGCTCCCTCTTTGCTGCCGCCCTCTATACACGAAGTGGGCGGTTGCTTGTCGCAGATGAGTGGGGGCAGAGGCAGCGGAAAGAAACAATGTACTAGCTAGGAAATGTAATTCTTAAGATGGGACTGGATGGTGTCATCTATTATAGTTTATAGCGTTACTTGGAAGTTTGTGGGTCCATACGGACAAGCCTATTTAGGAGGACTTTTACCTTATAGAGTAATGCATAGGAAATGCTTGGTAAAATCGGAATTATCCTGCAGCAACTCTTGCTCAGCACTTCCTGGAGACATCCTACAGAGCAATGCATAGCCAGCCGGCTCAGATTATTCGTGTGTACCATTATGTCCGGCAGGCCATGGTAATTTTCAAAAAATTATCTGTCCGGAATTAATATATATTTACTATGATTCACGGTAACCTTAGGCAGAACGTCATCGGGATCTTATCTAATATCTCTGTCCTGGTGTCCAAGTCCTTCATGCTCAATGCCGCCCGGGGTGTCTTCAGGCGTCATTTATCGAGCTATGCTCAAGCATTCTTCCCCAGAAAAGGCGACAAGGGTGAGTTGTTTGCGATCCGCTGAAAGGCTGAATTAAAATGTGCAAATATCCAGTGGTCGTCGCTATGTCGGGCGGCGTAGACTCCTCGGTGACTGCAAAATTGTTAGCAGACCAGGTAAATACGATATGGTGTGCTGTACGTGGCCTTTACTGAGAGCCCTTGACATTAGAACTACGACTTATCCGCGGTGTTTATGCGGAACTGGGATACGCGCGACGAGTCTGGCACGGACAAGGGATGCGAGTGGGAGAAGGACTGGGAGGACGTGCAGCGCGTCTGTAAAATGCTCGATTTGCCCTGTACAATGGTGCGTTTCTAAAACAGCCGAATTGCGACTTCTCATAATATAACTACGCAGGTCGATCTCACCCGTGAATACTGGACCCGCGTCTTCGAGCCGTCTCTCCAACTCTGGGAGTCCGGCTTAACACCCAACCCCGACGTCTGGTGCAACAGGTCTGCCCTCCACATTTATATGTTTTCATTACTAACCTGCTGTCAGAGAAGTCAAATTCGGCGCCCTCCTCGACCGCCTCACGCCCTCGACTCGATGGCTCGCCACTGGGCACTACGCGCGCAAAGAGTGGACCCAATCATTCACGCCCGCCTCCAGCTCCTCGTCAGACCTCTACGAAATGCGCATCCGGCCGCAACTGCTGAAAGCCACGGACCGCCACAAAGACCAGACGTACTACCTCTCTTCGATCAAGGAGGACAGTCTGCGGAAGGCGCTGTTTCCCCTGGGCGACCTGACGAAGCCCGAGGTGCGCGCGATGGCGAAGCGGTTTGGCCTGCCCACCGCAGAGAGGGCGGAGAGCATGGGCATCTGCTTCGTCGGCGAGAAGCGCAAGTTCAGCGAGTTCGTGTGTGAGTCTCCTCCCAATGGCTTGTGCCATACTGCGGGGGTGCTCATGTCTCTATTGGGAAGCACAATACGTGCCGCCGAAGCCGGGGGACATCGTTGACCTCGAGACGGGTAAAGTCGTGGGGCAGCACCAGGGCCTGTGGACCTATACAATTGGTCAAGGCGCGAAGATCCGCGGACTCCCTGAAAAGGCGTTCGTAGCGAAGAAGGATCCCAAGAGTAACGTCGTATACGTCGTCCCAGGCAGGTTAGCATTCATCTGAGCTTCTCCTTCCTTTCGCGCCGTTTACTCATGCTGCTGCTGAATTTACAGTGACCACCCGGCACTGTACAGCGACGTGATGACCGTCAAAGACTTCGAATGGATATGGCCCGACTCGCCACCACTGGCGGTATTCGAGCCAGACGGTTTCCGCGCACGCGTGAAATATCGGTACGTCATGGAGGACGTCCCCGCCACCATCTGCAGGTAAGCAAAAGCCAAAACCATTTTCACCTTGATCCTCCTGCTGATGGCTTGCAGGACCGACGAGAGTAAGATGAGGGTCACGTTCGACCAGCCGCAGAAAGCCGTCACCCCTGGGCAGATCGCTGCTGTGTATCATGGGGACTGGTGCCTTGGATGCGGGTTGATCGAGGAGGCTTCTCAGCGGTGAATGTGGAAGCCACTTCTGGAGTAGGTAACAGTACGTGTATTTCCTTATAACAACGTGTACATTATAATGCTAGACTCCATTCACACATGCCCCACTTGCTTTGATTCTGACTGTTACAGATGCAGCCTACGCAAACACAACGGGCGTTCTCCCATATCAGTGACACGATCGCTGAACGAATACCGCGTCTCTTCGTGTGCTTCTGCGTTTTGTCCTGTAAGTCTCCATGATCCCCCTTCCCCAGCGATCGCCTCTACACCGCCTTTGTCTTCCACGCTCCCGCCTTCATCCCCACCCGCCGAACCTTCATCGGTGCTCTTGCTGCACATCATGTCCTCCACTTCTTTGGGGAACCCCCGGAAATCGATACCGAGGTGAACCAGCTCCACGACATCCAATATCCCCTCAGCGAGCCTCAGCAGTTCCTGGTTCTCACTACCACCAATCCACGCGTGATGGGCAGGGACATCCGCCCACCCTGATAGCAGATACACCTCTGATGGGTTGCGGGCGTTGTAGAAGAAGAGGAGGGGGTGTCCCGACCAGGCGCTCTGCCGGTCGGAAAGCCGGCGGAAGAATTGGGTGACTTCACTGGATGAGGATGTATAGGGCGGTTTCAATCGGAGCGTGGCGAATTCGGTGATGCTCATGAGTTGTGATGGCTTGGTATGAAGGCTAGTAAGGGTTGTTTCCAGCCGGCCGCGTTTGGAAGGAAGATATATATGCGCCTCCTTTGGGACGCGTCAGCATAGATGACGCGTACTCATAGTATCACGACTGAGACCACGTCTATCCAAATGGGACTACGCGTACATGATTGAGGATCTCCTGTCACCTAGAAAACCCATTTCTCTGATGTCCCACCTCAGTAAGCAATTCCCGTGTACATCGACGTGCTGAGGGCGGTGGATATCGCCTTGGCAAGGATACTGCAGGAGGTTGAGAACGAAGGGAGGATGATCTGTGTCTCACAACTCACTCATGAACAGTGAACACGGGATGGAGGGTGTTCAGCCAGCTATGCATGCACACCATGAGCCATCAGTTTATGGAATATCGGAGGGGATCGTCACCCACAAATAACTGGACACAGGCGCGCAGCCCTCGACCTGCGTCGTCCTCTCCGGCGTTCCATTCTCATACGCCGCGCAATACCCCGTAGAGTTGTAGAACCCAAACGTCTCCGCCGCGTCCAGCAGCGTATTAAACACCGGCTGCGTGTCGAAGATCGTCACCTGGTCGAGGTCGGTGTGGTTCGCCTGGAACTGGCGGATATACGAGACGAGGTGCGCGTTGTAGTCCGCGATGGCGGATTGCACGGCGATGGTGGTGTTGATGCCCTGCGCGAGGAAGAGCGGCGCGCGGTTGGTTGGGGGAACGGTGAGGAAGAGGAAGGAGCGGGCGCCGGCGGAATAGAGGTCTTCCATCTATTGCGACCCTGAAGATGAGTGCATGTACCAGACAGAAGCCATGAAGTATAGACCTGTCCAAATAGCCTGTTCATGAGGACATCGTAAAATGCCGGTTGCGTGACGTTCGTCTTGCGCACTTATGTGAGTTGATTGTGTCAAAGAACCGCAATATCAGAACACACCCAGTCCCAAGAATTTCCCTGAAGTGCACAGGCAAGAAAAAGTGTTTAGGCATCAACATCTAATAGAAGCAGATCCTTCCACGCACGACATCGTTTATACCGATCCAAATGGCGAAGAGCGAGTCTGAACTGCTCCATTCGGCTCCAGGGGGCTTATTGGCGAGATATTGGTTGAACTCCTCGACCTGCTGGACGACAGACCTAGACATGTCCTCCATAAACGGTCTCATATGCAGATGTTTCTGTACGTGCGTACAGAACAGTTGGCAGGTAGGGGGCCACGAGGGCTCCGTCGATTGTGGCGCCCCCGTATGCCAAGTCGAATACCTGAATACGGAGCAGATATTGGTACAAGCGCTGGAGCCTCAAAGTTGAATCCATGTACTGACCTTGGTATTGGTCACATTGTACGTGTTACCTGCAACGAACAATGTCAATATAGGACGCCCAGGGATCAAAGGTCCCAATTTTTACCCAGGAACTCTACCCAGTTGGGTCCGTTTGACGAGGTCTAAATTCAAGTCAAACGAAGAGGGATATAGGTTTGGGTTTTCGCGAAATGGATGAAAACTCACGTAACCTGGGTCAGGAGAGTTGACACCCGCAGAGACATTGTATCCGTCCGTTGTGTACGAGTCTCCGAAGACGAACATATACTTTGTGGTTCCCCACGTAAGTTGCCCGACCGCTGCAGAAGCCGCACAAAGCAGGGATAGGGATGCCGACAAGAGCTTCATAGTCCTAAACGCGTGCACGGGGACACGGCAGGAGACCTAGTAACGACGGGTGAATATCCCAGGCGATACCAGGATTCCTGCAGCACCCCATGTCGCTATTTTGTACTCGTTCCGGGCCAGCTCATCTCGCTGTTCAACCTGCTGGTCATCACACCATATGATAATCATGGTGCTTCGTAAGGCAGTGTCTGCAACCCGAAAAATCCCCATTTTGCAGGAAAACGCACGATCGGCCGGGTGAGAAGCAACGACGCGCAGAATGCGAGAGAGAAAAGCAGCAAAGTCCTAATAATACGCGCACCGACGTCCGTGAGGTGGTGGTCAGCTGAAAGGGACGTATCAGCAGCGGTAATAGGGGCAAATGATGATCGCGCACGCGCTGCCGCCGGCGAACGCGTTACACAGCGACCTCCATGATCTCGGTCAGTACAGCTGTAACGAACGGCACGTAGAAGGGTGCTTATGTTCGGGTTTGCAGGCTTTCTTTATTTTCAACCAGAAGGGAGAGGTACGCAGTCTTTTTTGCTACAGCATGGAAGAGACTTTGACGCCTACTGTAGGTCCTCATTTCTCGTCTGTACCGGACGGACCTGAAGTAGGTAAAGGACCGATCCTGCTGGCGCGGACATGGCTTACAACAGATGCTTTATACAGACGGTCGATAGCAGACGTCTTTCGGATACAAGTTGTGTCGAACAGCGACGTCCGGTCGCCCATCATCACTCTCGGCTCGACCAGCTTCTTCCATGTCCGTGTCAACAATCTCTACATCGTCGCGGTGACGAAGTGCGTAATATGCGTTACCGCG
The DNA here is from genome assembly GCF_000344685.1 of Gloeophyllum trabeum ATCC 11539. Classification (NCBI taxonomy): domain Eukaryota; kingdom Fungi; phylum Basidiomycota; class Agaricomycetes; order Gloeophyllales; family Gloeophyllaceae; genus Gloeophyllum; species Gloeophyllum trabeum. Next base: position 247,319 of record NW_006920412.1, on the reverse strand, counting down.
TGATACCAAGCTGACAGGATTATTAGATGTAACGCCAATGCGGCTCTCGTATTCGAGTTTTGCTACCGCTTCACCTCGATAGCCAAGTCCTACTTCGGGAAAGTGGACGAGGAGTCTGTCAAGAACAATTTTGTTCTGATATATGAGCTCATAGATGGTGAGTGTCGCAGTCTCCTGCACGGCCTGACGAGAGGTACGAATCACCACTGTTAGAGATCGTCGATTTCGGATACCCTCAGAACAGCGAGATTGACACGCTGAAGAGCTACATCACCACTGAGAGTGTAATGTCGACATCAATCGCACCTGTGAGTCTACAGTAATACATTCATGGCAGAATGAATCCTAGACACGGTCATTATGCAGGAAGAGTCCTCGAAGATCACGACACAGGCAACCGGTGCCATAAGCTGGCGGCGAGGCGACGTCAAGTACAAGAAGAACGAAGCCTTCGTCGACGTTGTCGAGACAGTGAACCTCAGTATGAGCGCAAAGGGTATAACCTATTTGGCCGACTACCCCCCACAGCTTCTCACACTTGCTTAGGCACAATCCTGCGCGCGGACGTGGACGGCCACATCCAGATGCGCGCCTACCTCTCCGGCACGCCCGAATGCAAGTTCGGCCTGAACGACAAACTCGTGATCGACAAGAACGACCGCACGGGCGCGAGCGACGCCGTCGAGCTTGACGACTGCCGGTTCCACCAGTGCGTGCGCCTGAACGAGTTCGACGCCAGCCGCACGATCAGCTTCGTCCCGCCTGATGGCGAGTTTGAGCTCATGAGGTGCACCGGTGAAGTCATGACGTGTTGCGGGGGCTAATAAAGTTGCAGGTACCGCGCGACGACGAACGTGAAGCTGCCGCTGCGGGTGGTGGCCACCGTCAACGAGATTGGGACTACGAAGGTTTCATACGATATTACGGTGAAAGCAAATTTTGGCAATAAACTATCGGCAACGAACGTGGTGGTGCGTATACCTACGCCGCTGAACACCACGAACGTCGATTGCAAAGTCGCGTCGGGGAAGGCGAAGTACGTCCCCGCGGAGAACGTAGTCATCTGGAAGTGAGTGCTTAAATACCTTATCCCATGGCGGAGACGTTAATGCACCCCGGCAGGATACCTCGAATACAAGGCGGACAGGAATGCACGTTCACCGCCATGGCTGAGCTGACTAGCACGACGACCCGACAAGTGTGGACCCGGCCACCGATTGACGTCGACTTCCAGGTGCTGATGTTCACGGCGTCAGGCCTGATCGTGCGGTTCTTGAAGGTGTTTGAGAAGAGCAATTACCATAGCATCAAGTGGGTGCGCTATTTGACGAAGGCGAGCGGGACGTACCAGATCCGGGTGAGTCGATCCTCTCTCGTGTGTCTTCTTGTACTCAGTCATCTCTCTTCCCCTACGTCCATCTAGTACTGAGGGGTCCAGGTGTATGATGTATATTACTCGACTTAGTTACAATCCACATAATAGTTTCCTTTAAGATTGTTTTTGCGAAGTTTCTCCATTGGTATCACGTGAGCGTCACGCATCACGGTAATTAACGCGACTGCCTCCTGAATTTGTGGCTGCAATTCACTTTGACCAGAACCATCATGACCCCCATCCCCTGCACCTTAATCGGCTACCGCATCTTGAACGAAGCCATCGAGCGCTACCGCGCCGAGCACAGTCTGCCCGAGATCAACGACCGTCCCCTGCTCCAGCAGCTGGAGTCGACTCTGGGGATACCCCTAGCTCTCGTGCGCGTCGAGCTGAACGACGACACCAGCTCTCAGGAACATTATCTCTGCTGTTTCGCGGACTACAACCGCCCGTATGACGTTCAGGCGCTTGCGGCACTCCCTGTACCTCAGGCGTTCGAGAGGCTCCCGCAGGTTATCCCTGTAGAGGGGGACGTGCGGAGGCTGTTTGCACCGCACGCCATGGTCGTCTCTTGGGACGAGGCGGGAAAGTCGAGAGTGAATGAGCGGGGGCTTCCCATAGGCGCTACTGCGCCCGAGTGAACGGGTGAGCGCTTACAGAGTCTTGCCGGACCTTTAGGAACTGAATAGGGGCAGGTATGGAGCCTCTCGAATCCCAGTGTAGCGGCTTTGATCTGCGAGCTGTCGTGTACAATGCCCGGGTTTGTCAGAGTTGTTGCCGTCTTATGCTATGTTTACTAAATGTACTTGTCGCCGCGCTAGTACATGCCTGAGACTGGAGGTGTGGATACTCCTAGCTCTCCTAGGAGGATGACAAGAATAGGTTTCAATGTCCAGACATTAGGTTTCATCTGACATGTGCTGCCTTACGGAGATGTCTGCAGACCGACCGCGCTAACAAGTGACGGCGAAAGTCATAAGGAAGACAGCCGAGTATAGTGGCCACATACCTCTCACGGGTGATTCGTCGTCCTATAAGGGCCACAATCAATCAGCGCCGAATAGACGCCTACGTATAAAGGGACGAGAGAGAAGGGGACAAGCGTTGCAGTGCGAACCCCACGACCAAGTGCATTCCGCCGGCGCGTATTGCAGTCCTGGCGACTTTCCCGCTCAACTGAACGGCAAGTTTACTTAGATTCATCTTCAATAGCATTTGCGACAGCCGTCGCACATTCGCACCAGTACATCAGCTCGGTTCTCCACGGTGTGTGATCACTCTCTGTCGGGACGAATAATCAGCTTAGAGTTATTCAGATGCCGTACAACGCGACCATCAAGGAGGAAGCCCAGTACGCCAGGAGCCTTGGGGACGGTGCTACCGAAGATAAATTCCATGCCACATACAGCGCGATTCTGACAACCTGGTTCCCTAGCGACAAGGGCTACATCATCGACCATCAGGTCATGGGCGAGGGAGGCAAGCCAGAGTATATCATCGTCCGTCACGCCGGGGGGAAGCGCAACCCCCTGCTCATCGTCGAGCTCAAACGGCCGAGCAAATGGAATGACGCCGGTAAGAAAGAGGTCCTGTCGGATCTCACGACCTACATCGAGGGCCGCTTCGACCTTACGCAGTATAATACCATCTATGGCCTTGGCGGCATTGGGCTGAACTGGATGGTGTGCAAGATGGAGAAGTCGGGGCAGCATGTGCCGCAGACCATTCTCGGGTGGCGGGCGGATATCAGCAGTGACCAGTCCTACACGGATTTCGCGGAGGTTGCGGATAAGATTTATCACATTCAGTAAACGGCTGGATATCCCTGAGAAGTATACATTTGACGAAGAAAAATATATGGAAATAATGAAGTAGTCTCGATAGTACTGGCCATGCTCACCGTCTAGGATAAGCGGGACGCTAGTTCTCTCCTCTTCTGAGTCTTTAACGAGCACGCAGCCTTCCCAATGAACGGAGCCGCATTCACAGATGGAGCAAATTCGTACCAAGATATTCACCTCTATCTGATTTGACTGGTACCGGGACTATTGTCTTCTTCATCCTCACTATCGTCTTCAACCCAACTGTCGTCACCTTCCCCAGCAAAGTCCCACACATCTATGACAGACCCATCGCCAGTAACGCTAGCAGCGACACACCACGGGCCCTTGAACACCACCTGCCGGACGCCGGTGATCCCAGGAAGCAAATCGCGCACCTCTCTGCCGTCCCGGATGTCCCACATCTTCAACGAACCCTCCGAGCCGCTGACGACCTTGAAATCATCATGCTGGAAGCACGTGATAGCTCCCGTGTGCGCCGAGAGCGTGTACTGTAGCTCGCCGGTGTCTGGGTTCCAGACGCGCAGAGTGTCATCGGCGGCGGCGGAGACGAGGCGGGACGGCGAGAGGCCTAGAAGACCGACCAGGGACGTGTGTCCCGTGAGGATGTGGCGGCATTCGCCGCTGTGGAGGTCCCAGATGCGGACTGTCCCGTCCATGGAGCCTGAATATGCCTTGTTGCGGGCGGCGTCAAGGGCCACGGTGTAAACTATAGGATAAGAGAATTAGTTGGGTGGACGCGAAATGGCAATAGCGCGAGTATCTACCTCTTTGCGTGTGGCCATGCAAAACCCAGCGACATTGCCCGGTGATTATGTCCCAAACGCGGACTGTGCAATCGAAACTACCGGATAACAGTGTGCGCCCTCTAGCCGCGAGCGCGCGGACGGCATGCTCGTGCCCTGCCAAACGATGTTTATGGTACGGATTATCTCCCACGTCCTCCTTGCAGTTGGTAAGATATGATCAGCGATAGAACGTGAAATATAACGTGACTGCTTGAACTGACATACGCCGCTGGTTCATCAGTCTTCCGGTTTGTGTACTCCTTGTCATTTGGTCTTGGGAGCAGCCAGACACGCATGGAATTATCTCGACTGCCGGACACGATCAGCGGTTCCTTCGGCCACTTCTCCTTCCCGGTGCCGCCCTTCGCATCCACAACATCCAACCACTCAGGTTTTACAATCGTCAGACACCTCACGGTGTTGGTGTGACCCTTGAATACGTGGGTGCACCTTCCCGTGCTCAGATCCCATACTCTTACGGTACTGTCGGAGGATCCGCTGACCAGGGTATCTCGCGTCGTGGCTAGGCACCAGACGCCACCCGTGTGGCCCTTCAGAGTGTGGATTAATTGGCCTGTAAGGAGTGAGTATATGTGGATGGAGTGCTCGTCAGACGCGGAGATGATCCGGTCATGCGACAAGAGAAGGCAAGTCACTACAGCCTTGCCATGGGCAGGGAACCTGAGGCGCCTTGGGTTGTCATTTTGAAACCATCGAGTCTGGACGCTGTCCTCCATATCCCTCTGCGGTGTGGTAGTCGTCGGTGGTCAAGGATGCAGACTGCTGCCCTCTTATAGAAGGCAGCTAATACTTACGTCGAGTCACCTGGAGGAACCGCGGCGTGTGAAGCAGAACTGCTGATCATGATCATATGCGTTCATTGCGCAGTCGTAAGTCTGTGAATTGCATAAGCGAGTCTGCTGGAGGTACTTACATCGTCGGAATATGTGTCTCCAGGCTGCGTAGTGAAATTACAACCGGCTATAATGCATAGTGTCGTTATATTGGAATATACCAGATGGGTCAGTCCACTGATGCATGTTTTGGAGAAATGGAGGTCTATTCGAAATGAGCATGCCCGACGATTTGACCTGAACTTCCGAATACCCACCTGCACCATTTCTGGTCTGAGAGTTGATGAAGTACACAAGACATGGACAGGAACGTACCAAATTCGTGCTCGCGTGCCGTTGGACTTGGTTTGGAGCGTCTCTGCGCTGGTTGTGATCACGTATTTTTCTGCAGTCTCGATAGTCTTTCTGAAATTTATTCCCATTTGTTTCCCTTCGTATACGAGCGGTACATATCGCTGCAAGCGCAGCGTGAGATTGCGGGGAACAGAAGCGGTCGTGCTTCTGTGCGAACCGCCCATAGAGCGCTGTGGTAGGGTTGCAGACGGCTAATTCGGGTCAGTTGCGCGTCCAGCTCCCAGCAGTCCACGTATCGTAGTTCTTGCTTTCTACCACCATAAACCTTTGCGGCCACGCGAAACGAAAACTCCATGTTTTGGAGGTAGTTCGCAGCACTCTTGTGTTGGGAGCGCGCTGAGCAGGATGCCATGTTTTTGGTAGATTCGGGCTGTACCACTCGCTCGACAGCCTCCTGGACAAGGAAGATGTCTCGCTCGAAGAAATACTAGACGAAGATGAACTGCTTCAGGAGTGCAAGGAACAGAACTCAAGGCTTATAGATTATTTCCAGCGGGTGGACGTCTTGCAGAGATTGCTCGGGTACGTGACGGGGCAGATAGAGTGCGAGGAGAAGGGCCGATTCAAGTGAGTATTGTCACCGGCTCTTGCGCGAACGCCTTCGTTGACGACTTACCCATGGGGAGGTATCCGTATGTTGCAACGGAAGTATTGTGCAGCGAGATATGGTCCATCGTAGAGACCTGTCTTAATAATTCTGACCAACTGCTCGTGCCCTTCTGGGAGACCGTCCTCGACCGGCCCCCGGAAGAGATGAAGACGCAAATGGTCATGGCCTCGCACTTTGCCAAAATCAACGCAGTCTTCCTGAACAAAAAGCCCGTCGAGGTGAATCCTCCTTTCCTCTCCCCGTTGCCCATGTAAACGCCCAGCCGCTGCGCGCTCACGCAGATGCTCGCGTTCATCCAATCGCAACCGCACATCGTCGCGCGCCTCCTGCGGCACATTGAGGCGCCGTCCTTCGTCGACTTGCTCGTCCGAATCATCCAGCTGGACGAGCACCCCGCGTGCGGCGGCGTTCTAGAAGTATGTGTCCATATCTGACTGCCATTTGCGTGCGGACGGACTCCCCTCATGCACAGACGCATAGTGGCTTTCGGAAGAGAACCTGATGGGTCGGTTGGTGGACCTCATGTCGCCATTGCATACTCCCGATATCCATACCGTGGTCTCGGAACTTATCAAGGGCATCATATCAATGGCTGCACCGTCCCCAGGCGCAGGCCTCACGGAAGGTCTACAGAACGGGCCCGCGTCGAACCTTTTCGCTCGCCAGCTCGCTCACGCGAGCAGCATCTCAAAACTCACTGACTACATCTTAAGTGACTTCGGGTCGAAGGGTGGGGAGGACAGCAAGTTAGCAAACGCCCTGCAATCAACGAGTAGTTCCAGTTTGAGCAAATCCGAGGACAGCGAAGTACCATCTATAGACGACGATGAAGTCCTACCGAACAAGGAATCCCACACCTCCTCCGTCGTCCAGTCAATTTCCATCATCATCGAGCTGATCCGCAAGAATAACTCGGACTACTTTGAGCCATACCTCTTCCACACGCTACGCAACCGCCTCATCACCTTGCAGCAGCAGCTCCCCGCGAACCCGGACGAATCGCGCGAAATGCTCGAGCGCGCGATGCGTGAGATGGTCGACCGCATGGGCGTCGTGCACCTCGGCTCCGTCCTCGAGATTACTTGCAACCGCCTCGATGAGTACCAGATGTATCTGGACAGTCCGCGATCCCTGGTGCGTCACGTTTTGACCGGAAACAACTATACTGTACGGATGCTTATCTACGCTGATCGGACTCGGCTTCACAGGAAGGCCCGATGCTGCTGACGGTCGGGACGATCGCGCCGCTCACGTTCGAGCGGTACCGTATCTGCGAGCTCTATGCGGAGCTCCTGCACTGCTCTAACATGTCCCTATTGAACCGGCCGCCGGAGTACAACCACATCTACGACGCGGAGGGCCGCTTGCAGGGCGGGCTCCCGGCACTCGAAGAGCTCGCACGCGTGATAGCGATGAGCAACGGTGACGACGGCGACGGCGATGCGATGGACGAGGAGAAGGAGGAGCTGGAGCCCGCGCAGGAGCTGCCCATCTCGAACGCGTCCCACGAGTCATCGTCGGTGCTGGATTCGGACGAGGAGATGGATGATGATTCGGATAATGATGCTATGGAGGAAATTGCTATGTCGGACGAGCCGCCGTTTGCGGTGTCGCCACCGCCGACCGCGCCTCTCAGTGCTTCTCCGTCTACCACAGCACCGGCCTCGACTGAGCCACAGCTGGTGTCTGCGCCGCCCAGGAAGAATTCGCTGACGCTCACAGCTGATTCGGACAGCACGAGTAGACCTCGGTCGAGTAGCTCGCGCAGGAGTCTAAAACGGTCGGCTACCCTTGACAGTCAACCGGCTCCCCCGCAGCCATTGCCCATTGGGGAGAGACTGAAGCAACAGTTCTTGGAGAAGAATGTACTGTCAAAGATGCTGGTATGCTTGTCCCCGTATCTTGGCGTGTGATAGTACTGAATGATGGCTGTCCACAAGGACTTGTTCTTTGGATTCCCGCTGAATAATTTCCTCCACAGTGTGGTGTATGATTTCTTGCACCAGATCCTGACAGGGCGGGTAGATGAAGGTATGAACCGGGAGTTGACCATCTCGCTCTTCCGGGACGTGAGGATCATGGACCGTATCCTCGAGGGCCAGCGGAGAAATGATGTTGAAGTGTAAGCGCATTCACATTCGAAATTGTCCAGTTCCGTGACTGTTTTCGTTTCAGCGCGAAGCCGAAAGGCGTTCGGCTTGGGTATATGGGCCACCTTACCCTCATCTCGGAAGACGTGATAGGTGCACTGGAACATTATCCACCAGACTTGCGCGCCGTCATCCGTAGCTTCGCGCCGCAGCCTGCATGGGACGAGTATGTATCGGGCCGCTACATCGAGACAAAGAAGAATGATACGTCCCTCTTGGGTGGCGGTAAGCCGGTCGTCGGTCCCGGAGCGCCAAGGGCTGGCCCTGGAGCTCGCTGGAAGGTGGATGAGGCGGAGGGTGCAACCACCCAGGTCGAAGCCACAGAGACGGCTGACGCTGGCGTTGGCGGGTCGGAATCGGATGTCAAGGAGGAGCCCTTGCGGAAGCCCTCGGGTTCAAGGCGGGAAGGCAGCGACGACTTCGGCACGGCCTTCATGGATGAGGATGAGGACGATCATGGAGCTGCTCCACCGCAGGTGCGTGCCAAAATCTGCCATGAGGGTTCTCGTTCTCTGTCCTCACCGTCCTCTAGTTTGCCCGCTATCTAGCCCAAGAGATGCAGTCTTCAAATCACTTCGGATCTGCCTCCTCATCGGACGGTAGCGACGAGGAAGAGGATGAAGGGGGTTGGCTGGCACAGTCGACCTTCAGCCTCGGTGCCCCTCCTAGCGGCCGGCATGACGAGAACAATCGAACACCATTAGATAGGAACGGATTTGAGGTATGCACAATTGCCCTATTGTATTGCCCCCAGGTCATGACCAGTGTCATGTCCCTAGGATGCATTTACTCCACAGGGAGGCTATGATGATCCTTTTACAGAAGAGGTACGCCATTGTCTTCCCACTGGTGATCTGCGTGCTTATGACCTGACCCAGGACGATGCCTTCGGGCCTTTCTCGGACACTGCTGCTGCCAGCGGCGCAGACCCTTTCACCTTCGCATCTTCCTTCAGTGAAGAGATAGAGCATGCTTCGTTTGAGGACTTCGGTGACTTCGGCGACTTCCAGGCTGCAACCGAGGGCGACGGGGAGCTGACGCCTACCGCGGGCAGCTGGTCGTTCACAAGTAATTCAAGTGCGAGCTCAGAGCCTGGTGTCCTTGAAGACGGGGCAGGTGGGGATTCATCCAAGGAGCGCGCTGAACGGAAAGCCTTTGAGGAACCTCGGACTGCCCTCACTAATGATCAACAGACGTTGAAATCTTCATGACTTTCGCTTTCCTACCTGTATCTATGTATGTAATATCCGTTACCTTGAAGCTCGGCGTGGCCGGTACCCTTTAGACTTCGTCACAATACCTCTTCGCAGAGCTTATCTTGCGTTGTGGGTGGACATAGCCCGGAGTAGTAGTGGAGGTGAACCTACTACACCGAAAGTCCTCTGATGATATTAGGCGAAAAATGTGTACAAAGCGAGATAGGCCCATCATAAACTTAGCTCTTCCTCGCTGCTCCCCTCGCCGATCCCTTTAGAAAGCCAGTACGATCTATTCCTCACCGAGTACTTTGCTCTTGGGCTTCTACCCTTAGGAGATACCGAGCGTTCCCGGGTGCCACCGTCGACTATATTGAGCTCGATGTGATCGTCGCGTATAATGCCCTCCTCCTCTTCATCGTCAGTAGTGAAGTAGGTATGCGCGTCCTGAGCGGTGCCTGTTCGCCGCCGCTTCCGAGGCGGTTGCCGTTTATCGATGGCGTACCGGCTCTCTTCCTCTTGCGCGGGGGGTCCGTTAGCGTGCGCTCTGTTCTCCTCTCGGTCTGAAACTGAGGGGCTCATGTCCATATCTGCTTCTCCCCATGCGGATGCGACACTCGCGGACTGCCGGAGGCGCTCTGAAGACAACTTGCGCTTGGGCGCGCGAGGTGAGGGCGACCTTCGGCTTCTGGGCGGGAGTGCCGCAGATGGTGTGATTCCGAGCATGCGATGCAAGATGCCCTTGACGAAGACTTCTTGTACCAGCTTTCTGTGATTAACAGTCTGCGGAACAGCGATTTCACCAGTCAATGGCTTCGCAAGGCTAGACGTACGCCGGAACTACCAACCTGCTGTGTTACGCCCAGAACACTGGACAAGATACTCATCTCCTCGGGGTCGGATCTGTCACGGAGCCGCACAGTACGCCCTTCCCTCCGTGCGCTGATCATGCCCGCACGGAGGTACGCTGCAGCGGTCATGATCCCATGAGCCCCAGCGAGAGTGGTCCGCACGCGGTTGATCCCGTAAGAGCCCTTGGAGATATCGTTTGCTAAATGACTCGCGGAAATCAGCTTAGGCCACGTCGACGGAACAACGAACACGGTCTTACATGGATCTGCGGGGTCCTCGATAGACAGCAAATGACTCCTGTTGTAGTCCAGCCAACCCCGCCTAGCCTTGCTAAAATACGTGCCCCCATCGCGCAACGAGATGCCTACTTCATGGTAATTAAAGTAGCACCCATACAGCTCGAAGAACTCCATCGCCAGCACGCCGAGATTCTGGCTCGGGTCGATCTCGCCCCGTCTAATCTTCGGGTGCATCTGCAAAAAGCTGATAACCATACACACCAAACTATAGCTCCCCAAGCCGCCGGTGAAAACCTCGTTCATGCTTCTCTGATGCAAAAACGTTTTGACGAGCATGACGAGGGGCTTCAGGGCGGGGAGCGCAGCGAGGAAGCCGTTGATCATGCGCACGACGGGCACGCCGCTCGCCTGGTTCACGCTGATGTCGACCGCGAAGCGCCCGTGGGTCGTTGTGAACTTGATGATGGGCACCTTCGCTTTCGCGATGATGGACACCTTGTCGGTGATCCCCGCGCGCTTCATCGTGTTCGCGAGCGCGTGCAGGACAGTAACCTTGTCGGAGTAGGCCATCGAGTCAGACTGCACAACTAGGTCGATGTCGCTAGGACGGAAATAGATTCAGAGCGTGGACAGAAGGGAGGAAAGCAGGGGCACCTTACCCTAGGGGGAGGTACAGCTTGGTCTCGTAGCTTCCGAATGGGAAGACTTTGGCGTCTGGGAATTGCTTCGTGATCGCTTTGGACACGATGGCGATGATCATGCCCCTGACTTCGTCTTCGACGGGAGTAGGCGAGATGTACCGGTGGAACGCTTCCACTTCTCGATGAAGCCTGTATGTAACCGTTAGATCGCATTGTAAGCACGCACGTTGGGCATCGGGGCCTATACGCACATCTCTGCCACATTGTTACAGCTCTCCCAGTCGACGTCGTGTACCCAGGGCGCGCGGCGGCTCGCAGCGTCGAGCCGCTCTTTCTTGCTCGCATACCCATCGTCTTGATCGTACTCGTCCGCCTTCCTCTTCCGCCCGGGGTGCTCTGCAGTCTTTCTCTTGCCCCGATCCCACTCCCGAACGTGCTCTTCCCTGTCCCTCCCTCTCTCCCTCTCCTTCTCCTTTTCCTTGCCCTTCCCGCTCGTCCTTGTACCCACCTCCCGGTCCATATCGAAGTCGAAGGGTATAAAGTCCTCGCCCATCTCGAACGTATTCTTCTTTTCTTCTGCCGAGCTAGCAGGCGGACGTACCTCAGTGGCAGAAGTGGAGGCCGGTGGCTTCCCGTCCTTGACCCTCTGCCGCCGCTCTGACCTGCTACTCCGAGACGTCGAAGGCACCCCCAGACCCTTCTCGTCCTCCAGTCCGTCATATCGACCACCATTAAGCGCTGGCGGCGGCGAATCTAACCTCGAGGCCAACGGCCGTCTGTCCCTCGGGGGCAGCCATTCCCCGTCTTCGCTCCTCTTCCGCGACTTCGACTTTGCCTTCTTCTTCCTTTTTCTCTTCTCCTCGTCTTCCTCGCGCTCCGCGCGGTCCCGTTCCCTCGAGGGCCTCTTCCCGTCTGGCGGAGACGCGTCCTCGTTCGCCGTGTTCTCCGACTTGCGCCGTTGCCTCCGGCGGATCTTCGTATTGGTTTCTACTGCTTCGGGGGCCATGTCGGGGTTAGTCATGAATTCGTGTGTTTGCAGACGGGCGAAGAAAGCAGAGCTGTGGCCTAGGTACGGTTCCAGATTACGCGTAAATCGCTTGAGTGGTACTCCCTTTGCTTTCTTCGATCGAGAGCGAGTTTTATATTTCTGGGGGGATGTAGCACCGCTGGTTTTGGTCCTGAGGAACGTTGAACCCTCTGTAATTATACTCTCGGTTTTATATGGGTCCTTCTGCTGCTTTGGAAACTTGGAGCTCAGAGGTTTGACGCGCCCTTCCTGTTGGAATTTGGGGCCTTTCGGTGTAAATTTCTGAAATTTGGGCGGACGTCTAGGTTCTTCGAAAGCAGGGGACCCTGGCGCCTCAGACTTGAGCGGAAGCCTCTTGATTCGGCTCGCCAAGTTGTCAGTCGATTTCAGAAAACCGATTTCCTCGCTGTACCAGCGTCGAAATAAGAGCGCCCCCTGAAAAGTGTAGCGAGGAAGGAGCGTCCAGCAGAAAGCGAGACGCGGCAGTTTGGCTGGAGGGCATGAGAGATAGTATTTAGGGGTTTATTAACCATTGCGACTCGGACAACGTAAGTAATCCGATATAAATATTTATGTAATTCGATTACCCCGCCGCCGTTGCTCGCGGTGCCCGACTCTCATCTCCGTCGAGTTCGATGGTGTCGGCGCAACGCCAGACGCCCGCACCCCGATTATTCGACGTGCTGAACACGACCGATGCCGCCAGCAACGGCACCTCAAAGCTGGGCAGCCTCCTCGGTTACCCGTCGCGTCTCCTTCATCGCGTGCGCAGCGGGCTCGACGAGCTGCTATACCAGGAGGATCAGGCAGCACTAGCGTACGCGGCCTCGCACGACGACAACGATGCGCTGAGGTCGAGGTACGGCGCAGTCGTCATGCCTGGACCATGGGGATTCCTCACGTCGGGGTATGTCGTCGGCTTGTTTGCAATGGTGAGTTCGCTCTGTTTGCGGTCGGTGCAGGTTACAGATGACCAGTAGGCCTTGATCCTGAACCGCATACAAAATATCGTTGTTCCCCCTCGACACCCGCTCACGTACCGCGCCCACCGTGCCAGACAGCCGTATCAGAACCGGGGATCGGTCTGGCGCGTGATGTACCACTCTGTGTTCCCTGTCGACCTGTCGTCGACGTTCTGCCGCCTTGTGCTACGAATTCCGTCTCTATACTTTCTGTCAAAGGCGCTGGCACTATGGACAATCATCTTGATACAGACCGCGGACTTGTTCCCGTCGTGGCAGTGGGGATGGTTACAAGCCATCGGTAACTGGGCTGCGACCAAGGAGATGGAGGACGTCTGCTGGTTCACGTTTGCGTCGATATGTGGTGGTCTATGTGTCGGTGCACTTACGAGAGGATTAGAGGGACAAGGCTCACCCAATAGTTCCCCCTTCAACCTGGTATGCTTCTTTGCATGCAACGTATCCCGTAGCTTACCCATGCTGCCAGTTTGGCTACGCTTTCCTCCTCCATATCTACTCTTCCCCGCTTACCCATACCAAGAAACCACTCGGCCTGCCCTCGCGACCGGACGCCCATGTTGTCATCACCATCATCCTCCCCCTCTTACAGGTGCCGTTCTCCGGTTACGACCATTGGTGCCTACTAAACGCCTTCCAGGTCGTGCTGATCCACGCGCTCGGCATCAAGCAGCGCTGGGCGCGCCAGCGGCTCGCACCGACGACGCTCTGCGCGCTGCTCACGCTCGCGCACTTCCACTGGGTGCTCTGGTTCTCCGAGAAGCCGTACCCGCTGCTCAACTACCTGCCCTGCGTGCTTGAGTCCACACTCGCGGCGATCACGCTGCTGACGGTCGCGCTGAACGCACTCACGCAGTTGCTGCTCGAAGGCGCGGTGACCCGCCCGCTGTTCGGCCACGCGGCAGCGCTGCTCCCGCGGTGGGACGAGGATTTCTCCGTCGCGCTCCTCCGGCTCGGAACGGCGAGCTTGGAGGCAACGAGCGTCGCGGGGCTGGGCAACGAGGTCGGCGGAGTGACCGCTGCGGATCCCGCGCTGTCGCTCGCCAAGGTCGCGCACACGGAGTACGGCGAGGTCGAGCTGAACCGGTTCGGCGTGGCGAGCATCTCGCATACGATCGAGGCTCGCGGGCGCCGGCGCAGACGGAAGGAGGGGTTCGCGAATGAGATACGGAACGTGAGGACGGGGACGGGCCAGGACGATGTGTGGTGGGATGCAGTGTGGTACAAGGAGTTGGCTCGCTTCGGGGTTGCGGTGTGGAAGATGTGCAGGGGCTTTGGCAGGTGGGTCTGGAACGTGGTGAGAATGAAGCCGACAGCGCTGTCGGACAGCCTGGTAGTACACCAAGCTTTGGAATCACCGACATTTAGGGAGAACGACGAGAGGGACGAGAGTGACGAGGAGGGGGTGGGAGAGGCCGAGGGGAACGTTTACGAGCGCTTCCTGCGCGAGGAGGCTGTCAGTGATGACGAGGAAGAGTACCGACCGACCGATTCTGCCCTGTCCGATGACGATGGCTCGGATTCAGACGAAGAAGATGAGCCGGCCGTGGAGACGGTCAAGCTTTATGCTGACCTCTCTGAGTCCTCAGTGAGCCGGACCGGCGCAGACTCGTCGGTCTTGCTAGCGCATATGACAAACGCGACCCCGTCCCCGCTTACGAGGAGACGATATCGCCGCCTCGCAGAGCCTGGGGGAGAGGCCTCCTCCAGATCAGAGAGCTATCCTGACCCCGGAAAGTTGGACGTCCTCGACGCCGTCGCGCGAGAACGACGGTTAGCAACGTCCTCCCAGAGGCGGGAACCTGACGACGACAGCAGGCGGAACTGCGTAGTGTGCACGGTCGAGCCCCGGCAGATTATCTGCTGGCCTTGTCGGTATGTCTCAGATATGCTTTGTTTTGTCTTGGTTAGCTCTTATGCTAATCCGGCTGCCCGTGCTGCTCAGATGTCTCGCATTATGCGATGATTGTCGAGAGAATATCGCGTCTCGATCTGCAGCATCCAAGCATACCTGCCCATGCTGTCGCCGGCCGTACGTGTCCTCTTCCTTTTGCGAGACGCTAGCTCACTTGCCTCCGTTCAGTGTGGAGGGCTATTCCAGAATTTTCGTGCCCTGATGGGCATTGCTATCGTGCAGCTGTGTAATTAATGCTATTGTCGTATGTGGATGTATTGTTATAATGTTTTGTGTTTTATAACTTGAACTACACGGAAGTCGTAAGCGGACTTGAAAGTGCACAGAACTCATCCACTTAGACACGCTCGGGCTCTATTCAAAACCTATCATATCATCTTCAAGGGTACATCTATTGCTCATATCCATGCCACATACATTTCTGAACTACCCACGAATCATATACTGCTACGTGCTACTTATTATCGAATCAATGAGGGCATGGACATGGTCGCATAGGGTGGGACGCTGGCAGACGAAACGCAGGGTTCGCACGGAACCTGGGCCAGTAAAGCTGACTGGCCAGCAATGCCAATAGTTGTGTCGTCAGCCAGCGGGCTGGCAGGCATAGTATGTCAAGCCCGGCCTTGGGAAGACCGACCCCTGACGTTGAGGCGCGTCTCGATGCCGAGCTCGTTCCAAAGCGGAGGCTGGCCAAGACAGAGATCTGTCCAGCAGAGACGGAAGTTCTCTTCCGTGCTGCAAGCCCAAACTTAGAATACGGTGACGCCCGACTGCGAAGCAGAGTACTGAGACTTCATGTCGTCGAGGTCGGCAGTCCCATCCTGGCTCTTGTAGTCGTATTGCGACATGCCGCCTATGTCCGAAGCACCAGCCACCGAGGAGAATGAACCGCGCCTGCGTAAGCGATCAGATTGTGAATATGCGATGCTGCCCCCGCGCTCAGAAGGCCCGATGGCGCTCCCAATGACACTCGCACTGTCCGCCATGCTAACGGCACCGCCGGCGTCTTGAGAAATGATCGAGCTTGCGTAGCTGCCATAGGTGCTGCGCTTCGCGCCATTACCAGCGCGAGGCATCCCCGGTCCGAAAGGCCCGGTAGCAGCGAACATCGGCAGACCCGAAGAGTAAGTCGCCTGAGACCGCAGAGACTGGACGTCCGAAGGGATATAACCGAGAGCGTCGTGGGTCCTGTAGAAACTAGCATCAAAGCGACTTGGAGTGCCAGAACGACGGCCTAGACCACGAATATCCTCAGTCAATGCATTATTATCACAAACACCAGGAGGACTCACCATCTCCCATGCCTTGACCAGGCATGTAATCACGAGCACTAGTCTCATGTCGGCGGTACTGGTCCATAGACTTGACAAGCGACTTCCTGGGCTTGCTAAACTGTATCATACTCGGCTGCAGGTTATTAAGAGGCCCTTCAACCAAGCAACCTTTCTCCTTGTAGTGGGTCAGGAGGTAATGCCAGAGAGGATGCTACGGGAACAGTTAGCAAAGTCATTAACCCGAACCAGCAATATCCAGCTTACCTTGCTTAGTACTTTTGGGTTGCCCAAGATAACAACACCGTATTTTGCACGAGTCAACGCGACATTCAACCTACGAGGATCATTCAAGAAACCAATGCCCTGATGTTCATTGCTACGGACGCAGCTGAGGATAATATAGTCCTTCTCTCTGCCCTGGAACGCGTCGACGCTGGCCACTTCAATGTCCTTGTACAAATCCTTCTTGAGCGACCCGCTGAACTGCATATAATTGACGATGTACGACCGCTGCCCTTCATACGGAGTGACGATACCGATCTGGCCCGGAACAACGCCGGACTTGAAGAACTTGGTGACGATTTTCTCCACATTCGATGCCTCCGTCCTGTTCAAGAAGGATGTACCACTGGATGAAATCTCCTCCTGACCCAAGTTCTGATAGAAGAACATGGGTGTATCGGGGACAGGCCACGGGAAATCAACGTTCTTCCTCAGGCGCTCCGGAGCGGTGACACCGTTCTGCAGGGTACCCTCGTAGAACATGTTCGAGGGGAACTCCGACAAGCACGGGTGCATGCGATACTGGACTTGAAGACGGATAGGACGGTTGCCGAGGACAACGAGACGCTCAAAGAGAGACTGGGTCAATCCGGCACGCGCCGCTTTCTTGTTCATGATGACGGGTCCTAGCTGCTGGTGATCGCCAACGAGAACAACTTGCTTACAGCCCAAGACCAAAGGAATCATACACTCTGTGAAGCCATGAGTGAGCAACCGATAAGGAGAAATGAACTACAGACACTCACCAGGTTCGGCAGCCTGCGTAGCCTCGTCAATCAGGACAGTCCTGAACTTGAGCTTGCTCAACCTCGGGTCACCAGCACCCACGCAAGTGCAGCAGATAACATCTGCAGCACTCAAAATCTCCTTCTCGCACTGCTTGATCAACGTCTTATACTTCCTTTCATCATTCGAGCTCAATTCACCCTGCTCGTTCTTGAGCTGGATAAGCTTCTGCAGCTCCACATGCGTAGTATTGTTCGCCACTTGCTGATGCAATGTCAAGAACGAGATGGACGAATCCAGTGCCTCCCGCGACTTCGCCGTCAAGCGTACCACCTTCAGACCGGTGGCATGGATCTTCTCCGTGAGCTGATCGACCGCGACATTGGACGGCGCGCACACCAGCACCTGCCCCGGGTTCATCTTGGCTAGGTGATAGACAATGGAAGCGGAAGTGACTGTTTTGCCTGTCCCGGGAGGTCCCTGGATGAGACTGATGGGCTTTTGGAGAACACTCTTGACAGCATACATCTGGGAGTGGTTGAGTTCCGGCAGGCCTGGGGCAGAGAAACGCTTGGGCATCTGGGTCCTGAGAACCTGGGGCTCTAACTCATGACCCAGCAATTTATGGTACTGTTCAGACGTATTGAGCATGGACTATGATCAAACGATAGACATAAAGGAAAAGAACTCACGATATACCCGCTGACGCTCTTTTCATCTACGGCGAAAGTCTTCATGGCAAGTTGCATTCGATCGAAACTGGTCGATTTCCAGACGAAGTCAGCTGCAAAGTTGTGCGTGCATTCGGTGGGTACGCCATCGGACTTGCGCAATTCAAGCGCAATCTCGTCAGAAACATCTGAGCAGGATGAGCGAGGAAATAGGGTCAGCGATGCAATAAGACTTACTGTTGGGTATCTTGATGACATGTCCGACGCCTTCCCACGGCTTGTGCAATTCCCCAGCATACCGTAACCTTAACTCGTCTCCAACAGCCAGCCTAACTTCGCCACTCTCCAACTTCGGCATGCAGAACCATGCGATGCGCTTTTGGTTGAGACCGACGTCCCATCTAACAACAATGTCGGTCTGCGTTTGCGACTCCTTCAGTCGCTTGTCGTAGTCCGCCTCGATCTTGACAAGAGGCCCGAAGATGTTCTGGTATTGATATGCATCCTCGTACTTGAGCATAACCGGCTGGGGCTCGTCGTCCACTCCAGGCTTCTCGAGGTCCTCGAGAGTGGCGTTCGCGTTCTCCCGCCACAAGTCCTCAAGGCGGTTTATCTGCTGGAACGAGATCTGGCGAGACCTGAGCTGCTCTTGTTCACTAGGTGGTTTGACAAGCCACGAGAGGAAGGATCTGTCGTCTATCAAAGGAGCCCAGAGTGACGCATTCCACGAGATATCCTTCGAGATTGCGGCGCAAGGTTGGCGGCAGAGAAGCACGACGACGGTGTCTGACTTGGCGGGAATGAAGCCGAGCATAAATACATTTTTGCTGCCACAGTTGTAGCATTCCGGGATTGTCTCGCCGAGCGGGCTTTCAGCGTGCAGAATAACTTCCTTGTGCTTGGCGCGCACAAGGTGGTTCACGATGTGCGAGGCCGAGGTATTACCACGGGAATTGCAGAACCACTTGGAACAGATGAGACATTTCACGACGGATGCCGGATTGTGGATACCACAGTAGCTGCTCAGATGTCAGATGAATTCTGAACGCAGCAATGCACTGCAACTCACCTGCAAGCGTGAGGCGGCAGATCCGCCTGATTCTCTTCCTTCAAATCGTCCAACACTGCGTCTAAATCATCTTCTATACCTGTATGCACCGGATGGTGCGCATTCCCATTTTGTACAGACTCTGAGAGGGACAAGCTCGAGAGATTCGAAGACAAGCTTGCCAAATCGCCAGAGGGTCTATCTTGCTGTGTATTAGCAGAGTACACCGACGAAGTATCGTCGACAACGCTGAGTCCGCCGTACGACGACGTCGATTCGTACTGGAAATTCTCGAAACCAGAGTCCATGGTGGTCGTGGTAAGAGTGCAAGGAACTTTGCAGCGGACTCAGACGCGTTCACGGAGTCCACTGATTCGGCACCGCGACAGTATTAGTCAGCAGGCATGGCACACATTTGTGGCAGCGGTCACATGACTCACTTTGCGGGGTCCTAGCGGTTTCGCCGTTTCCCGATTATTTGCCCTTGAGGTTCCCGGAGGCTCTGGAGACCCCAGAAACCCTGAGCACTCTTGCATAATGGCGTCCACTTCGGCGGCAGCGTCCACTGCGACCGCTTCAAATGCGCAACCGTCGACGAGCACAGGCGCCAGTGTCAACAGCCATGCACATACGACACCTATTATTGCGACAGGGGATTGGACGAAGAATCTTGTGCAGTTGGCAAAGACGGCGGAATTGAAGTGCGTGCATCGTATGCCTGTGAAGCCACAGCATCGAATTACTGACTGAGTGGCATATCCCCTCTGGGATGGCCCTGGAACAATAGGAAACATGCATTGACTCTGCAACTACATACAGCACATATACTGTCTGCGCACGCTTCACTTGAACAGAAGAACAAAGCGATCCAGGACCTGAAAGAGCAAAAGAACAAGTGAGTGGACGGCGAAACCCTCGTATGTCTATGCAGCCAATCATTTGCCATGATTAGACTGGAGAGCGAAAGAAATCGCCTTCTAAATGCCCTGAGAGAGGTACGCATTACCCCGTTCTAAGCGTGGCGCGTAGGATCTCACTCGTCATGCGCAATACAGGTCAACGAAGACCGAGACAAGGTATCTATCGAGTCGCAGTCCGCGCACCTTGTACTGAGTCACAACTAGGCGGACCTCCTAGAGGCCAGCCTTTCAAAAGAGTGAGCTCTCATCCGACCTGACAAACCTATGCCACCGATGTCTTACATCCGTTCCTCATCTTCAGATGCCAAGACCTGAACGCCAAAATCAAGGTCATCTCCGACGGGGACTACGCGATCGCTAAACGAGACGTCGACCGTCTCAGACAAGAACTGGGACAACCGCCGCTGCCCAGCCTGAAAGAAATACTCGAAGAGAAGGGGATCGCGTGCGTATCCGATCTACGTCCCCATTCTTCGTGCTTGACCTCAGTCGTGATATACAGATACCTGAAGGATCGCATGAAAGCAGGAGACAAGAGAGCGGCTGCGGACGGTGCCGAGGGACAGCCCGGCAAACGACCGCGCGGTCGACCCAGGGGGAGCAAGAACAAGAAGCCTGTGGCAGCTGCTAATACCCAACCGGCTCCCAGCGGTGCGCCGGGCCCTTCGACATGATGTACCAATGCCTCCGTCAGTATCCAACTGTTGTCTAGGACTGGTCTTCTGTATGTTGTCTGATCTTCATTTCCCATTTCATTATGTTTGCCGTATGACTATGTCCCGTTCTCCTGTCTACGTTAGTATACCTTTTCACACATTCCATGTATCCGGTACTTGGCCCCTGAAATGATATCGCAATTGCATTGACTGAGAGCAAATCCATGAACAATTATAATTACATCTATATCACGTCTTACTGTAAGCTACATCCAAACGGACCAGCAGAACGAACGACGCAGAATAGAGGGGGGACGTATGTACGTTTGGGCTCGCTAGAGGTCGTCACAAATGACAACTGATAAAAGCAGAAGCGAAGATAGTGGTTATGGTCTGTTGTGCAAAGGTGCAAGAATGATGAAGGTGAAGGCACGCGGGGAGGGACCGGGAATGCCAAAAGTCAATGCATGTGCCGTTACTTCTCGACTCTCTCTATCTTGGTATATCAAGTATCCAAAGTAATCGTCACTTTAGGCGGTGTCATAACATATCAACGAGCGCGGCGTCCCGGTAAAAGATCGTAACAATATCAATATCATTTCGTGCAGGCTTACTTATTGCCGCGGTCCGTAGGAGCCATTGCCATTCTGGCTCTTCAGATTTGAGTAGCTGGGCATCCTGCTGGGCGGCGCAGGAGAAGGCGTGCGCGAGGGGAAGGGCGAGCCGTACGGCGCGCTGAGGTACCGGCTCGTTTCCGTCGTCTCGCTGAAATAGTCGGACCCCTCGGATTTCTCGTTCGCGAGCCCAAGCGCCGAGGCGAAGGCGCGAGGGCTGCCGAAGGGCGAGGGTCGTTTGGGCGCTGGGAATTGGCCGAGGATGGGCGCATCGGACGAAATGGGCGTGCCAGGGTACGGTGTGCCCGCGGTCTTGCCGGACACCGAGGTCATCATGACATTCGGAATCGGAGGCACCTCCTTTCCTGCGGGTTGGTTGTACATCCACGTAGCGATGAGGACTGTCGAGGAGCCCAGGACGAAGGAGGGTGTTATCCGGAAGTGGAACAGGACGACGGAAGCCAAGAACGACAGTATAATCGAGAGACTTGTTGCGAAACCCTTCAAGATATTGTCGGAGTACTTGATGACTACCGCCGTAATCAGCCCACCGAACACCTGCGTTGCGACCGTCGCCCACGCCCACCCTCCAAAGTTGTTGAACAGGTCCAGGAAAAGACCGCGCGAATTAAGCGGCTGGGGAGCGTAGAGTATGGGGAGGAGAGCGGGAATAAGAGAGAATAATGATAGCTGCACGTTGCGGACCCAGAGATCCGCCTTTGAGTTTTTGAGCACCATCTCAAAGTACACGCCCGCAAGGCCCGAGGTGAAGCACGCCGCCGTGACGGCGCCGAAGCCCTTGAGCGGGCTCATATGGTGGAACGGCGCCAGCTCGCTCGCGCTCCCGACCGGGATCTCCTTCTGCGGCTTCCGCCCCGAGCTCGTCTGGATCTGGACAATCCCGACGCCCAGCGCGAGGAACGTCAGCGCAAGCCACTTCATCGGCGTGAGTCGCCGCCGGAGCAGCGCGACCGAGAACGCCGCGGTCGTGAGGATCTTCATCTGGTACGTCACTTGGAACGTCGCGACGGGGAGGTTGCTGATGGCGACGAACTGCAGCGAGTTCTGCACGACGTAGAGGATCGCGGGGATGGACAGTTTCCAGCAGTCGGGGCTGAAAATCTCGCGGTACAGTCGGTTCGCCGCGCTCAGGGGTTTCCGCGACCACGGCGCATCGGACGCGTTGCACACCCTGACAAACGCAATGACGAGCGATATTGAGCCTTTGAGCAGCTCGTTCAGCAGGACGGCGGCGGCGGGCGAGTAAGCTTGCGACGGCGGGGTAAACACCCGCGAATAGTGCATAACAATCGACAGCGCGGCATTCTGGACCGCTAATGTGACCAAGCTGCTCGAACGTGAATAGCGCGTTAGTATTCGAGAAACGCAAAACTCACGACACGTATTTGAGCGGTAGCCCCAGAATCGTCGGCGAACTCTCTGACGTCGCGCCTCCTCCCCCGCTGAACTCCTCCTTGCTGGACAAATCCACGAAATTACTGCTCGCTGCTGGTGGCAATAAGGGTGCTGGCCTAGGTCCAGGCGAGCCGCCAGGTGTAGAATACGGTGATAAATACGGTGCTGAGCTGCCATGTCGGACCATCGGAAACGGTCTATGATGGATGTCTGGCGACGTCGGCGTCGCGACATTCACCGACGACGCTCTCGGATGCAGGGTATTGCTCATGTCTGCAGCAGACGATCACGGAGGCAAATACGCAAGGAAGACTGGGCGCTGAACGGCGGAGATGAACCGAGTGTCACGGCTATGTGAAGTCAGCCGCCGTTGTGATGATGGCGAGGGCGGCAGTGCTTTTGGCGACTGCGTTGGCGGCGGCGACGGCGAGCACGTCGAGCGCAGTGTCCGGCGGTGAATAGCAGGTGGGTAAAGTATAGAGACGCTGGAGAAAGTGGGGATCCCCGCGTCGACGACGACGGACGTCAATCGAAGTCGGGTAAAAATACTCTACTTCTGGCACAGCGCTTATTTGTTGATTTTTTGATGGCATAAGTTCTTTACGAAAAGGGTCACTAGTACAGACAAGGTATAGCAGTATCTTCATTCTACGACACAGCAGGGACATGCCAGAATCTAGTAGAGTATGTGGACAGTATAAATACCGGCGTGGACAGCGGAAAATACGGGGAAAGATTGGGATGGGAAGTTCGACCGGGCTGTAAGACGCCATGAACCAAGGCGTCTTACCTTGTCGAATTGAGCAAGGGTTTGAACTTTCGAGAAGTCAGCCGAGAAGGCAAGCGACGTCTTCACAGGATGTTGGCATCCATCTAGAAAATGGATGCTATGAGCGACACGGTCCATTGCCCTTACCTTATGCTCGTGTTTGCTTTGTGATAGTGCAACAGCTTTGGTTGCACTCGACATCTCGTTGGACACATCTTTTAGGATGCTGGTGGCGCATCTACACTCGTAACCAGTCAGCTCTCCGTTTCCAAACCCATCCATAACCGACAAACACCGAAGAGACCTCAGACTCGCCTTTAACTCTCCATACGCACCCATCTGTCCTTCTGGTATTCCCGTAGGAACCAGAAGACATCGCACAATGACGCGAACTCCCTTTCGCAAGGGAGCGGGGTGCGTCCCTTTACCAGGGTTTTCTTCCTTGGAATACCCAGACAGAATAGACCGAAGCCAGAAAAACAACTCACTTGTTATATGGATACACGACACGCAGTACATGTGGGAAGTCTCCAGGTGATCCTGCTTCATGGCCCCTCGACCAGAGGGAGGAGCGTTCAGCAAAGACTGTTTTTGAGAAACCCCTCTAGAATATAGAGTCCATCTCCGACGTTTGTCTGGACAGTCCGTCCTTGGTAGAAGCCGCAGCGAGCAGCAGAGGACAGACAGTAATTTGGACGTCGTGATTTGAGAGGAAACGGTGGAAAATTGCACCTTTATACTTAGGCTTGCGGGAATTACCGAGGATAACTACATTTTTATTTATGAGCTGGACAGCCCATTTTACGTAGTTTTTGGATTTCTTGTAACTCTAACCCTAGTGTTCCAATGTAAAATTAATTCTCGACTTACTTCTGCACCTCCGGGACGTCTGACTGAAAGTCTTACATGGCGGCGGCAGCGGTTGCTGGGTCGTCAAAGACGTCGCCGTTTGGGACGCTGCTGCGACGCTCAAAATTTGCCTCATTCGACCCAGCCATCGCCCAGGTCTACACAACCTACGACGGAAATGCACACCGCGGCAACTGGGGCTTGAAGCGACCCCTCCCACTCAAGCGGCGCAATGCGTACATCACGGTTTCCGAGGTCGACTCGCGCGAGCAGCAGACGGTTTGGGACAGCGGCGAGAAGCAAGCGCGCTGGATCCAGGCGTGGCAGGAGCTCGGGGTAGAGAAGCTCGAGCCCCCGGAGTACAGTTACGGGCGGGAACGCAACTCGCTCACCTGGCAGAGCAAGATCGGGTCGGCGCAGCGTTACTGGGTGGTGGACTCCGAGTTTGCGGTGGGCCCGGATGGGGGCAAGCCCAGCAAGGAGAGCCGGCTGCTGCAGCAGACGCGGGCGCCGATCCTGCCCAACATCGACGCCATGTCAAACAAGCAGTTTGAGCTGTTCATTCGGAACCTGCGCAAGCTGCGGCCGGAGTTTAAGGAGTACCTCAAAAAGAAGGCGGGGGAAGGGAAACCTGTCTCAACCGACCTCCTCGACCAGGCGCAGAACGGTGTCATCTACTACAAGGAGTTCCTGACCGAGAGAATCAAGAACAAGTTGAACAAGGAGACCTCGGTGAGCCTGGCTCAAGAGCCGCACGTCTACGCCGGGGCCAGCTACAGCCACCACACCCGCCTCTCCACGTTCTTCCTCACGCCCACCCTCCCTGGTCGCATGATCCTCATGCAGCGCGACGAGTCGAACGTAGCCGCGCGCACGAAGGACAACATCTACTACGTCACCTCCTTTGCGGGAATGACCACGAAGGTGCGCTCGAGCAACGCGGACGGCAAGTCCGACGTCGTCGCCGGGAAGGACGGCGCGCCCACGAGCCTCGAGGCTGGCGTGACGAAGCTACGCCTGCGCGAGGCGCACCTTGTGCGCGCGCCGAACACTGTAGACAGCCACGCCAAGTCCAAGATGCGCGGGGCGCGGATTATCACGGAAGCGATCGCATTCAACAGGCCGTCGATGAGCCGCTCCAACCCTCACTACCCGGGCTCCATTGCATATAGCACGCAGGATCCGGGAACGGCTGACGCGTCCTCGTTAAATCGGATTGTTACGCCTGTTTTCAGAAGAAATAGGGAGTCGCGGTCCAACACAATGTCGAAGTATAAGGGCGGCGGGAAAGGAGGTTCGAATCTCTTACAGGGTTTGAGGCAGATAGTGTCACCAACGGGCCGCCCATCAGGCAGCCAACCGTAGACCTTACTATGACCGTTTTATTGTATCCTTGCGACCTAATGCATGCCTGTCATAGCGTGTATGGATATGAACTGAACATTCTTGTAATTGGGGCAATACTCTAACGATTGGGGTATGATTAGAGAATGATGCGAAAGCGGAAAATACTTACGATGTAGCTATGACAGAGGAATCTGGACGGAGCAAAACTGTATCAAGCAACGCTGACATTTCGTCCCAGTTTACCTGTACTTCAGTCTCTGATTTGATCTCAGACTCTAATAGAGCCCCACCCTCTAGACCTAGTTCTGACTCCACTTTCACTTCAACCTTTAGCTTTATATCAGGTTTGGAGTCCACGGAGACATCTAGCTCGTTCCCTTCGTCCAGAGCAGGGGAACTGCTACTGTCAGGCACCTGAGTACCCATGGGTATTGTACTGTCCACAGGGTCCGATTTTAGCAGAGAGATACTCATAACAGGAACCATGAATGCATGCGGAAGGCAAAGCTCCAGGTGCTGCAGCTTTACGGTCAAAAACACGTTACATCAAGACTACAAGACGACTCGTGACGAGACGCGTTTGGCGTGTGACAGGGCGCGCTAATTACACATAGCACATTGGTAAAACCCCCTCTCCTCGTATACATCTCTTGTCCGCTGGTTCTCTCTCTAGCACAGAAACACTGGTAGTTCGGTGGAAGCAATGTCCGTTTGGCTTCATTGCCTAGGTCTGATTATCATCTCTTGAAGATTAGGCAGGCCACATCACCACGACTGTGCGACGCCAGGCTGGTAAGAGGTCAATGATGCTGCTTATTAGCCCCAAACCCTGAAACACAAGACTCACTGCGCACAATGATCCCTCGCTGCAGATAGTATCAGTGATAAATACGAATAAATACGCAGACGAACGGATAACACCCACCGAGTCCTCATACTTCGCTAGTTCCTGTCGCGTGCTCTTATTTACGAGCCTTTTATGATGGTCTTCCAAGATATCGATGAGGCATCCAGGAATCGCCTCGTCATCGCGGTATTCTAGCTTGAGAGACACCCGATGGCCGTCTGGTGTACGCATCTCCTCTATACCCAACGTCCGAAGCATCTCGTGCAGTTCGACATGCTCGTTGGATCCTTCGCTGACTGGAAAGGGATCTTCAGCTAGATGACTCGTCAAAGTTGCAAGACCGACAAAGAATCTTCGTTCTCTGGCGGCCCTACAAATCAGGGATACTTTGTGAGCATCCATTCCACAGAGAGACGCGATGCCCTGAGGGGCAGACTTTAAGCGGTCCTGGAGGAGATACACCAGTTTGCCTGGCCCTCTGTTGCTTTCACTCGCTTCCCTCCAATCATGCATCACTCCACGCACCGCGTTGAGCATGCGATCCACGCCTAAACCTGCAAGAGGGTCACGC
This sequence comes from Gloeophyllum trabeum ATCC 11539, assembly GCF_000344685.1. Lineage (NCBI taxonomy): Eukaryota > Fungi > Basidiomycota > Agaricomycetes > Gloeophyllales > Gloeophyllaceae > Gloeophyllum > Gloeophyllum trabeum. The sequence continues at coordinate 220,504 of NW_006920412.1, read as the reverse complement.
TCAGCGTGTACCACATCGTACCACAGCGCGACACGACGTCCTTCCGTGACCGGCTTTAATTTGCTGGAGACGTCAACACGCCACGTGATGACCTCGGTGTCCTCAGAGCACGGCACGGTATAGTGTTTTTGCCTAGTATCGTGCCATAACTGCCACGACCCCCTTCGGGCTGCGCTGGCGGGAAGAAGGACCACAATAGTGGCTGACGTGCAGTTCCGCCTGTCCCTGTCCGGCTTCTTTAGATGTCTACTTGCAGTACGCAGAATGATCGGCACTCACCCACTCAGCGACAGCTCGCTACCGTAAAGACTAGATTGTAAGGGTGAAGCAGAAGCAATGGGAAAAGACATACCTGGAGTCGGAAGTGTACAAACAAAGCTTCTGTAACCTGATCTCTAGCACCCTCCCGGTGAGTCTCATCTCATCGCGTGCCCACTGGAGAATCACTTGTTCGAGCGCGTTCCAGGCTCCGGCATCTTCAATCTCAACCTTGACGCAATTAGGATCTTGTGCCAAAATCCTACAGAAAGAATTCCCTACCTGCGCCGCATCGAACTCTCGAGGTTCGTCCACCCCATTATTTTCACGTACTGACCCATCTTGGCCAGTCACACGCCCGATACCAGCCACACGAATGACTGGGAAAGGCGCGTTCTTCATGCTCTGCAGGGACCATGGCGGATGCATGTCCTCCGTGAGCTCATGATGTCTACGTCCCGTGAGCGCATCGTCCATGCGGGCCTGTGAAGACCAGTGAGAGGGGCGAAAGTGGAGACATGGAGGAAGATGCGCACGCGGATCTGGTTGGTGTAGAAGCCTCTGTTCATAGCCATGGTGCGAGCAACTATAGGCAGTAGGATACGAGGGATGAGCTACTAGGACGTCCTCAGGTGAGCTTTATAACATTGCAGACACGCATCGAGATACTGATGCCGTTGAACCACAAAGAACATGGGAAGTGAAAGAGCAACAGCACAAAGGTCCATGACCCGGATCCGTCATAAAGCAGGCGAGTGGCGGTCAAGCCCGAATCTTGTCATTACGGCCTTCTTTCTGTCTCACAATGAAAATCATATTGAAAGCCGAATCACACCTGAACCGGGGCAGAAAGAGTTCACCAACGCGGCATGTGGAGCTGGTGAGTTCAAAGGGACTGCTTTCTTTCAGGAGCCGATTAGAAGCAACAAAATACGGAAAAGACTCACCATTTAGTCGCAGCATCCCGTCTCCCTTGCTCCTTGTTTGTTCTCACTGCTGCTCAGTATACAGCCCGTCATTTTACTGTCTATTCGGCGATGGGCTGACCGCAGTGACAGTCACCTATCCACGTGAGCAGTGACGCTGCGCAAGTCATCCCAACGCCTACATCCGCTCGCGATTCCGCTCTGCAACGTCCCGTGCAAGAGTTATGTTGGTGTTACAATGGAAGTCTCGCGTGTTTTTGTGATCAGAGTAAGACACCAGTGGGCTCCCGCCCTTCAAACCTCGTCTCTGCGTCGTAAACAAGCTGCCCCCGCAAGTACGTCTTCTCGACCCGCCCAGCCAGCGTCATCCCCTCGTACGGGGAGAGCTTATTCTTGAAGTTCAGGTTCTCCTTAGTCACCTATACATGCAGTCAGCACAAATAGAGCCAAGTGTGCGTATTTAAGCTTCGAACGCACCGTAAATTCTGCCTCGGGATCCCACACGACCAAATCCGCGTCGAATCCGACCTTGATCGCTCCCTTACGCTCCGCCAACCCCGCATGCGCCGCGGTCCTTTCCGCCATCCACTTGACCACATCCACCACACTTACGCCCCTCTTTCTCCCCTCTGTCCATAGTGCACTCAAGCCGAGCCCGAGCGTGCTCACCCCGCCCCACGCCTTCAGCAAGTTCCCATCGTCCGGGCGCTTCAGCTCGCCGACGCACGGGCTGTGGTCCGACACGACCATATCGATCGTCCCGTCCCTCAGCGCCGCCCACAGCGCCTCGCGGTTCCCGTCGTCGCGAATCGGAGGGCAGCACTTGAACTCGGCATGCCCGTGCGGCACGTCCGCGGCCCTCAGGCAGAGGTAATGGAAGCACGTCTCGACCGTGAGGTTCAGCCCCGCGGCCTTGGCGGCGCGCACGAGCGGGAGCGCGGAGGACGCGGACAGGTGCACGATGTGGCAGCGCAGCGCGGGGTGCTGGGCGTGCAGGGAGGTGATGAGCTGGATCGCATTAGTCTCGAGTGATTCTGGGCGAGTTGCTAGATAGGTGGAGTATGCGCGAGGATCCGCGGCCTCGGCGTGCGATGGCGGCTCGCCCAGTTCAGCATGGAACTGTAGTACGGTGGGCTTTCCCTACGCTCGATGATTATGACGTAGTTGGATATCTGAGGGCCGGTACCGACCTGCAATGTCTGCATCGCTTTAGCCACATCTTGCTCAACAACGCAGGGGAATTCCTGTGAAGTCGCTGTCAGCTTCCGCTCGCATAATCATCATCCAATTGCGTTGCTTACCTCGACACCACTCTCGATCAGGAAACACTTGAAGCCTTTGACGCCAGCATCAACAAGCGGGATCAGATCGGCCTGTGTAAACGGAGACACCGATACTGCTGCGTTGAGCACGCCGACTGTGCGGAAGAAGGCGCAGTGAGATGAGCAGATACCTGGTTCCCAGGGATGACGCCGCCCCAGAACGCAACGTCAATCCAGCACTGGCCGCGCGCAGCCGCCCTCTTGATCTCGAGGTTCTCGACCGTTGTGGTCGGGGGGATCGAGTTGAGGGGCATGTCGACGACTGTCGTGATGCCGCCGGACGCGGCAGCCCTGGTGCCGGTATAAAATCCCTCCCATTCTGTCCTACCCGGTTCGTTCAGGTGGACGTGGGCGCTGCGAGTGGTGTTAGCTCTGCTGTGGACTAGAAGCTGATAAGGGGCCACGATGCTTACTCACTCGACAAGTCCGGGGATTATGAACTTGCTGCCTGCGTCTATGTAATCTTCATCCCGGAGCCCATGGTAGGCTCCTCGTTCTGCCGTGTTTAGCTGGATATCGGTGATCTTGCCTGTTGTTTTATCAACTATGATAGTCGCAGGTACAGGCCTGTCATGTCCCGGCAGAACGACATTTTGCCCGGTAAGCACTCGAGTAGTACTAGACATTACCGATATTCTCTGCGGTTGGATTGCAAGTAGTAATCCGGCTCAGTACCCGCCGACTCGGAACGATGGTAGTGGTTAGATGATGATCTATCTATACTCGCTGAATTCATAAATGATACAAACTGGACCCCGAATACCCCAAATACCCACACTTGCTCGGATCCCCCGCGTACAACAAGCTATTTTTTTCGTAGACACCAACTAGAACCTTACGCAGTTGTATATAGAGTGCAAGGAAACTTGAAAGCTGCAATGGGTGCCGGGCTATGGCTTGGATCTCGAATTGCCACATTTTGCCACAACTCAAATGAGGGCAGCGCGAGATCTAGATCATCAAGAAGCACGCGTTCCTATCCACAGCACTTCAGGTTTACTGCAACGCCATTGGTCCATTTTCGGAGAACCGAGGTGAGTCTGCAGCAGACTGGGGCGCATCAGCCATGCACAGATACTCTCGATAAATCCCGTACGCCGAGAACTTCCTTTCACCTTCGAAAATGACAGGATCATTTCTACCTGTACTGCCTCGCGCTCAACCAGGGACTCTTACACATGGATTCTCTGGAAATTCAGACATATCTCATCTCCGGATATCATACCATCATCATCAAACGGGACAGCGACGCTATATATACGAGTTCCGTAGTCCCGTACCTTATGGGCGGGCGTATATAGCTCTCTCTCGACATCATCTAGAAACCCCACGCTCTCTCTCGCCATCTGTCTAGCTTGAGCATTCCCGCGACGCCTGCCAGCGACACCATGGCCCACCTCATTCACCCTAGCGGCGCCAGCAGCCTCGACATCACCAGCAACGGCACCGTAAAGCCTCGCCGCCCCGTCCTGTGCAAGACCTGCCAGGCCCTCATCACCGATATGGATTTCCTCCTCTCACGCGTTCGTATTGCTTCAATTACGTACTCCTGCTCTCGCTGATAAAGGCTAGCAGTCGTTCAACGGCTTTGCAGGCAAAGCAGCTCTCTTCGGCTTCACGTGCGCCTTCCTATCCCCTCCCTCTTCCTCCCTCACTCACCCTCCCAACAGATCTCACGTAACCCTCAGCGCCCCCACCACCCGCCTGATGTACACCGGCGCGCACACCATCCAGGAGCTCTCCTGCGCGCGCTGCTGCGCGTACCTCGGCTGGAAGATCCTCCGCGCCCACGAGTGGTCCGAGAAGTGGAAGGAGGGCCGCTTCCTGCTCGAGCTCGAGGCGCTCTCGGGGCACGAGATGTGGGACGAGGAGGCGGAGAGGCGGAAGCGCCATCGCAGGAGAAGGACGACGATCACTGCGAACGCGCAGGGAGGCAGTAGGCGGAGTATGGTCAGGCTGCCTGCCCCAGACTCGGACGAGGGGACCCCCAGCCCGTAACTGTTTCTGCCAGATCGCAGTCTCCCGCGGCATTGCGCAGCGCGCAGTTTTCATTTTCGACATTCCTTCATCATCACATCTTGCTTTCTTGACATCCATCATGCACAGATAGATTCCATAACCAACTCGGAAGCCACTCATTCAAAGGCAAGGCCCTATATTTATCGTGCTATTTATTGTATCCATAGAAGGAATCACAGTGTACTATGCTATGTACCACTAGATCATAGGGAAAATTCAAACCAACGAACACTGGTGTGTGACGACTACGACGTTACCTTGTCCGTGTTTGAAGGCTCCATTCCGGCGGCAAGGGTGAGTATCAATCGCCCACAGACGAAGAGCTGTATTTAATACTTGTGGCTGTGGCACGCGGTCCTGTCGCAACCGAAGGGACGCGCCCGCGAGCCTAGCTGGTATTGAGGTAGTACTTACGTCGGATATCTCATCCGTTCATTCCTATCCAGCGCCAGACCGTTGCACTCGTATAAATACATACATAGATCACAATGCGCCAATCGGCTTCCTCTTGATTACATCCGGAACACCCCAAAGCCCCTCCCATTCCCATCCCACGTGGTCGTTGTAACGGCATTTCTCGTTGCGCCGCAAATCTGGCGCGCAGCCAGTGCCAGCCCAAGCCCCACGACATCCCGCGTATCCGTCGGACGGATGATCCCATCGTCCCACAGCCGCGCGCTCGCGTACAGCGCCGTCGATTGCTTCTCGATCTCGGCTTTCAACGAGTTGTGCTGCGCGGGGTCCCTGCAGAGCATCTCATTGATATCAGCCTGCTAGAAAAGTGGAGAGTGAACCCACTTGGACACGGTTGTCATCACTTGCGAGAGCTGGCCAGAACCCATTACAGAGACCTTCGCATTCTGGACGAAAAAATCGTCGGGGTCAATGATTCAACAACAGCTGAGATCGACTCACAGGCCACATCCACAGGAATCTAGGCGAGTACTATATATGATTTATCAGTCCCAACATCAGAGCACGAGAAACATTCACTTACGGCACGCCCGCACATCCCTGATACACAGATATCATCATTAGAAACCGACCGATCCATCTACAGCACACATACCGTAATTCCCTGCGCCAAAACTCCCGCCAACGATGACAGTCAGCTTAGGCACATCCGCGCACGCAACCGCGCGGACCATCTTCGCCCCGTCCTTCGCGATACCGCCCTTCTCGGCCTTCGAGCCCACCATGTATCCTGGCGACCAAAACGCACATTTAAACCAATCCGTGCATCCACAGCGAGGAACGCACCGGTGACGTTTACGAGGAAGAGCAGCGGGACCTTGCGCTGAGAGCACAGCTCAATGAAGTGCGTCGCCTTGAGTGCTGACGGGGAGAACAAAATCCCGTTGTTCGCCACGATCCCGACTTGGTACCCGTGTATATGGGCGAATCCCTGTTCATACACGAAGGGAAACCTTCACGGTGGGTTACCCTCCACCTTCATATAACTCGCGTACTGACCGTGACCATCGTCGTACCGTATTCCTTCTTAAACTCCCGGAACCGGCTGCCGTCCACTATCCGCGCAATCACGTCGCGCATGTCGAACGGCTGGCGCACGTCCGTGCCGACGATACCATGCAGCTCAGACGGAGAATATATCGGATCTTCGGGTGGGGCATCCGGCTGGGCCAGATGCTTCATTTGTCCCAGCGCAGCGTCCAAGGTCTAAGTACTTACTGCAATCTCCGCCCCTCCGGACTTCCCGAGGTCACCTACGACGCCGCGGGCAATGGCGATAGCATGCTCGTCGTCCCGAGCGAGGTGGTCGGTCACGCCGCTCTCTGACGAGTGCATTAGTCCGCCGCCGAGCGTTTCTTCGTCGACAACCTCGCCTGTGGCGGCTTTGACGAGTGGAGGGCCTGCTAGGAAAATGTGGCCTTGATTACGGACAATGATGTTCTCGTCGGCCATGGCGGGCACGTAGGCCCCGCCTACATATTGGTCAAAACTTGAAGCTGCACACGCCGCGAACTACGCACCAGCCACGGAGATACCGTGTACTATGGCAATCTGTGGTATGCCTAAGGCGGACATTTGTGCCTGAAAATGTGAACGGGAAATGCGGAAAGGACCGTGCATGGACCTACCATGTTGTAGAAGATGCGACCGAAATGTTCTTTATCCGGGAACACCTGGGTTGCGGCTCAGTCAATGCCCCTAATATTCAGGATGTAAAGCTTACATTAGCCTGATGGGGTAGAGCCGCGCCCCCAGATTCCACTGAGCTCATACATCCGCTCCAAGGTTACTGCCGTATCCCGTATGTTCCGCTAAATCTGTGACACACCTACGTATACACAGGGCAAACCATTATCTCTCGCAATTTCCTGTGCCCGGATATGCTTCTTGACCTAGAGCACATTGATTTATCAGGGTATGCGAGGCGGCAGCGTGGGTCGTCCACTCACCGTCAGCGGATAATAGGAGCCGCCCTTCACAGTCGCGTCGTTAACTACGATGACACATTCCTTGCCAGATATCCGACCAATGCCTGTGATAATACCCGCGCCTGGCACAGATTCTGGGTACACTTCATGAGCCGCCAGAGGCGACAGCTCAAGAAAAGGGCTGTGGGGATCGAGGAGTAAACCCAGGCTAGTGAACATAAAATATTATATTCCAGCTCCCGTTCAGCACATCTTTAACGCACCGTTCACGCGGAAGTTTCTTCCCTTTGCTCCTCATTCTTTCCGCAGCCTTTGCACCCCCTCCGAGACGAGCTTCTGCCATCTTTGTCTCAAGATCCTTCACCAATTCGTCCATGGCCTGGGACCTAGCTATGAACTCCGGGGAAGAACGCGAGATGAGTGACGGTAAGACATCCGCATGATAGTATCGACGAGACGCAATCCGTAAAATATTGGTTCGCAAAGCTGGCCTGGATGCGGCTTGAAGTTGGTGAAACATAGCAAATGCGGGGTAAACAGGAGTGCGGGGTACAGTAGTCGGCGCCTATCGCTTCTAGCGCGTATTGCAGTCCTGTCCACGTGACTGCTCTCGGGCGCGCGCAGCCGCTTGCCACACTTCAGGTTGCTCCCCATCCTGCTCAATTCCGTAGTTTAATTCCAACGTCGGCTGGTTTGTTCTGAGCGGGTCAGTATGTCGACTACCGGCTCTAACTCTGAGGATTCGTTATTGTGTCAATGAAATGTAATAGCCTTAATGAGCGTTGCGCAGCATCAGTCATGTCTTCACACTTCACGAGATAGCGCATCCGTAAGATTCTATACCGTATAGAAATTCACAGCTTCCTCAAGATCAATGTGTGATATGATTGGAGTAATCAGGATATGTGGCAATAATGTAGCCGGCGTTCGAGAGTCCTGCAACCGTTGGTCCACCTTTCGCCTTTTAGCTGGTGGCAAGGTGGGCATAGTTAGACTCGAGATAGACGGGCCATGGACGGTATGGAGGCGTGCTCCAACCTCGGCACCAAAGATTCCGGCGTGCCTCGAGGTGGATACTGACGGATGCGCCTGAATAGTGGTCGTGGTCTTCGGACCGTAGGCTTCCAACCGCTCTATGAAAGTGTTACAGTCGTCGCCGAAAATCAGCACGGCCGGCTACAGTCTTCTTTTCCACTGGCAGTGGCTCCGCGTTAACCGCTATTGAGGCAAACGCTTGAGAAATCTTCAGGAAAGGGGCAAACTAAAAACAAATTAATATGCCTGGGTCCTTCCAATGCAAAGATTGTGGGTGAGGGGAAACGAGGAATACGTCCGCGACGCGTTTGTGGCATTGTCTTTATACGTGGGTGTCACGAGGCCCCCTGAAAATACCCATAGTGGTCTGATACCAGTTTTGGTAAAAATCACCCTCAACTGGGTGCCAGGTCTGATACAGTTTTGGTAAAGAACCTGCCGGTGGGATCAATCTTGGATACCAATTTTCGGGTAAAAACAGGCACCCAGAGCAAAGGTCGGATACTATTTGGGTAACAATTATGGCCACAACAGTGCCACAACTTGCCACAATAATCAGGTGGTGAGATTCTTGGATTCCATATACACCAGTGCACCTCGGAGAGGCTCATAAAGCCCATACATAACTGAATCTGGTATGACCGCAGGCACTGGAATTTTTTTGTGAATAAATAAATATCCTCAAGCCCTCAGGTTGGATACCAATGTTTCGGTAAAAATCACGTCTAAGGCGAGAGGTCGGATACTTTTCGGGTAAAACACATCCCAATATGGTAATTTTGGTTTCGGTAAAAATGGGGGGAAAATTGGTATCTGGTATCAGACCTCTATGGGTATTTTCAGGGGGCCTGTGTCACGTCACAGTACAATACGCGTCGACAACTTGAAACTCCCACGGCTGTGGCTGCTACTTACAAGCCTAAGCCACTCGGCCACTCGCGATACCTCGAATACCGCAACTTACTGGGGTCTTCTCCTGTGGCTCCTATTCTCCTCTTCATTTCAATACTTTGACAAGGCCTGCCTCTGCTGTCGTATGGCTCCCAAACGCAAGCACGAAGATCCGTATGGATATCTGGCGAAGCCGGTTGCAGGCTCTTCGAGCCACCCGATTCTTTTAGATACACCTCCCAGGGCGTCTTCCGCGAAGAAACCGAGGGCGACTAAAGACCCGAACGCGCCTGCATCCGCGAAGAAGCCGCGTAAGAAGAAGGATCCCGATGCACCCTCGCCGGAAAAGAGAGGGGCTATCTTCAAGAAGTCGTGCCCGAAGGCTATCCTCGAACGCGTCGATAGAGTGGCATCGCAAAGGTACCTTCTTGTCCAGTGATCTGTATTGTTACTAATGATGAGCTAGGTTCTTTATGATTGACCGCAAACGAAATGGCGAAGAACTGCGAGAGGAGTTCAGTGTCCTTGGGTCCACTGGCAATGTACGAGCTGGTCTCTCCGCGGATGAGAGGCGAATACTCAGACGTTGCCCCATAGGTGTATACCGTCGTTATTGACAAAAGGCCCAGTTGTAACTGTGAGTGTGCCTTGATTGCCAGTCGAGTGCGATGTTCACCTTCGTATGCAGGTCCTGACTTTGAGAAGGGCAATCATTGCAAGCACATAGTACGTACCATGCCGCCTGACTAAAACCGCTGTTCTGAATCAGGGTTCAGTTGTTCATATTCATGAAAGGTATCGTCGTTGTGTATAGGTTGTCGATATGGAGCTAAGGCTGGCCGCGCAGTGCTACAAGTTCCCTATGAATCGCCATATTGGTATCAAAGGTACGCGTTCACGTTATATTTGCGCTGAAGAGGCTAAATATACCCCGACCCCGTAGAGCGCTCCTCTCGACGGAACTCGCGGAAGTCTTCGCGCAAGCTCCTCTAGCCCCCAACTCCGTCGCTCATGCACACATCCGAGAGGCATATGCCCGCGCCACCGGCAAGGCAACCCCCTCTAGCGGCTCGCGAGCCACCGATAAGAAGCGCATGCCCGGCGAAGAAGACGACTGCCCGATCTGCTACGAGAATATGCACAAAGAAGATCCTAAGAAGCTGACGTTCTGCGAGGGCTGCGGGAACGGCCTGCATCTCGAGTGTTTCCAGCAATGTGCGTTAGTATGTGCACGGTAAGATGCATCCTTCCCTAACGCATCAATCTCTAGGGGCAAGGGGCAAAGCTAAGCCTACTTGTGTGTTCTGCCGCTCCGAGTGGGTTGTAGCTGGCGGTGTCAAAGTCGGCAGCAGTGGTGGGTATATAAACCTCGCGAGTGCTGCTGGCCTGAGTCCTCAGCGGGATACAAGCTCATGTATGTTTACGTCCGCCTACGTTCATCCCTTGACTGGTACCCATGTCTTGACCTAGACTATCATGGACCTCGACGAGGGCAGCGCTATTACGGCTACCAAGACTATGGCGACTTGTTCTAACATATTTTTCTGCCTCGAGCGCCTCTCTAGCTCCCAATAATTGCATACAATATACCGAATCTGCCCACCTAGGCTATCTACCCATAGTGCAATACTACATAACTATTCTCAAATTCTAGTGTCCTTTGAATTTCTTCGAGCTATAATTCCCACGGTAAGCTACTGCTACAACCGAGATGTCCCTCGTTCAGCAATGCTATGGTTGGTTCCACAAGCAAACGCAAGATGCTCTGCTCAGCGTGCTGGCCGCCGGCCCTATCCCTAAGCATGTCGCCTTTGTCATGGATGGAAACCGCCGCTACGCTCGTAGGAAACATGCGCCAGTCCAGCAAGGGCATTCAGAGGGTTTCGTGGCGCTGCGCCGGGTATGTCTTAGCAAACTGTCTACGGTAGAGCAAGCTAAATATGATTCTACAGATGCTAGAAATCTGCTTGAAGCTAGGCATCAAATGCGTCACGGCTTACGCTTTCGCGATTGACAACTTCAAGCGCTCTCCAGAGGAGGTGGATGCTCTGATGAACCTAGCCGAAGACAAGCTTCAGGAACTTTGCCAGCACGGGTGAGTTCCGCCGCAGTATTATGCTCCTTATCATAAATTGACAGGAGCGATCTAAGTTCACTCCTACACGAGTATGGCGTTCGTTTGAACGTGATAGGCAAGAAAGAATTACTCCCAGAACGGGTACAGGCAGCGGCTCGTAAGGCGGAGGAAATGACACGTTACAACGACCGGTATGTTCTTTCCCCAAGCTCCCGTATGTGCGTATATTGAAGGTGTCCTGACCCTTCCACTAAACCCTCCGCTGAGCGTAGTGCAATCCTGAACCTATGTATGCCGTACGCCTCTCGCGACGAGATAACTACCGCCGTAGAGCGCACGATCAACGACGCCCTTAATGAAGACCGTTCTCCAGAGTACGCCCGAGAAATTTTCTGTCACGCCATACACGGGCGATCGTCGCTCACCACCGATCTTCTTTCTTCCCAGGTCTATATCCGAAAAGGACATCGACGACCATCTCATGACCACAGCAGCCGGCAGTCCACCCTTGGACATCTTGATTCGTACGAGCGGTGTGAAACGCCTGAGCGACTTTCTGTTATGGCAGGCGCGTACCATCGACTCACACTTGCTCTGCGCGGCTGACGTGCAACCCGGACCATGACAGTGTTGCGAAGATACCCAAATTCAGTTTGCGACAACCTATTGGCCAGACTTTGGCTTGTTGGACTTCATCCCCATCATCCTTGACTTCCAGAGGAAAGTGTGGTCCCAGTCACGGTAGTGTTTCACAATGAGACATTGTTTTGACAACTCTATATTATCGCTGTCTTGTATCTGGCTCGAGTTTTGTTCCTAATATACACCATTAATGATACAATATCCCCAAAGTGAAGAAGATGAAGCGACCGCCGCAATGGAGGGGAAAAGGAAGCGCAAATGGATACATGGAAGCATACCATATCATATCGCACAATAAACGCAATATAATACAATCATAGGTGCAGGGAGCGAACGGAGACGAGGAGCGAAGATTAGGGGAGCGAGCGACAGTATAGCGTCCACGAGAGTAAACGAGCAACCATGGCGATCGACGAATAGCGGATACTTGAACAACCAGCCCACGACGAGGAATAGTCCCGAGTAAGGTGATACAAATCCAAGGGGAAAGCCAAAGCCAATAGAATCTACTCCACAACTTCGAACCGCGACCTCTTGGGATCCCGCCCGTCGGTCTCCTCGTCCAGGCCGCGCTTCTCCGAGCCGGAGCCGCTGCCAGACGCAAACGCCGGTATGCCAGGGAAAGACTCGCCGTTGACCATGCTCTGGAGGATCATGGCGTACTGCTCGTCCGTGAGGCCCATCCCCGCGAGCGGGTTGATCTTGCCGTCCTCGTCCGCCATCTGGCCCGGCTGAAACATGCTGTTCGCCTGCATCGCGAGCGCCTGGTCGAAGGACGGGTCCGACAGCGGCGGGATACCCACCGAGCGCGGGATGCGCGACATCTGCTGGATGACCTTGAGGTGCATGAGGTGCTTCTCCAGCATGTCGAGCAGGCCCTGCTTGCTGAAGGGCTTGGGAAGAATGTCGTTCATGCCGGAGGAGTAGTAGGTCATGATCTCGTTCGGCTTCGAGTTGCTCGTCATCGAGATGATGGGCGTCATATGGTCGAACTGTCGGATGAGCGACGTCGCCGAGACACCATCGAGCTTCGGCATGACAATGTCCTATAGCGTAGCACATGAACATCAACGTATGTACCTTTGACATACACAGGGAACAACGTACCATGAGCACCAAGTCATACTTCTCCAAGTTCATCTTGTTGACAGCGCCGACACCATCGACGGCAACATCAAAGTTGCAGCCAAACACCTGCAAGAACTTGCTGGACAGCTTCCTGCTGACGGCGTCGTCCTCGACGAGGAGTACCCTGGGCGGGACCGCCCACCCAGGAACATACGTCGACCGCCGCACCCTCAACTTCTGCACGCTACTCGGACGCGCGCCCACGTCGCCCGTACTCAAGCTCAAGCCCATACTCCCCGACGCCTCCGCCGCCGCCGCCGCCGCATTCGTCGGCTGCGGCATCGCATACGCCTCCTGCTGCTGCGGGCTCTGCTGCTGCTGCTGCTCGTCCGCGGGCGGCGCCGGCGCGCCCGCCATGAACATCGAGCCGAGCGGGCCGAGGCAGTTCGGGTCGAAGCTCCAGTTCCCGTTCGCGTCGTCGACGCCGCTCTTGGGCATGAGGTGCCCCAGCGTGAACACCTGCAGGCCCTGGTGGCTCGAGCCCGCCGCCTCCGCGACCGCGCTCTCCTCCGCCGCGGGCGCGGGCGGCGCCTCGGGCATGTACTGCCCGTCGGGCATCACCACCGCGTCCTCCGCCTCTGCCTCGGCGGCGGCGGCGGCGGCGGCGACCTCCTGCTGGGCCTGCTGCATCTGCCCGAGCGACGACGGGCCGGGCCCCGCGGAGCGCGAGAGCTCCTCGATGCGGCTGAGCATGTCCTGCCGGCTCATGGGCCGCTGCTGGAGGTCTGGGTCCTGCGGTGGCGGTGGCTGGCTGGGCGGGGCCTGGGCGCCGTTGGGCGCGAACGACATCCCCGCGACCTCGGCGCGTCGAGAGATCTCGTTCATCTGGACCAGCGAGGCCCGCGCGACGTCGTTCTCCGGGTACGCGCCCATCATCCTCTGCGCTTCCTGCGCGGGGAGGAACGGGTTCGTTTCGGCGAGGGACGTGCTGGCGGCAGCATTTCCGGTTCCGCCATTGTTGCTGGAGTCGTTATTCTGATTTGCAGCGTCTTTCAGTTTGGCTGGCAGAAATCGAATCAGAATTCGTTTGATTCAGAGCAAGCAAAAGCAAGAAAAGGGAGGGGGAGTGGTGCGGAATAGATAAGATATTAAGGGGGATAAAGATAACACGGGCCATAATAATACAACAAGTTCGCAGAAGCAAGATTTTGATGGCAACTAGAGCTAACAAAGCGAGGGCAGAGGGAGGGCGGAAGAGAGCAAGAGAGGAATTAACTCCCACCATTTTCGAGCTGCAAGAAGTATTGAATGAGATTCTGCATCAACCCGTCCTGCTGCGCCATGGTTCGCTGGAAATTGACCATCTCGCCGAGGACGTTCTGGTAGTTCCCCTCGAGGTTGCGAACGTGTGCTACCATCTCGTCTTGCTGGCGGACGAGGCGATCGATCTGCAGTTGCAGGCTTTCCATCGCGCGTCCGCACTCGGGTGCGCCGCAACCTGCGGAGTTCGGCGCGGGCGAGACGTTGTGGTCGGATAGCCGGCCGGTCGAGTTGGTCGATTTGCGTTGCGCGGGGACTTTGCGCTTGATGTTTTCGAGGGATTCGGGGCGGGAGGCGTGAAAGTCGGGATGGCGGAATGTCCAACTCTACGGGGAGTTACAGCTGATGCATTGCCGCCATGTCTCAGTTACGCACCTGTTCACCGAACTGATTGTCATCTGTGTTTTTGACCTAGAACAGGTCGTTAGACTGACTATATGCGCAATGTTCCGGGCAGACGCACCTTGTGAAAGTCATACTTGTTCAGTTGGCGCACGAAACTGGCAAAATTGGAGTGCTTGAATAGTCGGGGGAGTACGGACTTCGTGAATTCGTTCATGTCCTTGACGACGAAACAGTCGCCAGCGGGACCCCACGAGACGATATTCGAGAACGAGGCGTCCTCGAGCATCCTGAGCGAACGTCAGCATGAGCAGCCCTTGATCGCGCGCTATCACTCACTTGTACAACTTCTTGACAAAGTCGGACGTCGTCGGCATGCCGTCCTCGGTCGTCTCCTTGTGGTCGTGCTGGGGCTGGGGCGGGTGGTCGCGCGCCTCGCGCTTGACCGAGTCTTGTCGCTGCTCGCTGTGATGGTGCGAGGGCGCATAGACCTCGTCGCGCGAGCTGGACATGCGGTGGGACGACCAGGACGACGCGGACGGGAGCGGCGGCAGCGTTGCCGACGCGCTCGGGGACAGCTGGTAGCCGGAGGAGGTGGAGAAGCGGGGGTTGGCGGGGATGGTGGGGATGGGCGGGAGGGTGTTGGGCGGGAGGGTATTTGAGCGCGAAAAGGGCATCGGGAGGTGGAGCTGGGAGGGGGGCGGGAGTTGGACGGGTGGCTGGAAGAGCTGGGGCTGGCGGTGAGGAATATAATGGCCAGATTGATCCATGGCTGCAAGGGACGAGGAAAGCAGAGCTGCTCAAGCTGGCCAGGCCCTGATATTCGATTCTATGCAGTCCCCCGCCGTCCCCTCCGACGTCTGCCTTTCCCGTCGGCTCTCTCCGGCTGCCGTATTGGTATCGCTCTACAAATTCCCAAAACATGTGATCTTCCTGCAAATTGCATCCTTGGGCTTTGCTTGTTCCACTTCGATGTTAGCTACAAGCATTTAAAGACTATCAACGCCTGCCACTACATATATTCTGCCACCTAGCAGAGCTGAATCCATAACCAAGACAAGATCCTCTTTTGAAAGCCCGGCACAGCAATGCCACATTGCTTCTGGGGTCCTGGCACCGCGTGATGGCAACTGGACCGTCAGCCTTAGACACTATGTCTCAATAGACTGGTAATATTGGAGGGTCACTAAATTCTAGCATGACATCCACCATACTACCCACCTTGTCTTCAGCTTTCTGCTTTTTGTAACCTGCGTTAGCTATCTTTCCTTGAAATGCGACCAAGCCACGCTACAGAGACCCCAACGCCACAATCCGGCTAGCCTTCCATATGCGGCACAACAAGCCTGGGCCTCCGGGGACCACTTGCGAGATCCGTTCGGTACGATATCGCCTGATGGCCCCCAGGGCGGCCAATCTACCGAACAACCTCCCGTTCGGTCCCGCCGCCCGCCACGGCCTAGATCCCCTCCATCGCACCACTGCCTTCAGCCTCATCAACAGCCCTTGCTCATCGCGAAACCAGTCCTCCGCGCTGAGAGACCGACGAGCAGCGGGAAGAGCCTAAACTTCGCCTCGTGCACGCTGCAAAAATACCCCAATCAGCGTCTCACCGTATCGAGCAATGTCCCGCCCGGGACCCGGCTATCTCTACCGAGAGGAACCATCATGTCGTCGCCCGCAAAATAGGGATCCGCGCTGCTCTCTGGCCCTGGGACGCTCTGTGCCTCTGCAAGCGCACCTTCTGCGAGCTCCACAACGCCCGCGGGCTCCATAGCGTCGTATGTGCTTCCTCGATGAAGCAATGATGGGCGACCGGTCCAGGCTTGGTCGAGGCAGCGGAGGGACATGGGAAGGAGGCGGTGCACGGGTCTGGATCGGGCGTGCAGCGTGCATTTGTATTTCAGAACCGGGCCCCACAACCGCTGTCGTTGGCCCGAAATACAGATGGCTGCTCCTCCGGTTTGTTCCCTTTTGTTCCCTCTGGATGAGTACCGCAGCGCTTCGGTCCGAGAGCACCAAGGACAAGTAACGCAGAATTGTATAGTACTCGTGGTGGAAAGCCGGACATGCAGTTGCATTCAATCTGCATGCATTCAACGACTGACGAGGTCAGAAGACAGCCATCGATCACAGTCGCTGTTACGCACTTCGAATCTTATCGCGACCTTTCACCAAACACCGGACGCTTTCGCTTCCTTCCCCACAGCATGACTGGTGTGCAGGCACTCGAGGGAGGCACTGCTTCTGCTTCTCACCATTGCTGACTGAATAGACTCTATTCTCGTGACCTCGCCATGACGAGCGCAAGGCAAGTTCGCGCGCACATCATCAGAACATGACGTGCGCGCATTCGGTAGGTTCTGTGAAGGGGCAAGCTTGAAAGTAGGGAAGAAGAGAGTATTACTTAACAGTCATTAGAGGCACGGCCTGCCCGACGTCATGGACGGAGATGCCCCTTCCCCCACAGGAAGTATGAATCGGGGACGCACAAAGTGCTCGTCCACGCGCAAACCACGACTTCCGCCAAGGACGGAATGATACACACCTTGCAAATTATAGGATACTTGGGTGAGCCGTCCAACCCAGCCAGCTCCAAGATGCAACCCCGCAGTAACGCATCGTCAGCACACCCGAGTGACCTCGCAAGTCCATCCGGAAGCGGCGCTCTCTTCTTTGCACCGCCTGCCGGCTTTTGCGGCGCGGACAGACAACCTTAAGCTCGCAACAGAATCCAGCCAGATGGTATCCCCGCCTGCCCGGCTCCCTCCTTCGTCCTCGCAGGCACGGGGGCAGACTTGGTCCTCGTTATCCCCAGAGACGCGGATCATACTTCATCCTCGTATCGTTGGGACTGGAGGCACGGCTGCCCTGGGTCTCGAGGCTCCGAGGAGGCCTTCCGCATCACGGACGACAAGCCCGCAAGCCGAGTTGAGTTCCACTGGCAATGACCGGCACCGCAAACGCGACCGGTGAACAAAGCCCCGGTGCTCTCTCAAGCAGCGATATCAGATAACGGAAGGCATTGTGTGTGGCAGGATAGCCCTGTGTGAGCCTGTGTGCCGATGACGGTGGTAAGGCCCCAATTTTCAGCCGCGGACTCGATATGAGGCGAAGAGATGAGCACGAGCTATGAATAGATGCCAGCCGCAGTTTTTGAATCTAGACGTCCAGGAGGTGGAGAACAGATAAAAGACGGGGTGAGTGATTATGGCAATGTACGTGCAGGATGACATGCTTGAGTGGCTTGCGATAGAGGAGACAGTACGCCTTCGAGAGTCTTCAAGATTCAACAGAATCAGAGGAAGCATACGACAGAAAGGCGCGAGAAGACGGCAATTGTCATTAGCGAGCAGAACGTCAAGTATGCATTCTCATGTCGGCTGAAGTGATATCAGGCTGAGCGAGTCATGTTGGTCGTCGGTCGTCGGGGACCGCCTTGGTTGTCTACTATCCGGGGAGGAGGCTTTCCTGGCACAACCTGATGGCAGCCTTGATGACGACCCCGTACCTGTCAGTAGGTTGACTGAAGAAACAGCACTGATCAGGAAGGAATGGTACCTGAATATGTCGAATCCATATAATCTCCAAATCACCTGGAAAGGGCAGCGCATACATCCACACTCATCTGCATCAGTGAGCCGGCCTTCTGATACAACGTCAGGGATACGTCTTTCTGAAACTTGAAGAGTCCAAATTGCCCAGGCGAGTTGGTACGGCTTATGGAATATCTACCATGCCGTGACAACTGGATCGCCACCGAAAGATACAACTAGACGGGACAAAGATGGGATTCAAAGTGATCTTGAGTTGCGCTTTCCAACGAGCTCGTGATCGTCCAAACCATTGAGCACAACGGCATCGCCCGCTCGCCACGAGTGGATCACCTTGGGCTACAGGACGCTGTCAGTGGGGAGGCGCAATTCCGGGTCGCGCGGCGAGTTGTTTGCATCTATTTGGACTCTGCAAGAAAGTGGTCGCAAATCCCCCGCCTTCATAGAGCCATCCGCATGTCGAAATCACGCATATAAAATGTACCAGCAGGGATGTCATGATACAGAAGATGCAACGTTGGTTTTGAATTTCTGATTTTCCCAATATCAAGTTCATTCGACAGAGGTAACGAGACCGCAAGTACATTTAACAAAAATGTACAACCAACGTTGCATCCGCTCGTTGATATAGATCAACTTTTATGAATCAAGTGACGCGTGAATGTGAACGTAGCACGCTGTAGGTTTTCTGGCAGTAAAGAGCAATTAACGACGCGTCCGAACGCGTCGCGGACGTGACAAGCTGTGACACCATCGCAAAAAGTGTCACACCAAATATCCTGGTCACTGTCCGGGCTCTCCTGCCGCAGCAGAAGCAGGTCCCTTCCCCTATGTTAGAATTGTAAAATCAACATAGTACATGAGATATATATTCAGCCTTTTACAGCTGTGATCCAGTACTTGCTTTGTCCATTAATTACACAGATTTGTGCTTCCTGGAAATCAAGCTCATCTGTATCAAGGATAGGGAATGCACCCACTGGTGTGCACATAGATATGTTCCAAATGTTTCTAAAGACAATACATAACTTCCCTAAGCACTCCTTTGCCGACCTCGGTGAAATTGACCATCATTTCATCCCGATGGTGGTCAGCTCATGAATAAGAAGAGACAGACATGTTTATATCTACTACAGTCTATAATGGTAGAATACCCTTCTTTCTGGTTTACAATAGTGATATACATTGCTGATGCATGCATAAAGTGAGAATGGAGCAGAGGAATGCACAAGAATACGAGGGGATACTTGCGACCACCTTTCAGCACAATCTGCTGA